>NC_090745.1:60524630-60569630 GCF_036898095.1 Palaemon carinicauda | reverse complement strand
AAACCGAATTACTATGTCATCATTACATTTCTTAGTTATTTAGTGAAGTGACGAACTTCTAGATTCAACACTCAGTATTCTCTCCAAAGAAGTGGACAAGACTATTTTATATAATCTATTAATCTTTTGTTTGCTGAAAATCGGTATGATGGTAAAAAAACAAAAAAAAAACATTTTCCATAAGTTGTTACTCTGCAGTCAATTACAATATCAGGTTTGTTGTCATGATAATTGTGTGCTACTTGCTTTGCATTAATTCAGCACTGACTGTATATCGAAGTGCCATGTTATCAGGCTACAGACAACCGGTGGTCTTTCCTTCCCGTTAACTCTAAACCATTGATAGCTGTTCCAAATGGTGTTGTTGATATAGAAGATCACGAGTTCAAGAAGGACTGTTACTACATTGATTCTTGTTTCGGGTAGGAGGCCTCAAATTGTAGTTTGCGTATGTATACACCCTTTTATTATATGGTTCATTTGTATTCTCTTAATTTCTTGTCTTTTCAATTAAGTGCATTCGCTCTCATAAAAACATGCTTTTCAAGTTAATGCGCCGTCAGACTCGTTCCATTCAGAATTTTGCTAAATTTTGAGTCCTGAGATGATATGCAATGTGTATCCGATATTTTTTGTTCTCAAGAGCACGCAGAGTCTACAGAAATTACTGTAGACTCCAGTCTTCGCGCAGACCATCCTCTGACCCTTCCTCTCCTACTGTATGTGAGAGCTGAATGAAGTACATTGATCTTAATTTATCATCGGCGTATAACCTTCCTAAAGCCGGGACTAGCTGATCCCTCTAAAGAACCATCGTTACGTTTGACGTTTTAGATCCACTAGTAAAAACATCATAAACAAATTTGGAAATTGTGGTTGCTGTTATGAAATTGGCCTGTTTTTATCTCTCTCACAGTCAATAGTTATTTATTTCTGTACGTTCTAGATTTTGAGAGAGAGAGAGAGAGAGAGAGAGAGAGAGAGAGAGAGAGAGAGAGAGAGAGAGAGAGAGAGAGAGAGAGAGAGAGAGAGAGAGAGGATAATTCTATTTTGCTTAAACATTGCTCCACAAATATTTTCTAATATTATTGTAATCGTCTCTCTCACAAAATTTTATTTTCAACTTACATAGTATGAATTATTTTCATTCTTCCGTCAGGATATTGTTCACGCTTCTATTAACCATATACACACACACACACACACACACACACACATATATATATATATATATATATATATATATATATATATATATATATATATATATATATATATATATATATATATATATGCATATGTATATATATATATATATATATATATATATATATATATATATACTGTATATATATATATATATATATATATATATATATATATATATATATATATATATATATATATATGTACAGTATACATATATATAAAGGCTATACATATATATAAAGTATATATATATATATATATATATATATATATATATATATATATATATATATATATATATGTATATATATGGATGAATATCAACACAATATCGTGCTCAAATAGCAATAGATTTCTACCTCATACTTGGGATGGAACCCTAGCCCCTTCTAATGAAAGGCCAGGTCGCTTCCAACCAATCCACCAGAGGTAAATTCTGAACTGCAGATTAGCAGTTAGGTTCCGACTTCTTATATGGCTTCTGGTGGCATGGTTTTAAGCGACCTGGCCTTTCATTAGAAGGGACTAAGGTTCGATCCCAAGTATGAAGTAGAAATTTATGGATATATATATACTGTATATATATATATATATATATATATATATATATATATATATATATATATATATATATGTGTGTGTGTGTGTGTGTGTGTGTGTGTGTGAGTGTGTGTATATATACTGTATATATATGTATATATATATATATATATATATATATATATATATATATATATATATATATATATATATATATATGTGTGTGTGTGTGTGTGTATGTTTGTGTATATAATATATATATATATATATATATATATATATATATATATATATATATATATATATATATATATATATATATATATATGTATGTATGTATGAATGCTTATATATATATATATATATATATATATATATATATATATATATATATATATATATATGTATATATATATATATATATATATATATATATATATATATATATATATATACATGTATATATATATATATATATATATATATATATATATATATATATATATATATATATCTATACAAATATGTTTGCGTATATATATATATATATATATATATATATATATATATATATATATATATATATATATATATATATATATATATATATATATATATATATATGTATAGATACATATATATATATATATATATATATATATATATGTGTGTGTGTGTGTGTATGTATGTATGTATACATATGTTATATAAGTATGTATGTATCAATTGCTTTTGAAGATGTTTGTTTAAGCGATATTTTTGTGTGAAAAAAATTTCATATTGCCATATTCAGTAACATTTATCTTTTTGTGCATATTGTGCTCCCGAACTGGTTGTCATAATCGTTGATTCACTAATCATTTGGTTTACGTATTTTGTTTCCTTGAGATCTATCAGAAAGAGAAATCGATTGTGTCCTTGGCAGTTTTGGGAAATTTCATCAAATTTTCATCTATTGGACATCATCTTAAGTAAATTGTTACCCTCTTTTCCTATCGTTTTGTACTTGGCTCTCTGTTTCCTTCAAGTCTTAATATTTCTTCCATATTATGAAAACGAAAGTAGAAAAAAATTACAAATCTTCTATTTGAAGTCTTCCTTTAAAGGTCTTTTATTTACAAATATACACTTACGAGGGTAATTCATATAATGATTGAGCATAGATATACAAATTTACACAGTGAACAATCAAAATATAGGAGGGAGAATTGTATGTGTTGACGCTAGTTCCCGTGGAGTGCAGACTTTATGACGGTCGTTAAAAATGAGAGTGACGTAAATTTGTTATAATGGAGATGACGGTGGTTTTACTGGAACGACGACGTTTGTTTGTGTCCTTTGAGTAATATGCGCTGAAAGTAAAACCTGGATGAATGAAGAAAGTCACTTGTGGGAGTAAGCGTAACGCGCATACGTTAATTCAAATGCCCCTATTTTGTTTTTATTTTTTTGTTTTATCATTTTTTTTCATAAACTACAGAAACGTCAGATATCTACGAAAATTCCTATGTATACAATATAGATGGATGCTGTTAGAACCTAGAAGTTTTTCCTTACGGTTGCCTTTCGGTGTAGAAAAGGAAAGTTTCAAGATGAAATGGAATAAAAGAGCGAAATAGAAAACATGGAACTTTTTAATATTGTAGAAACATAATTTCATATGATTACTATGAATCAGTATAAACAAGTTTGCAAATATGTGTCAAAGTTATCATGCAAATAAACGACAATCAATAAGCCTTTTGCAACATTGACTGTATTCAAATGAACTTCTAGTCTCCAACACACCAACGTCTTCCACAACACCATTCTGTAGGACATAACTACTGGGGTTGCAGTAGATCATACAACTTGACTTAGTTCCTATTTACAAAATGCAAATAATTCCTATCGTATCGAGAAAAGACACCGAAAAAATTGTTTTGTTCTTTTCATAATTTTCTTGCCTCGGGAGAAACTCTTTCATACTGCCATAGAATACTGAATGTTTAAGATAGCACCCATAAAAAAAAACGAAAAGAAAAAGCCAGTATTAGGTTTTATTTTCACTCCTTTCATTTTAAAAGTGGGAAGAAAATATTTTGAACAATCTAATTAAATTGTTCTGGTGATTACACTTACTGATAATATGACACTGTTTTAATGTAATGCTTCAGAAATGCAAACATTATTTCAGTAGCTAATCAGATTACGATATACAATTGTCCGATTCATAAAAATAAAATCTTTTTATAATAGCACAAATTAATAGAATATATGAGGTTGTCCATTCTACAAAAAGTTTTCAAATACAAAGCGTTTATTCTTCGTGGAATTCTTATAAATCCCATACCTTTCAACTTCTCACTTTTAATAATTGTCTCCAAAGCAACGTTTTTTTCGCAAATCAAAATTCCTTTTGTGCCAGGTGTGTAGTGTAAGCCAAAAAATTTCAAGGATATGTTATTAAATTCATCCGATCACTTTTTTCAATACATCTATTTTCCCATTTCATTGAGAATTCCCACAACTTGATTTATGTATAGTTATTCGCGGGATGCTCAAGCCTCTGTGAAGTCGGAGATAGCGGATGAAGGTCGTCATTTATCTGTCCTTGCCCTCAAAGGGCAAAATCCTCCACTTATTCCAGATCATATATTCTGCTGTGTTCCTCTGTGTGAGTTCGTCGTCTTTTATTCATCAAAACTATATTTCATCATTGACAAAGGATGTATGGACACATATTATCTCATCTTGATGGATATTTTTAGGTTTATATTTGCATTAACTTCAACGGTGATCAGTTTGATAAAAAAACTAAGTTAAGATTTTTGTTTTAAATGTTCAAAATCACAAAGATAAAACACCATGTAAATATAATCATTATTATGAAGGTTGTCCAATAAACATTTGATTTATCAACTGTTCATGAACTTGCTTTCCAAATGAGATTAGAGACGGAGGACTAAAAAACTGATCAGAGTATATCCAATTTATAGTATTAAAAATAAAGTTTCAGTCATTATTCCCAAGACTGTTTCTCGTGAGTTATCTCCTTCGTTCCCTGATAGAGGCTTTTGCGAGTAATTTTCAGTCTCACAAGGAGTGCTGCACAATGCAAATCTTAAACAAAACACGTTTAAGCTTGTAAAACAAAAACACGATGGTATCTTATTGATTTACCGATTTTTCTGATTCTATCATTCTACCTTACGTCCTTTTCTGTCATTATGTCGTCAACATAGTTTTCTGGAAAAAGTAGACGTAAAAATTCCTGAAAAAACACTCAAATCTCGGCCTCTTTTCAAGCCCAGTAATGGGAACTGAGCTACGAGAGATCCCGAGAGTTATAGGTTAATGTGAAAAAGTTCATTGTTTGCTTTCTGGTGAGTTGAAGCTTTTTGAATTCAAATCTCAATTAACAACGGCACAGAACGAGGACAATGCTGATACCAACACTGATGACTCCCAATACAGTTGCTAGTGATGTCATAAGCCTGTCGCTCGTGTTGGTCTGCATCGCTGCTTGATTTTCACCTGCAACAAGAAGAAGAACAAAAACAGGTAATAGTTTTCTAACGAGTCGCATGATTTCGTAAGTTGTGACGCCCATAGAAAACAAGGTACAGTCAATATTCACAGCCTTAGTTAGATTTGTATATCTTTTTATTCTGGGAGGAAAGTGTTAAACTTAGCAATAAATAAGCGTTTTGCGTGTTTTATCTAATTCAGGGTCTCATGGCCGTGATGTAAAGGGATAGCGAAATCAGCATAGTTAATATAGGTGTAATAGTGGCTGTGGTGAAAGCATGACAACTTTTTTAACATTTGAAATGAAGTCTCTCACGTAATCGTATAACCTGTTTATAAAACTCACCAATGAAGTGGTGGTTACAGACAAGTTTACATACGGACACACGCCTCTAAGCTTTGAACATGAGATTAGTCGCAATCCTCTATTCTTGTAGATCTTTCATTTAATAAGTTTACCTACGAGGAAAATTGGCTAAGGCAGGAACCAATAGCATTTGCCAAATATTTGCTCGACCTTCATTTCTGTTCCAAGATCAGTGATAAGTGTGAGATCGGACCCCACATCCGCAAGATAAAACTAGTGTGAAAGGAGAGAAATGTGCTGTCAAGGTTTGAAGCTCCCTAATCTTAATCGGGTCTTTAATTTTTTCTTTCTTTTTTTATCGGGTTGATCGTTACAGGAAACTTTTGATTAAACTCTGATTTTGGCTGCCTAAAAATCTGGAGGGCTAAAAAACTTCAATCATTATGTCATAAGGTGGGGTTGGTACGGCGGCTGTAGGTTTAATGACTTCCTCGCCAAAGGGGCGAATCTGGCTTCATTCCATGTTATTAATATAATGGTTAGAATGAAGAAGGTGTTCCCTCTCTTTGATGGGCGTGTAAGACATATTACATGGGAATGCAGTAGGTATTTTTTCGCTTTTTCATCTAGCTTTTTTATCTTTTAGAATCTCACGAATTGTTTTTCTTTATTCTTAGCCCTTTAACGTAATTATTTTTCTAAACATATATCTTTTACCTTTAAATTTACCACTTATGTTGATACTCAACTATTATTGTTTGAAGTAAATGTATTCCTTCTTTAGCTCATATCCATTTCGTTCATGATTCCAAGATTAATTATATTTTTACCTTCTTGTTTGCATTCATCTACTATATCTCAAAGATCCTATCCGCGGGAAGAACCCAAAAGCATTAAGAATGCGTTCCTCCTTCAAAATGGGAACTAATTACATAAATAAATGTAAAATTATAATATATTATTGCCTGTTTGCACCATCACTGACCACACTGGAATTAATCAGTGGGATTTTTTTATACTTTGGCCATGTGAATCTATTTAAGGCTTGGAACTACTTTGATATTTTGAAACTAATGAAATTAAACAGGAGCACTTCACAATTTCCATCTTGTTATTACTTGCACCCGCGTTCTTTCGGTTTTTTTTTTTTTTTTTTTTTTTTTTTTTCTATGCAGGGATGTCAGAGAAGGGCTCTCAAATATCCAAATTTGAAAGTCATTGAAAAGTATTTAACAATAGGGAAAATGAGTGATGGGGAAGATCTGAGTTTAACTGAATGAAGCATGGTATGTTGTCATCTACTTCGAACATAACTGGTCACTTGGGTTGCCCCGGAAAGTTGTTTAACAATTGTATTTACTTTCGTAATAAATAAAGAAAAGCATGATATTATATTATTTTGATTATCAAAGGTAGGATTAATCAGTTTAGGATCAAATCAAGTTAACGTGAGGATTTGAAACAGAATTTTCTGATACTTATTGCAGATATATGTTATTTGTTCAAAACAAGTTAATCGTCTCTGTTTACCGGGCCATTTTTATACTTTATTACCATCAATCTTTTTTACCAATTTCCACGTATGTAACCATGATAGCACAACGCTAAAAAAGAGATCGTGTTTCAATGCTTACCATTCAACACATGTAGCATGACGGATGCGTCCTCCCCATTAGAAGGTCTACAGGTGTACTTGCCCGAGTCGCTCGGAGAAGCTCTTCTCACCAGCAGGTTGCTGATGGTGTTGGGCCCAGACTTGTCCAACTTGATGGTGTCGCCCTCTTTGTCGTAGTCGATCATCTACAGCCCACAAAGTAGGGAGGGGCAGAGAGCGGGAAGGAGATTGTTAGTGATACTGTTATTCATAAAATCTATCCTGAACACTCCCTAAACCAGATAGTTTATCCTGCAAAGAGTCAACATCTTCTAGATAGAATGATAAAGGGTTTCTCATTAAAGGGAATGGTTTGATTAGCAATTTGTTTAATCTTTGCAAAGCATAAGTTGCATTTTAAAGTATTTTTGATAATATTGAAAATATTATGTATTTTATAAACAAAATTTCGTTAATTTCACACAAAAAAAAAATCTAAATAAACGCTTTTTTAATACATCATCTTGGAAAAAGTTTTATTGAACAAGATAGAGATACCAACTGAAGTATAAAACGCTATAAGTACAAGAAATTTAGCCTAAGAACAATTCCTTTATGCGAGATACCGTGTAAAATGTGTCTTTAATATATTAGCTGAACAGTATCTGCACACAAAACTGCCAAAAACCTGCGAATTACACATGTCGTATATATATATATATATATATATATATATATATATATATATATATATATATATATATATATATATATATATATATATATATATATATATCTATATATATATATATATATATATATATATATATATATATATATATATGTATTTATATATGTGTATTTATATATATGGATATATATATATATATATATATATATATATATATATATATATATATATATATATATATATATATATATATATATATATATATATATGTATATATATATATATATATGTATTTATATATATGGATATATATATATATATATATATATATATATATATATATATATATATATATATATATATATATATGTATATATATATATATATATATATATATATGTATATATATATGTATATATATATATATATATATATATATATATATATATATATATATATATATATATATATATTATTTATATATATATACATATATATATATATATATATATATATATATATATATATATATATATATATATATATATATATATATATTATATAAATGTATATATATATATATATATATATATATATATATATATATATATATATATATATATATATATATATATATATATACATATATATATATATATATATATATATATATATATATATATATATATATATATATATATGTATATGTATATATATAAATATATATATATATATATATATATATATATATATATATATATATATATATATATATATATATATTTATATATATACATATGTATATATTTATTATATATTTATGTATATATATATATAGATATATATATACACATATATATACATATATATATATATATATATATATATATATATATATATATATATATATATATATATATATATATATATATATATATATATATATATATTCTTCATGGACACTAAATTACACATGACCTTATATTTTACAAATACCGTCAGGAAGGAAATAAAGAAGTTAAAGTGCCAAGCGCTTACGCATATTCTCAATACATTTTCAAGTTACAATGATGAGCAGAGTATAAGGTATCAAGAAAATAAACAAAAATGTTTCAGCAATGATAGTTCAGTCATACGAAATAACGATTCAACAGAGACACTCAAAGAGAGATCAACCATAAAATCAATTTACATAGGAAGATGAAAATGCTAGTTGCTTGCTGTTTTCAGATCTAAATTTCCATTGTACTTTTGTATAGCTTTTCATTTTTTTTCTATATTAATTTTCATTCCAGTCCCACCAATAAATAAAAGTGTTTTCAAGACCTTAGCGTGTTTGCAGTGTTCTATTTCTTCAGGAAAAGATTGATAATGTTTTTAATACATCATAGATATTAATACCTCCAAGATATTTAATTCACTGTACCTTTCAACCCCAAAAGGCATTTTATTCAGCAGTCACTTAAAAAAAAGAAAAACTTTTAGCACATCAGAATATTTTTATTTTGTGTTATTATAGCTCGCTGAAGAATGTATCTCAATTTTGTAAAAACATTTAACTTAAATTTACTTCTTTCGTTTTTAAACACTGAAATATATTTTGACCAAGAATTCTACAGACAACTCAGCAGTCTGCATTCGCAGCCTTCAAAGTAAAGGTTGCAGCCATTGCTATATCGGGCAGGCAGTCGGAAATAGGATAAAAAACAAAAATATACTGTAAGGACGGGAGAATTTCGAATGTTTTCTTACCCTTATTACCAGCTACGCTACACCTTTAGTTGGAAGAGCAGGGTGCTATAAGCTCAAGGGCGCCAACAGGGAAAATGTCCCGGTGAAGGAAGGAAACAAGGAAATAAGTAAACTACAAGAGAAGTAATGAGCAATTGAAATAAAATGTTTTAAGAACAGTAACAGCATTGAAATAGATCTTTCATATATAAACTATAAAAACTTAAAAAGTTATAGGAATAGAAATAAAATAGAATAATATGGCCGAGTGTACATTTATGGGGTCCTTTGACTGGTCAGACAGTATTACATTGGATCCTTCTCTCTGGTTACGGTTCTTTCCCTTTGCCTACACATACACCAAATAGTCTGGCCTATTCTTTACAGATTCTCCTCTGTCCTCATACACCTGACAACACTACCAAAACAATTCTTCTTCACCCAAGGGGTTCACTACTGCCCGGCAATTGTTCAGTGGCTACTTTCCTCTTGGTAAGAGTAGAAGAGACTCTTTAGCTATGGTAA
This sequence comes from Palaemon carinicauda, assembly GCF_036898095.1. Lineage (NCBI taxonomy): Eukaryota > Metazoa > Arthropoda > Malacostraca > Decapoda > Palaemonidae > Palaemon > Palaemon carinicauda. Next base: position 60,559,523 of record NC_090745.1, on the reverse strand, counting down.
GGAGCTCATCTAGGAGAAGGACACTCCAAAATCAAACCATTGTTCTCTAGTCTTGGATAATGCCATAGCCTCTGTACCATGGCCTTCCACTGTCTTGGGTTAGAGTTCTCTTGCTTGAGGGTACACTCGGGCACACTTTTCTATCTAATTTCTCTTCCTCTTGTTTTTTAAAGTTTTTATAGTTTAGATAGAAAATATTTATTTTAATGTTGTTACTGATTTTAATATTTTATTTTTCCTTGTTTCCTTTCCTCACTGGGCTATTTTCCCTGTTGGGGCCCCTGGGCTTATAGCATCTTGCTTTTCCAACTAGGGTTGTAGCTTAGCAAATAATAATAATAATAATTAAGTAAGAGAACTCTACCCCCAAGATAGTGGAAGACCATGGAACAGAGGCTATGGGACAACCTAACACTAAAGAACAATGGTTTGATTTTGGAATGTCCGTCTCCTAGAAAATCTGGTTACTAAAAACTAAAGAGTCTCTTCTACCCTTACCTAGAGAAAAGCGACCACTGAACAATATTGCAGTAAACAGAGTAATGAAAAACTTGAACTTCCTCATTCCTGTTTTCCTGAGGCTAAACTAACTAGTTTAGCTTTTCGATCTCGTGAGATTAAAGCTCTGTTGATGGACCTTGATGCCTATGGAGGTGTAGACCCAAATGGTATTTTTCCTTTGTTTTTTATAAAGACAGCAGATTTCTTAGCTCCAAAGTTATCTGTTATTTTGCGCAAGTTAGCAAGAAGAGGAGCTTTTAGCACTAGTTGGAGAATTGGTAATGTTACTCCTCTATGTAAATGTGTTTGTGGTAGCTCAAGTCCCACTGATTACCGCCCAATTTCCATAACTCCCATATTATCTAAAGTTTTTGAACATCTTCTGGCAAAACGTCTTAACAGGTTTGCTGAAGGTAATCATCTACTCCCTAGTTTGCAATTTGGTTTTCGTAAAGGCCTTGGAGCATGTGATGCCCTTCTTACAATCTCCAATGCTGTACAGAAATCCCTTGATTGTGGTCGGGAAGTTCGTATGATTGGCCTTGATTTTAGTGCTGCCTTTGACCGTGTTAATCATGAGGCCCTTGTTTTCAAACTGAAACAGTTGGGAGTGGGTGGGTCGTTTCTTAGCATTATTATTGATTTTTTAAGTAATAGATCTCAAAGATTTGTTGTTGATGGGCACCATAGTGATTATAGGAATGTGATATCCGGTGTTCCACAGGGTAGTGTTCTTGGCCCATTACTTTTCATACTATATACACATGACATGTGGTTTGGCCTTGAAAACAAGCTTGTTGCATATGCAGATGATGCTACTCTCTTTGCATCAATTCCATCCCCTGAATGTAGATCTAGGGTTGGTGAATCCCTTAATAGAGATTTAGCTAGAATTAGTGCATGGTGCAAATTATGGGGTATGAAGTTGAATCCTAACAAAACTCAAAGTATGATTGTAAGTAGGTCAAGGACGGTGGCTCCTCAACATCCGGATCTCAGTATTGATAATGTTTCTTTAAATATGTATGACTCTTTCAAAATTTTAGGTGTGATTCTCGACAGTAAATTTACTTTTGAGAAACATATAAGGTCTGTGTCTTCTTCAATTGCACAAAAAATAGGCTTATTGAGAAAGTCTTTCAAGATTTTCGGTGATCAATCTATTCTGAAGAAGTGTTTTAATTCTTTCATTCTACCTTGTTTTGAGTATTGTTCTCCTGTCTGGTCTTCAGCTGCTGATTCTCATCTTAATTTGTTGGACAGAAACTTACGGTCGATTAAATTTCTTATTCCTGATCTAGATATTAATCTCTGGCACCGTCGTTCAATTAGTTCATTATGCATGTTGCATAAGATTTTTCATAACTCTGACCATCCTTTACATTCAGATCTCCCTGGACAATTCTATCCTGTTCGTAATACTAGGCAGGCAGTTAATTCTAATAGCCAGGCCTTCTTCATCACGAGACTCAATACTACGCAGTACTCTAGAAGTTTTATTCCAGCTGTTACCAAGTTGTGGAATGATCTTCCTAATCGGGTGGTTGAATCAGTAGAACTTCAAAAGTTCAAAGTTGGAGCAAATGCTTTTTTGTTGACCAGGCGGACATGAGTCTTTTTATAGTTTATTTATAACATATTTGTTTTTGATGTTGTTAATAGTTTATATATGACATGTCTGTTTTGACGTTGTTACTTGTTTTAGAATGATTTATTGTTAATTTGTTCTCTTCATTTATTTATTTCCTTATTTCCTTTCCTCACTGGGCTATTTTTCCCTGTTGGAGCCCCTGGGCTTATAGCATCTTGCTTTTCCAACTAGGGTTGTAGCTTGGATAGTAATAATAATAATAATAGTTAACTCCTTGAGCAAAGAAGAAATGTTTGGTAATATCAGTGTTGTCAGATTATGAGGACAGGGGAAAATCTGTAAAGAATAGGCCAGACTATTCGATGTATGTGTAGACAAAGAAAAATAAAACCGTACCCAGAGAGAGGGATCCAATGTAGTACTGTCAAAAACCCAAAAATTTTCTAGTGGTAGAATCTTAACGGGTGGCTGGTGCACTTGCCAACCTATTTACCTATATTTCTACATATGAATCATTTCAACCATGCGATACATTGGGAAAATTTAAGATTTCAATAAATTGTACTAGCATAACCAAGCATATTTTTTATATAAAAATTTTCTTGAAATGATTAGCGATAGCCAAGGAAAATTTAATCTTGATGATATTGCTAAAGATATTTTTAGGTTTCTCTCTTTTTCAGTATCTGTTGAGTCTTCTTAACCACATTTACTTACCGCCGTTTCGTATGAAGTAACTATCATTGCTAGAATCTCTTTGTTTAATATGTAGCAAACTCTTTCTGTGATCATAATCATACATTAATAATGTATCGAGAATATACGAACCCACTGGTACCGTCGCCTTTTTATTTCCTTACTTGTGGCTTTTGTAGAATTTATATATCGTGCTTTTGGTGGCATGATTGATAGCAACTTTACCTTTCATTTGAAGAGACTAGCGTTTGATCCTAGAATGGTAACCAAATTGCTGAAGGTATTGTGACCATTTCAATGTCTTTTCCCGAGATCTATTCTGGTATCTTTTTCAGTTGAGGTGATTGTTGCACCCACGAGGCTATACTGTATATATATATATATATATATATATATATATATATATATATATATATATATATATATATATATATATATGGTTATAGATATATATATATATATATATATATATATATATATGGTTATAGATATATATATATATATATATATATATATATATATATATATATATATATATATATATATATATATATATATATATATATATATATATATATATATATGTATATATACATATATATACATATATCAATATATCAATATATATATATATATATATATATATATATATATATATATATATATATATATATATATACATATATATATTCTTACAAAGCTGGTCCAGTGTAGAGTAAATATGTTAATCAGGATTTTTATTTATGTTTTCTTATGTGCATTGAAGAGGTGAATAGCCAACTCTTAAGAGGAGTTCCTCTTATGTAGGTATAAGTTTTTTATGTAAATTACGTCGATTTTCGTCGTTAATCTCATTATATTGTTCATTCAAGTCAGTATATGTAAATTTACGTTATTTTTAGGAATTAACATTTTATTTCTCGTATTTTGTTGCAAAGTCTTACGTATGCTGTCAAGAGTGTTATATGATCCATACGAGATGTGAACTAGGGCTTATGTGAATGTTTTTATATTTTTATGAGGTATTGCATCATGTTTGTGAGAAAATATGCAATTCTTATATGTGCCATGTGCTTTGGAAGGTTCTCGCGAACCCTAGTGTTAGTTGAGAGAGATAGCGGTCTAACGTTACATCGGTATACATCCGAGAGAGCAATCCTTGGTAATCCTTACACCCTTAGGCCAATCCCCAAGCTTCCAGAACTCTGTCCTAGAATCTTCTGGAAGTAGCTAATTTATATATAGGCGCCCCCAGGGATGCGTTGAGCAGAAGAGAAACAGCCGTCTTGTGAAAGAGCCAAAGTGACCCATCATTCTCTCTCCAAGTGACTTTAGTGTGTCCTCTCCAAAGTGATTAAGCTTTAATTACGTCATATATTGTGTGTAATGTGGTGTAACGTGGCGAAAGAAGTTAAAGGTGATTGTAAATTTATTGTGCTGTGGTGAGTGTTGGCATTATGTAACTAGCCCTGTGCAAGGAAATACGGGAAATTAGTAAGTTTATCAGTTACTTTATGTAAGTATTTTCAGAGGTAAAGCATAAGTGTAGTTATTTCTTTTGTCTTAGTCTCAGGTTTATTCAGATTTAATATTTCGAGTAAAGTGATTATGTAATTTTCAGTGCAATTATTTCTTTTGTCCTAGTCTAGGGTTTTATGCCGATTCATCTAAATTTTGTTCAGACTTAATATTTTGAGTCATTTATTTTTTTCTTATGTAAATTCTTTCAGTGTTGTAATTTATATGGAATATATTCATTTTTGTAAAGAGTGTTTTATTTCAATCACCAGTGTTTATTTCATACTCGCTCGTGACCAGTTTAGTTTTGAGTATACTAGAGAGACCTTTGGATATTCAGTGTTTTAATATTGTTCTCTGGGAGTTATATAATTATCTCACAGTTCGGGTATCAATATTTCCAAGTGTAACAAATTTAATGTAAAAGCAAACAAGTGAATTTGGAACTCGAGAGCGTTATAATTTGATTCCCGGTCACGGGACCATTATATAATATACATATATATATATATATATATATATATATATATATATATATATATATATATGTGTGTGTGTGTGTGTGTGTGTGTGTGTGTGTATGCACTTGTATGTTTGTTTCTTTTTATTGTTTATTATTTTTTTTGCAATAATTATACATGAATAGAGCTGTCAATGTTATACCTCCCACTGATTTTGCTATTTCCACACCATCAGAACATTAAGGAGTAATGTGTGCAAGAGTGAGATAATGTAAGAGAACAGATACCAGGAGGGCAGAGAATTTATATGAATGATGGAAGAATGGAAGTAGCTGAAACATATACATACCTGACAATAAATATAGAGGGGGATGGTAAGATGGAAGGAGAAGCGAGCTACAGATTATGCAAACCAAGAGAAGTAGCAGGATTTCTGTATGAGTATTAAGTGACTTGATTGACTGTTGAAACCAAGGTGGGATTGTATTAATATAAACCAATTAACTTTTATTGAAGATAAATTGATATAGATGGCAAGTGTAAAAGGAAAGTGGAAGCTTTTGAGACAAACATAGCATAATTTATGTCAGAAGGAATTAATAGTGTGAGGATGGACAGTTCTGCAAGAGTTGAGCTTGACTCATTGGGCTGGTAAATCTCCTTTAAATAATGGTGTGAGGAATTTGGATGTACGGAGAGAAAATGACAAGATAAACGTAAGTAAAAGAAGCGGTTTTGTCATGCAGAGAGAATGGTCTTTATACAGTAGTTTAGCAGAAATATTGTATATTATAGAAGTGGTAAGAGGTAGGAGGGGATGAAGGCCTAGATTAATTTATTTCAAAGGAAGTGCCTTTCTATTAGAAACTGCATGAATGTGTGCTAGATAGGGAGTAACAGCGTATTGTGTGTGTAAGGGGATTTGACGCTCACGAAGGTTGTAAAAGTTTTCACTGCACTGCCCGACCATCAGCATTGATCTTGCTGTATTTTACGTTAGGATGAAGTTAAAGAAGTTAAAGAAGGGTACAGCCTTCCGAAATCTCAACGAGAGAGTTCTCTATTAATTCTGTCATTTACTATCTCATGTAGGTAGGCTCTGATACCAATTTACAGGCTGATGGACTGGAAGATGGTAACCTGAGAATATTCTTTGAACTTAGCAGAGGTGAACGAAGTGCAGCATCACCGAACCAGGTACTGTATTTCGATGTTTGACCATTCCAAATCTTTATATTGAGACCGCCACTTCCGGTTGCCTGACCAAGTAAAATTATGCAATGACATCTTTATCACATTATGATAGATGTATTTACTCGTAAAAAAGAAAATTATCGTCGATATCTAATTGTTTGCTTATAAGTGGCCATAGCATTCACCATACCAGTTATCTTAAGAGTTGGAAAAGTTCATTCAACTAAAAACCTGTATAACTTATGCAGGGATTATGATGTTAATCTATTAGCAAATACTTTTTATTAAAGATAATAACCTTTGGTAAATAATTAAATTACGAAAGGAGATTATCATCTTCAATGAAGGGCCAAGAATAATCTCTCCATCGTGCGAGCCGTTCCTCGCTTTCTCGGGTCTCCTAATATCATGGGGGCGATAGTATATGGTAGGACCGAGCTACCAAGGGAATATCATGTTAAATACATAATAACATAGTATATAATGGCCAGACAGACCACGAGAGGCATCCTTAGATATCTGAGATCTTGCTAGTTTCCCAAGGGACAATATAATTTAAACCTTACAGCTATCAAGATATCAATCTATCCCTTCAAAGAACAGTATACATTACTGAATACATAAAAGGAAGAAGGTCTTTATGGTATTGTTTATGTAAACTTGAGTACATGGGCAAGAGCTTTTCTTTTGAGTATTAGCAATGAAGATGAGTGACATTTAACAAAATACTTGAGATGTAGAAAACAGAGAATGAATATTCCAGGCAGTCTTCTGATTTATATGTATTTTGGGACAGGACGTTAGATGCTAGAGAATAAAGTGAGACTAAGATGAAAGTTTAAGTTTTTCTAGAATATCTGATTTGTTTGACAGATGCAATGCAAGGGAAGCACGGGTTTTTTTTCTTTCTTTATTTTATGCTGTGTTTGATGTGTGGATGTTTGAGAAGCACAAAGGCGTTAGACCAGAGATTGCTTGAATGGTATTGCTGAGATAGAATGTTAAAGGGAACACTTTATGGACTAGTACTTAAAAACAGTAATTGAGTTAGGAGAGTCCAGATCGGTGTTCGGCTACTTTGAAGAATAATTGGTAGGTTTGATGGGTCATTTGTTTGCAAAGGTGGCTGATAAAAGAAGATATTAGCAGTTACTTGGTTTGGAGGTCTTAGAACGACTGAAAATAAAGATGTTACATAGATTTGCCTTAAAAATTATATGAATAGTAGAAATGTCTTCTGTGAAATTACTGTATGTGAAGTGGAAAATAGAAAAATTGCATATTACATGATAGTACATTGCACAGGGATATTACATTATATGACTGCAGTTTGAAGGAAGGTAGAGGAAATATATTAGATCATTTCCTAATTGAGGGTAAAATTAGTTCTAGATTAAGAGAAAGGGTTCAAACAGTTGCTATAACAGTAAGTAAAACATGAAAAATATATAGAAAAGAGTTAATGAAGATATATAAAAGAAAAGAAAGTAATAAAGATTGTTTGAGCCTAAATTCTTCATATTATTATTATTATTATTATTATTATTATTATTATTATTATTATTATTATTACTAGCCAAGCTACAACCTAGTTGGAAAAGCAAGATGCTATAAGCCCAAGGGCTCCAACAGGGAAAAATAGCCCAGTGAAGAAAGGAAATAAGGAAATAAATAGAGGATAAGAACAAATTAACGATAAATCATTCTACAAACAGTAACAACATCAAAACCGATATATCATATATAAACTATAAAAAGACTTATGCCAGCCTGCTCAACATAAAAACATTTGCTGTAACTTTGAAATTTTGAAGTTCTACTGATTCAACCATCTGATTAGGAAGAGCATTCCACAATTTGTCACAGCTGGAATAAAACTTCTAGAATACTGTGTAGTATTGAGCCTCATGATGGAGAAGGCCTGGCTATTAGAATTAACAGCCTGCCCAGTATTACGAACAGGATGGAATTGTCCAGGAAGATCTGAATGTAAAGGATGGTCAGAATTATGAAAAATTTTATGCAATTTGCACTTTGAACTAATTGAACGACGGTGTCAGAGATTAATATCTAGATCTGGAATAAGAAATTTAATATACCGTAAGTTCCTGTCCAACAACAAGGTAGAATGAAAGAATTGAAACACTTCTTCAGAAAAGATTGATCACCGAAAATCTTGAAAGACTTTCTCAATAAGCCAATTTTTTGTGCAATTGGAGAAGACACAGACCTAATATGTTTCTCAAAAGTAAATTTGCTGTCGATAATCAAACCTAAAATTTGAAAAAGTCATACAAAGTTAAGGAAACATTATCAATAATGATATCAGGATGTTGAGGAGTCACTGTCCTTGACCTACTTACAATGATACTTTGAGTTTTGTTAGAATTCAACTTCATACCCTATAATTTGCACCATGCACTAATTTTAGCTAGATCTCTATTAAGGGATTCAGCAACCCCAGATCTACATTCAGGGGATAGAATTGATGCAAAAAGAGTAGCATCATCTGCATATGCAACAAGCTTGTTTTCTAGGGCAAACCACATGTCATGTGTATATAGTGTGAAAAGTAATGGGCCAAGAACACTCCCCTGAGGAACACCAGATATCACATTCCTATAATCACTATGGTGTCCATCAACAACAACTCTTTGAGATCTATTACTTAAAAAATCAATAATAATGTTAAGAAACAACCCACCCACCCTCAATTGTTTGAGTTTGATTAACCCGGTCAAAGGCAGCACTAAAATCAAGGCTAATCATACGAACTTCCTGACCACAATCAAAGGATTTCTGTACAGCATTTGAGATTGTAAGAAGGGTATCACATCCTCCAAGGCCTTTACGGAAACCAAATTGCAAACTAGGGAATAGATGATTACCTTCAGCAAACCTTGAAAGATGTATAAGGTCTATGAGGAGTCTACATAGTTTTAGAGAAGGTTGTGTGTGTGTTCAGCGACATTCTAGCAGGTATAGAAACAGAAAGGAAAAGAACATACAAAATGATAAATAAAGGAATTATAATGTGATTTGATACAAGAAGAGAATTAGAGAATTAAAGATTTTTTTACAATGCGTGAGAAAAGGGAAATAAGCAAAGAGATGGAATATTAGAAGGAAGTGAGTGCAATGATTGAAGTTACTGGACAAAGAATGCTTAGGATGAAACTCTTGATGGAAAACTGCTGCCTGGAAAAGTATAACCCCACGTCAATGAAAGAGAATTTAAATTTGATATTGGAGACTCAAATGTAAATAAAGTGTAAGGGGTTAGCATAAATTTTAGAACTATTGTAAAAATGGCTTTTAAGAATTCAAGGATGCCAATCAAGTCTGGAGAATGGAAAAGTAACTGGAGTTATTGGATTAATTCAAGTGAGATGTGCTTGAATGGTGATACTGTATATGAATGAATGATCAGGGAACGAAAGATATTTTTGGAATTGGAAATGGTTGCTAAGAACTACATGACCGGAGTTTTAGCTTACGTATATGAGGGGAAAGGTACTAGTTGTGACTTTAAGAATTATAGGGGTATAGCTTTACTTTATCTGCATACGTATGTGTGTAGTAGGAATTTCAAGACGAGAATAAGAAGGAAAACGAAAAGAGGATTGCGTAAGAATAGTTTAGTGATCACGATTTATGAAACAGACCCTATAGAGATGTGTAATGTACATTGAAATTATCTGTAGAATATAATTTGTTGAGAATTATTGAAATTTCTTATCACGAAATTGAAGCAAATGATGAAGAAATAGTTTGATTCGTTTAAAAGTGGATTGCATAATAGTTTCTAAGATACTAGAGAAAAGGGAGGAAAAGATTACGCGTAGAGAAAGATGGTAGACCAGAAAAAGGTTACGACTAGATAAGAGTGTGAAGAATAGTAACTGATACAGGTCTTTTTTTTTTACACGTTTTTTGAAAAGAAGTTACAGAAACGATTTTTAGAGCTTGAAGGTGCGGGAAAGATAAAGTTGAGAAATTAGTAGCGGGAAGCCCAAATTATGTACTAGCTAGTGGTGATAATATCGTAAGAATAGATATGGATTCTTTAAAGGATACCAGAGAGAGAGAGAGAGAGAGAGAGAGAGAGAGAGAGAGAGTGAGAGAGAGAGAGAGAGAGAGAGAGAGAGAGAGAGAGAGAGAGAGTAATTAACAAAGTTGACTAAACAAGGTTCGAGGAAGGATTTCTTCAAGAGATTTTGAAAACTAGAGGAAGGAGAGGCTGTAGAAGTAAAAGTTTGAATGCATGAAGGAAGGTAATGAATGTGGAGCATTTTTTATTTATTTTTTCGCTTAAAGAAGCAAATTCATATATTGAATGAGAATGATTATAGAAGTTGGTTTTATTCTGCTTAGGCCTAATAGGTTTGCATAGTATGTAAAGAGATAAAAAAATAAAAATATAAAATTAATTATATGCAGTTGTGGACAAACGTTTATTCAGTTGAAAATTTAAAAACTATTTTTGGGAGATCTAATCTCTTGTAGATAATGGAAGACGAGATGTCCGTAAAAAAGACTATAAACTATGAATTTTGGGAAGGAGAAGGATATTAATGTCAAATGAAATAAGGCTAGGTTTCTTTTTAGATGCTTAGCACAGACGATCCTTAAAATCATGAAAGGTCAAGAGTAATTTCTAGATAGAAGAATATGATATTGCATTTGACTTTTCTTTTTATTCAATACAGCCATCCCATAAATGTGTAGGGAACATGTTTCTTATAATGCAGATTCTGAATAATCATATCTCGTGTATGTACTATCATTTTACTGGGTTGTGTTTCTATAATATACTAGACATATATACGCAAACATACGTGAGTTCGATATTCTATTTTTGTTGTGGTAAAGAAGTGTATTTGCTTTGCAATAGAGAGCACTTCCGCTATAGTTTGATTAATTGATTGAAGCATCTCTGGTGACGGGACGTTAAGGGGCACTGACACTCGTCCGGTGAAGACAGCACATACTGAGGGGTGATGAACCAAATGGTCGTTATGCCTTGCAGCCCGAAATAACCGACGATGAATGATGGTAGCTGTGGTTAGATGACATCTTTGTGTCGACATAAAAGTAATTGCCGTAGGCAACTTGGATTTCAAAGAGGCAAGGTATCGTTATGAACAAAATCTTCATTCATAGTAAGGTTTTTTTTCTGTAGCTATTAAGATGTGCATCTCAATTCGTTTAAAGATATTGTCAGAATGATAACATTGACTGGTGGCTATGTGAAAGGGCACGCTCAGTTCGAAATCTCTCTCTCTCTCTCTCTCTCTCTTCTCTCTCTCTCCTCTCTCTCTCTCTCTCTCTCTCCGCGCACGCGGAAAAAAATGCTATTTTAAGTAGAGGTATTCTTCCTATGCAAAATACAATCGTCATAAGGTGAACATAGGAAATATACGTTTATCCGTTAGTAGTTATTTTTATACTTACGTGTCTGGGTTATTATTTCTGATTTGAAGATGAGAAGTGGAAGCAATTGCTCAACCAGAGAACTAAATATTTATATCAAATATTGAAGTGATCTTGAGTGTTTGTATGTCACAATTCAGATTCCTGTTTGACATTGTACCTGTAAGTATTACCTTCTTTTCATGAAAGTTCATACAAACCAAATTTGAAGTTCTTCATTCTTAACGAAAATTTATAGCAAGGATAAATTCATATTTGAACTTGAAAGCACTCAGCCCATTGGCTTCATTGGTTAGTCCTGTAAAGTTCAAAATTTATGGCTAACGGCAGATTCCTATTTGAGCTTTGATCTCTGAATATGACTGTGAACTTGATCACCATAGGCATCATTAAGGGATTGTGCCTGCCTGTTATAAAGTCTCTGTCCTTTATAGTTAAAAAGTCATGACCATAGTTAAGTTAGTATCAGACCTTAGACCTCTAAAACATAACCTTAACCTAACTCTGTATATCCGCATCATTAGATGTAAGATGCCAGATAAGATGTCTTTGTCTTGCATAGATCAAAATTTATGACTTTGGTTAACTAGTTCTACATAATATGAATTTGAAGTAGAAACTTGACCTCAGTGCAGATTAGGTGATTATGAGTGCCAAATGGAGAGCGTAGTAAAATTGAAAGGAAACAATAATGACTAAATTGTTATTTGACTTTGACCTCAAAGTATGAGTTCATCTTTAGATCACCACGGCCCTGACCTCACTCTGCATATCGACCACATTAGTGGCTAATGTTTGACCAATTTCATGCGTTGTCTTATATTGCCTCTTTTCCTATAAGAAAAATTAAACAACATGGCATATTAAGTATTTGGTTGGGTAATCTTCAAGGAAAATATGTGCCCAATTAGTGAGGTTAAAAGTTGTGTATTGCCAGTAACATGGTGGATGGCCACCAGGAAATGCAAGACTTCCTTGATATGTGAATTGCCATTGGAAATAACGGGAGACCAACAACCTTTTTCGGAAATATATAGTAAAAAGAAAGAAACATTTGGAAGATACTCTTTTCTAGGACTAAAGTTTAATATATATATATATATATATATATACGTGTATATATATATATATATATATATACATAAGCCATATATTATACTCCTCAAAATATCTAGATTCTCTCTTCCTAGGGATCAGAGACACAAGGGAGAATCAACTTAAAGATGATAGGTTTTGCTTCGAACGGGGAATCAAACCCTGGCACAAGAAACCGAGTTTCAATTTGCTAAGTCACTGGAACCTTAGTTTCTTGAGCCCAGGTTCGATTCCCCGGCCGACCAGAAGCTATTATCTTTGAGTTGATTCCCGCTTGAGTCTCTGATCCCGAGGTAGAGAGAATCCATATATATATATATATATATATATACTGTATATATATATATATATATATATATATTTACATATATATATATATATATATATACTCCCTCGTACATAAGGGCATAAATTTCTCATGTTAATATTACCTTAAAGGTTATCTTGAGAAATTTTTCTTATATTTATCAGCTCATATGAACGTGATTCCATTGTCTTGTTTCCCACATCGTATAATATTTTTACTTGGCGAGTCTTCCTCCTCTTTCAACCTTTCAGGGGCTTCCGGATAAAGACTGTCGTCTCCTTTGCTTTTTGTTAGTGGGATGTGAATCGCCCCCTTGAAGAGCTTCTCATCTTGTGTCCTCTCAGCGAGATGGTCAATGATGCTCTTTCATGGATGACGGCCTCATAAGGCGCCCTTTCAACTGGGCAGAAAGATTCATTGTTCCAGTCTCCACATATATTGCATTTTACATGATTTTTATGGTGGTCTTCCTTTTTCTTTTACTTTTTTCATACATAGCTTAGTTCTAGTTCTTAGTTCGACGTTTATCTTATTAGTAATGCTTTGAATCTCTTTTCAATTTCCAATCTCCACAAGGAAGATGAGTTTTTAGCTTCCTTTCATAGCTGTGTATTGGCCATATTTGCAAGTATCCCTTTTATCGAGATCCTCCCTTATATGTATTAGAATATATAAGGCTTCTCCTGCTTTCATGTTTATCAGTAAAATGAAGATTAGTTTTGGACCGGTTTGTGAGTTTTTTTTTTTTTTTTTTGGCCCATATATCTGTATATTCTTCGTTTAATTTGTTCAATTGTATCCCTGGTAATAACTTCTCATGCTCTACCTGTTATCAGACGTTTTAAATATAACAACTTAAATTTCTCTCTCTCTCTCTCTCTCTCTCTCTCTCTCTCTCTCTCTCTCTCTCTCCTAGAAGTTAAGCTTCTCTCCTGCTCCTTCCAGACCACTCATAATCCGTTAGCAGTCACACATCATCCCATCGAACTCATTTAAAAAAACATTTCTCTCGCTATCCTCCCTGTAGTACTTCATACTTTTATCCTCTTTGTTTGAATACTTTGTTTGTTAATCTCCACTCATATAATTCCTGTTTTTTTTTTTTTTATAACACTTCTCCCACTTTCAGTGATGGATATTACCAACATAATCTTATTCAGATCCATGACAAATTTTCTCTCGCTCTTTAGCCTCAAGAATTACAGTAGTAATAAATGCACTCAGCCTGTGATCTCAGTGACAAATGCTTGAATCTCACACCTGATGAGGCGAAAGGGATCCAGTATAGAATGCCTCTGTTGATCAAAAGGTTTTAAGTTTTATATACATTTGATCAGCGTCCAAGACCCCTCTCCATCAAGATAGGACCAGGGAGTTTCAGGTAATGGTTGCTCGAACTCACAAGGTTGGTGAGGCTGTGGACAATACTCGTAACTATCAAATTTAAGCAAGTCTCGAACTACCGTCCAACACATTAATTGGAAGGAACGTTTTCAAAGGGCTACCACAACCCCAAGCAGCAAATGAGGCATTATGTCATTAGTTAACCATCACCAGTTATAACTAAGGGGATAAAGGAATAAAGAAAGAAGAAGAAATAAAAAAAAGATATAATACCTAATGTATATCAACAAACTGAAAGCCTCAAAGAGGTAATAAAACATTCATAAGGCATTCATGAGAATTATTGTCCCAGAAATTCACACACACACACACACACATATACATATATATATATATATATATATATACTGTATATATGTATATATAATACATATATATATATATATATATACATATACATATATATATGTTGTGAATATATATATATAAATACATATATATCTATTTATATATATATATATATATATACATACATATATATATATATATATATGCATTTATATAAATACACACACACACACACACACACATATATATATATATATATATGTGTGTGTGTGTGTATATATATATATATGTGTGTGTGTTTGAATATATATATATATATATATATACAGTATATATATACATATATATATATATATATATACAGTATATATATATATAAATATATATATATATATATATATATGTATATATATATATATATATAGTATATATATATATATATACATGTGTGTGTGTGAATATATATATATATATATATATATATCTATATTTATTTATATATATATCATCATCATCATCATTATCCTCATGAGCCGTTACTAATCGGCAAAGCAAAGGCTTCAGACATGTCCTTTCACTTGCGTCTGTTTATGGTATTTTTGTGCCAGTCTACGCCCGCGAACTTCCTTAGTTCGTCGGTCTATCGTCTTCTCTTCCTTCCTCTGCTTCTTTTATAATATCTAGGGACCCATTCTGTTATTCTTAATGTCCATTTATTGTTTGCCATTCTCATTATATGTCCTACCCATGTCCATTTCTTTTTCTTACATGTTGTTAGAATATCCACTACTTTAGTTACCTCTTTTATCTATGTTCCTCTTTTTCTGTCTCTTATTGTTTATCCCATAATTATTCTGTCCATAGCTCTTTGAGTTGTAACTATTTTATCATTAATTACTTTACTTTTTAGAGACAGTTGCATTTTACTTTTCATAATCTCATTTCATTTGCCAAAGGCTCACCATTTAAATGTGTATATATATATATATATATATATATATATTTGGTCTCGGCCATGTCTTCCTGGTGGAAGGTTCCTTTAGGTAGCTTTCTAAGGGATATTGGCTACAGTGATACTCCCAGAGAAATAAACCCAAGGTCTCCAGGATTCTAACTCGTGGCTATCGCTAGGGATCAGGGACATATTTTCAGATACGACAGATGGCAAACTTCACCCCGAATAGATTTAACCCTTTGATGTAAGGGGGAAGAGTGGTTAAAGAGAGGGGCTGCTGTTCTAGGTACCCGGTGGACCTCCTATCCGTACAACTACCGGCCACCATTCCTTTATTTGTAGTATATAAGCTAGGTGTTCTCCCAAAGTTTTCCCGGTGTTTTGTTACAAGTTTTCGGAATAATCATGCAATCTCCAGCATCTCCATCCTCTGGAAAGTTGAGTATTAATTCTTTCCTGTGTAAAATTTTAGACTCCCTTCCCACAGTTAAATTCCAATAATTTAAGTGTGTTTGGCTGAGCATTACCATGACCGGAGGTGGCCTTTTTTACGACCGCTGTCGCCGATTAACATTTTATTTAGATAGTAAGGCAACATTTTCAGGTATTTAGCTATAATATTAGCTAGTTAGGCAAATTATACAAGTGAAGATTGTGCATACAGAAAAAATTATTATTCCTCTTCCGATTATGTAACTTTACTTTTCATATACTGCGGGAGCCCCGGCCGTACCAACCATGCAGGGAACCCCTGCGGTACAAACATGGCCGTGGTTCCTACAGGAGCTAGGCTAGTCTCGCTCATATATACGTTAGTAAAGTAATTGCCCACGTTTAGCCTCACCCTATCCTTCATTATTAATTTGGATGGGGACTTACACCCTCTAGAATTACAAATAATGTTCGATATATATTCTCTTTCAGAGAAAAGAGGATAAACCCTTCCTCCCTCCCTGAGTACCGCCGCCATTACAGCCGGCAACCACTGTCTTTCCTCATTGCCATCGAGTAGAACTCCGGCTTTGGGGTAGATAGTAACTAAACACCGTCTTTCTCCATTGCCGTCGAGTAGAACTCAGGTTTTGGGTTAGATAGTAATTAACTCAGGGTGCCCTTGTCTTGTCGCCGACGATGTCACCAGCAAAGGAATTCTGTTTCCTCTGCTGCCGACGATGCCGTCGACACATGAAGCCGCGCTTCCCCAGCCCACTATCGGAGGTATTATTATTATTATTATTATTATTACTATCCAAGCTACAACCCTAGTTGGAAAAGCAAGATGCTATAAGCCCAGGGGCTCCAACAGGGAAAAATAGCCCAGTGAGGAAAGGAAATAAGGAAATAAATAAATGAAGACAACAAATTAACAATAAATCATTCTAAAAACAGTAACAATGTCAAAACAGACATGTCATATATAAACTATTAACAACATCAAAAACAAATATGTCATAAATAAACTATAAAAGACTCATGTCCGCCTGGTCAACAAAAAAGCATTTGCTCCAACTTTGAACTTTTGAAGTTCTACTGATTCAACCACCCGATTAGGAAGATCATTCCACAACTTGGTAACAGCTGGAATAAAACTTCTAGAGTACTGCGTAGTATTGAGCCTCGTGATGGAGAAGGCCTGGCTATTAAAATTAACTGCCTGCCTAGTATTACGAACAGGATAGAATTGTCCAGGGAGATCTGAATGTAAAGGATGGTCAGAGTTATGAAAAATCTTATGCAACATGCATAATAAACTAATTGAACGACGGTGCCAGAGATTAATATCTAGATCAGGAATAAGAAATTTAATAGACCGTAAGTTTCTGTCCAACAAATTAAGATGAGAATCAGCAGCTGAAGACCAGACAGGAGAACAATACTCAAAACAAGGTAGAATGAAAGAATTAAAACACTTCTTCAGAATAGATTGATCACTGAAAATCTTGAAAGACTTTCTCAATAAGCCTATTTTTTGTGCAATTGAAGAAGACACAGACCTTATATGTTTCTCAAAAGTAAATTTACTGTCGAGAATCACACCTAAAATTTTGAAAGAGTCATACATATTTAAAGAAACATTATCAATACTGAGATCCGGATGTTGAGGAGCCACCGTCCTTGACCTACTTACAATCATACTTTGAGTTTTGTTAGGATTCAACTTCATACCCCATAATTTGCACCATGCACTAATTCTAGCTAAATCTCTATTAAGGGATTCACCAACCCTAGATCTACATTCAGGGGATGGAATTGATGCAAAGAGAGTAGCATCATCTGCATATGCAACAAGCTTGTTTTCTAGGCCAAACCACATGTCATGTGTATATAGTATGAAAAGTAATGGGCCAAGAACACTACCCTGTGGAACACCGGATATCACATTCCTATAATCACTATGGTGC
This sequence comes from Palaemon carinicauda, assembly GCF_036898095.1. Classification (NCBI taxonomy): domain Eukaryota; kingdom Metazoa; phylum Arthropoda; class Malacostraca; order Decapoda; family Palaemonidae; genus Palaemon; species Palaemon carinicauda. Next base: position 60,541,678 of record NC_090745.1, on the reverse strand, counting down.
CCATCAACAACAACTCTTTGAGATCTATTACTTAAAAAATCAATAATAATGCTAAGAAACGACCCACCCACTCCCAACTGTTTCAGTTTGAAAACAAGGGCCTCGTGATTAACACGGTCAAAGGCAGCACTAAAATCAAGGCCAATCATACGAACTTCCCGACCACAATCAAGGGATTTCTGTACAGCATTGGAGATTGTAAGAAGGGCATCACATGCTCCAAGGCCTTTACGAAAACCAAATTGCAAACTAGGGAGTAGATGATTACCTTCAGCAAACCTATTAAGACGTTTTGCCAGAAGACGTTCAAAAACTTTAGATAATATGGGAGTTATGGAAATTGGGCGGTAATCAGTGGGACTTGAGCTACCACAAACACATTTACATAGAGGAGTAACATTACCAATTCTCCAACTAGTGCTAAAAGCTCCTCTTCTTGCTAACTTGCGCAAAATAACAGATAACTTTGGAGCTAAGAAATCTGCTGTCTTTATAAAAAACAAAGGAAAAATACCATTTGGGTCTACACCTCCATAAGCATCAAGGTCCATCAACAGAGCTTTAATCTCACGAGATCGAAAAGCTAAACTAGTTAGTTTAGCCTCAGGAAAACAGGAATGAGGAAGTTCAAGTTTTTCATTACTCTGTTTACTGTCAAAAACATCAGCCAAAAGGGTTGCCTTTTCCTTTGGACAGTGAGTGACTGAGCCATCTGTTTTAAGTAAAGGAGGAACTGTTACATCTACACCAAAGAGTGCAGATTTAAGGGTAGACCACCATTTATGTTCCTGAGTTGTACCAGAAAGTGTTTCTTTTATGGTTAAATTGTACTCCTTTTCAGTTGAGGCATAAACTCTCTGAGCAAAAGCTCGAAGCTGAGTATAGTTGTTCCAGGTCAATTCTGATCTGTTACCCTTCCAAAGATGATAGGCCTCCTGTTTCTCCAAATAAGCACGTCTACAATCATCATTGAACCACGGTTTGTCCTTCACTCGGTACCTTAGCACACGAGAAGGGATACGCCTATCAATTATGTTGACTAGATTCTCATTCAAAGGGACAACAGGATCTACACTATTATATAATTGTGACCAATTCAAGCACAAAAGATCATGTAAAATCCCATTCCAGTCTGCTTGGGATTTCATATAAATTTTACAAGAATATGATATATCAGGGACAGGCTGCTCAGTCTTCACTAATAATGAAATCAAGGCATGATCAGAAGTCCCGACTGGAGAACCAACCTTACTAGTTATAACGCCAGGGGAGTCAGTGTATACGAGGTCCAAGCAATTACCAGACCTGTGAGTAGCTTCATTTATGATTTGCTCACAGCCTGATCGAATCAGAGGCAAAGTCTAAAGCTATTAAGCCATGGCGATCGGTAGGAGAGATAGAACTTAACCACTCCCTATGGTGAGCATTAAAATCACCAACAAAGACAAAAGAAGCCTTTCTATCATCTTCTTGTATCTTAGCCATAATGGTAAGAAGACAATCGAAGATAGAATCATCTATGTCTGGATTCCGGTAGATCGAACACAAATAAAAGTTGTTATGCCTGCCACAAACTTTTATTACCTGAATCTCATGACATCCACATTGATAGCAGGACTTATGAGAAGCAGGGTACTCGGTCCTAATATACACTGCCATTCCCCTGGCCCTAGGGATGGCATCACGTTTCAACATTATTGGCTTCTTAAAACCAGTTATAAGGAGCTCAGATGAGTGCCTCATATTAGAAACCAAAGTTTCTGAGCACAAAAGAATATCATACTGCCTGGACGCAACTGTAAGGTCTTGGATATTTGCATGAAGACCACGAATATTGCAATACAGAAGACGACATTGACGAAATCTAGGACGTACTGGTCCCGGATTTCGCTCAATGTCTCCAGACAGCATAAGAATTAATAGAAATAAAAAAGAGACAGCACACTTAAAAACTAGATTAACAAGAATTATAACAAAAACAATACGTGCAGAATTATAAACAAAGTGATTGATGATACCCATAGACTATAGTAAAAAGTCGGAAAAACTGGTCAACATGGAGGAGCCGATACACCATGCAAGGCTAAATACCCTCCAGGATAGCCACTTCAACTGAAGGGAGGACAGTAAGGATGGTTTTGAGAAGAAAAATAATCAGAAAAAGGAAAAGACAACCTCTTGATAAACCACCAGGCATCCATGGCCCTTCTATTAAGCCTGCCCAACACACTATTTCAAAAAAACAAGAGGAAAAAAAAAAATAAGATAGAATAGTGTGCCTGAGTGTACCCTCAAGCAAGTAGGCGGCATATCTTCCGCCACCGCTCCTCCAGTGAACTATAAGATTCTTTCCATTCCCCCTTCAGTCCTTTAGTGTCGGCATAGCCGACACAACATTCTTTCGCCGGTATTCTGACAGTCATCCCGGCTTGCCAGTTTGCCTTCGTTGCCGGCCGGGACCCTACCGGCGACAGTTAGTTCAGCCGCTTCAGCCACATTCCTCCTTATGTTCTTCCTTCACCAGAAGTGAATGTCACAAAGAGAAGATTGAGCCAGCCCTGACGGCTGCCGGTGGGAAACCTAACATACCTTTGAGAAGTCTTCAGCCCTCTCTTGGTCTGCCATCCACAATTATTGCTGTCAGTGGTACAGCTGGCGGCAGGCCTTTTGTGGATGGATGGAAGCTAGAATCAGAAAGATTCTTACCCCTTCCATTAGAACTCTCATTCTGGCAAGGAGACAGTAGGTGGCCTGATAGTCCTCCTACACTTCCAATTGTTGTGCTAAACCATAATAATAGGAATCTCCTTCCCTAATGCTTTTTCTCTCTCTACCAGTTAGTGCCGCTAGCTACTAACTTAACCTAGGCAGTGCGCTGGCTGTACTACAGTATACAAATATACAGTAGTACACTTGTTTTCTAACATACTCTGTTTTTCAATCACAGTGTATTGTTGGAACCATGATATTATGTTGAGGCTGAGTAATCCCTCAACACCCAGATAATTTCTTTGATTATCGGGACCCTATTAAATCACCGATCAGTGTTAATATTGCGGGTAGATAATGTTAGTATAGCGCTAGCTAACCCTAAGTCTAGTCCCTAGAGTTACTCCTACCTCGTATTCTCCCTATCAGGGAACTAAAATATTAACTTCTGACGGAGGTCTCAGCAATGGCATGTGAGGGGAAACACAGATATGTCTTTTCTACTTTCTTTCAAGCTTACTATCTTAAGCTATCATAACCGATAGTAATTACTATTGTTGATAAAAAATGTATGCTTTTATATCACTGATATAAAAAAATTGTATACTCATTGAGCCCCTTTTCCTTTACAGGAGGACCCAATGGAGAAGTATGCAGCCTTAGCCTGCAACCACAAAGGTAAAGACTTTTGTGGCCACATGAAGTGCAGGACTCATGCCCCCTGCTGCATCACGTCAGGAGTCCTCAAGTATTGGGACCCGAAGGGTTGCCCCACCTGTTTGACCCTGCTTCCCAACGGCTTTGGAAAAGCTCCCTCAGTCGACATAGAGACTAGAGATACAGCGAGAGAGACCCTTCGCAAATGGGTAAGTAGATTCCAAAAGAATTTTCAGGGACCGTACTTACCCGACGACTCCCTAAGGTGCCTACTGTTCCCCAAGGCGGTGGTCCCCCAGGAACAGGTCTTGTCTTCCCTCATACATCTGGAGATTGACACAGACATAGGCAAGGCACTGGAAGGCATGGACATCCACCAAGAAAGGACAACAGAAGTGTCCACTGACACTGAGAAGGCCCAACTACAAGGAGGCCCCAAAGAAGATGTGGAACATCCATAAGCGGAAGAAGAAGGATCTGTTTCAACGGCAACCGAAAACCCTCAGTTTGCCGTGACGGCATACCAACCTATGCCGTCAACCTCTTCAATCCCAACTCCACAACCAGTGGCACATGCCGTCAAGAACGAAGAGATCCTCTCTCCGATTCAGTGGATGATGGAGTTGTTCCAAAAGGTACAAGAGACGATGAGAAAATCATTTTAGACTGAAACAGATACTATTGCAAGAGAGGACAGACCGCCCCGGACCTACCAAGAGCTCTACTAAGAAGCCCCTTATGGTGCCGAATCTCTCTCACCGCTCCGAAACCAACCCTTGGAGGTATGCAGAGCATATGCCCATGATGAATGGGAAACTATTCGTCTCGGAGAAGTTGGGGACCAAACTTATTGAAGATCTTGAGTTCTGGCCTAACTTTTCAGCTTACCCAGAATGTTACGTGAGACTGCAGGATGAACATGCAACCCGTGAGGAAACGGTACCCAAAGAGGTCATTGTCTTCGAGCATGACAAGGCCCAAGCCATCCTCCTGAAAACCTTGAAAGGAGCTGGGTACACCAACTCCAAAGTCTCAGCACTGAGCAAGAGACATCCCACCTTTCTTGCTCCTTCCTCCATCTCTTTCCCCTTTTCGGAGAAAGCACTAGACTTTGCCATCAAGGCAGTTGACGAGGGCAAACCCTGCCCAACCCTAGAGGAATGCAAACCATTCTCTCTTGCACTGCCTGCCTGCCTGCTAGGAGAAGTGGAAGGATGTTCACATAACCTTCTCCGTCTCTAAGTTGGATCAATGAGAACCTTCCGAAGTTGCCAGACCATCTTCTGAGGAGGGAACAAGAGGCGAAGGAGAGACTTGTGGCCTTCTTTCTCATCAGAACTGCCGGGAAATGAGTGCAGGTCTACAGAACGCCCCAGAAATGTTCATTTTCCTGGCTAAGTCCCACATGGGTACCCTTGTGAAAGACTTATATGCCTTCCTCAAAGTGAGAAGAGCCTGCAGAGAGTTCGTTTTGGCTTCAGCGACCATAAGACATGAACCAAGGAAATTGATTACCTCGAACATCTGCAATAAAGAACTTTTCCCACAGGAACTGGTCCAACAGATCAGAGCCAGAGGACCCACAGAGAACTGGAACCTTCTCCAAAAGTGGGGCATGAGCTCAAAGAGGAATTCTTTCTCAGACGGAGGTCCCCAGCCTAAGAATAAAAAGGCAAGGAGACCACGCAAACCTGCACAACTTTCTGCCGTGACTATGACCACGATGCCTCAGACCACTTTCCAGATGGTCCCTCAACAACTGGTAGCTCAGTCGCCAATGTTTAACCCCAACGTCGAGAGGCAGTCTTCTTCCTTTCGCCTTAGTCAGAAAGGAAATGGCCCTAGAAGTTCGACAGAAGGTGACTCCTCCCGGGGCCGAGTAAGACGTGGTCACAGAAACAAATCCCCAGGAACCCCCATTCAAAGAGGGGTTCCAGGTAGGAGGCAGACCGTATCACTTTCAGGATCGCTGGACCTTCTATCCCCGGGCCCACATCCTATTAACGAATGGACTTCAGTGGAAATGGAACAGAACTCCACCACGTTTTCCAAAATTCTTCCAACACTCCAACCCCTCTTGAGAAGAATATACCTCAGAACTCTTGAACAGGAAAGAAGGTAATAAGGAAAGCGAAGTCCATCAAATTCCAGGGAAGGCTGTTTCGTGTTCCCAAGAAAGACTCAGACAAACTCAGAGTCATTCTATACTTGTCTCCACTCAACAAGTTCATTGAGAACAACAAGTTCCGGATGCTTACTTGGCAACACATAAGGACCCTTCTACCAAAAGGAGCAAATACAGCCTCAATAGACCCAACAGATGCTCACTGGCATCTTCTATTGAGCCGCCCTTTCTCCTCCTACCTAGGACTCATTCTACAGAAGAAGTGATTCTTCAGATCAATGCCCTTTGGACTGAACAGAGCCCCAGGGATATTCATGAAGCCGGCAGACACAATCGTTCAGCAGCTAAACTCCAAAAGAGTTCAATAATAGCATATCTAGACGATTGACTGGTATGGATAGCATCCAAGACTACTTGTCTGCAGGCAGCCAACAAGGTGATGAAGTTTTTGGAACACCTGGGCTTCAGCATCAATCACAAAAAGTCTTGCCTTCCTCCAGCACAGAAGTTTCAATGGCTAGGAATCCAATGGGACTTAAAGTCACACCACATCTCCATTCCATCCAAGAAGAGGAGAGAGACAGAGGGATCTGTCAAGAGACTAATCCGTTACAAGAGGATTTCAGAACGCCAACAGGAAAAGTATTTCACTCTCTCCAGTTTGCGGCAGTGACAGACCCGGTGCTAAAAGCACGTCTAAAAGATGCGTCAAGAGTCTGGAGAAGATACGTATCAAACGCTCGAAGAGATTAACCAAGGTTGACCCCGACCCTATTGGGCACGCAGTTAAGGCTGTGGTCAACAGCCAAGAGCCTAGCACGAACAATTCCCCTGCAACCACCACAACCATCAGAGGAGGTACACACGGACTCCTCCTGGAAAGGATAGAGTGGCCATTCTCATGAGAGAAAAGTGCAAAGGAATTGGTTGCACCAGTTCAAAACCTTTCATATCAACGTTTTGGAAGCTCTGGCAGTTTGCCTGATGTTGAAGAGACTATCCCCTTGCAGAACAGTCCACATCAGATTGACCCTGAACAACGAAGTGATAGAAAAATGTCTAAATCAATCTTGAGATCATCTCACATAGGACATGTGATATTAGCCACCTTCCACCTGGTAAGGAAGAAGGGATGGCACCTATCAGCAGTTCACCTACAAGGGTTCCGCAATGTGACTGCGTATGCTCTATACAGGCGAAAGCCCATAGAGACAGAATGGACCCTAGACGCAGACCCATTCTCCTCCACCTTGGAAGAAGTCCCGGAACTGCAGACCGACCTCTTCACAACGAGCGACAACAAGAAACTACCTCAATATGTAGCCCCTTAGATGGACCCTCGAGCAGTGGTGACGGACACCATGTCCCTCGACCGGAACAGGTGGAATCATATTTACCTGTTTCCACCAACCATCCTTCTGCTAAGAGTCCTCGACAAGCTAAGATCCTTCAGAAGGACAGCAACAGTAGTGGCCCTCAGGTGGCCCAAAAACAATTGGTTCCCTCTAGTTCTAGAACTGAAACTGAGGCTGTTCCCTCTGCCGGACCCAGCATTATCCCAACTGGTCTAGAAGTCGACTGCCTACGCTTCATCCTTGAGAACCAATAACCTACATCTCACGATTTCTCATCCTAGCAGCAAACAAAAGGTTTAGAATCTCTAAGGATAAAGTTGACTTCATCGAAGAGTATAAGTCAAGTTCGACTAGGAGACAATATGAATCGTCATGGAAGAAATGGGTGTCCTTTATGAAATCAAGGGAACCAACAGAAATATCAATAGGTAATCTGTCTAGCTTTCTTCATATCCCTACACGAACAAGGCCTGGCTTCCACTACGATTACTTTGTGTAAATCAGCCCTGGCTAGACCACTTCTGTACGCTTTCGGAGTGGACCTCTCAAGTGAAATCTTTAATAAGATCCAAAAAGCATGCGTTAGACTCAAGTCAGCAGCCCCACCAAAGCCCATCACGTGGTCTTTGGACGAAGTCTAGCACTATGCTTCGAACCTAAACAATGAGAATTGTACTCTAAAGGATCTAACACAGAAAGTTATTTTTCTGTTTGTCATAGCCTCAGGGGTTAGAGTTAATGAAATAGTGGCCTTATCTAGAAGCGAAGGCCATATTCAGTTACTAGACACAGGAGATCCAAACCTCTTTCCTGATCCTACCTTTCTTACCAAGAATGAGCTACCCACCAAGAGGTGGGGTCCTTGGAGAATCTGCCCATTGAAGGAAGATGCCTGTCTGTGCCCAGTAGAGTGTCTTAAGGACTATCTTCGAAGAACTTCAGACTCCAAGGGAGGACAGCTCTTCAAAGGTGAAACTTTCAAGATCAAACCTATCCCTAAGACAACTGAGAGCAAAGCTCACCTACTTTATTCGCAGAGCAGATCCTGACAGTACACTCACAGGTCACGATCCAAGGAAAGTTGCTTCTTCGTTAAATTTCTTTCAACACATGGACTTCAGAAGACTCCACTCATACACTAGGTGGAGATCATCCAGGGTCTTTTACAAACACTATACGAAGCAAATACATGAAATAAAACATTTTGTGGTGGCGGCGGGTAGTTTTATAAAACCCGTCTTCTAGCGCTGCGATGAACAGTGAACTGCTTCGGGACTTTTCAGTGTATCGGGTGCATGGGTACACTTACCCTCGAGTGCAAATCCCAACGGTGATTAACACACTGTTCCATATAGGTGCATATCTGACCAATAACACCAGTGCCGAGTGAACGTTTGCGTCACAGTGTTTAGGCATTCCCAAAGTCTGTACAAGTCAGTCAGATTTGTTCACATCTCCAATGAGTGGCATTATTCCGATAATGAAATTATATATTTTTTCTACAAGAGAAAATATGTACCCTGATGTGTTTTCATTGCTGGATCAGATTTATACCCTATCATAACTACATTTGATAATCTAGTTGCAAGATAAAAATACTAAACGTATTTGCGTCTTATTACTGCTATCTCAGTTGCAGACAAATAAAACATGCTAGAGTTTTAATTATACCCTATAAGGACCCAACTTGAAATCAGGATACAGATTTCCAAGGAATGTGAAAGGTAATCTCTAAAGTTTTACCTTCTGTTCCTACGGTAATTCAAGCCTTAAATCCTTATCGTCGATCTCGACACTTTCCCTGCAGGGGCCAGGAAGCACTAAACCAGTTCCAGGTTTACTGGAAATGACAGTTAACTGGAATTTCATATACAGGTCTAGGAGACCAGATAAGGAATCCATTCAAGGTAGAAGGCACACACACAAATCTACAGATATAGTACTTTCAAGTTATTTCTCTAGTATGCTTCCATCAGGACGATATGGCCGAGCCCAAAAACGGATTTTGAGCAATGCGAAAAATCTATTTTTGGGTGAGAGTGCCATGTTGTCCTGATGGACCCAACCTTTTGCTGACCCCGGCCGAAACTACTCTATCTGTGGCTATTCCTGCTTAAGGATAAGTAAAGGAATGGCGGCCGTTAGTTGTATGGATAGGAGGTCCACCGGGTACCTAGAACGGTACCCCCTCTCTTTCGCCACTCAGAGTTAAATCTATTCGGGGAGATGATTGCTATGTGTGGTATCTAAAAAATACGTCCCTGATCCCTTGCGATATCCTTAACTGGATACTCGCGCCAGGAGTTAGAATCCTGGAGACCTTCGGTTTATTTTTCTGGGAGTATCACTGTAGCAAATATCCCTTAGAAAGCTACCTAAAGGAACCTTCCATCAGGATGACATGGCACTCTCACCCAAAAATAGATTTTTTGCTTTGCTCAAAATCCGTTATATATATGTATATATATATATATATATATATATATATATATATATATATATATATATATATATATATATATATATATATATATATATATATATATATATATATATATATATATATATATGTGTGTGTGTGTGTGTCTGTGCTAGGACATTTCGCAACTGGACCGTTAGTATCCGGACATTTCGTTGCCGGATACTTCTCTGCTATTAAGACAATACCCTACTAAAAGCACACATTTGTTTCTTTCCAAATCGTTGAAGATTTATTTTTTATTGGACTGGTAACTTATATGATAATAATGATGATAACTCTAGTTTTTAATGATCTCTTTACTACTTTTGTCACCTAGTACTCTTTTTTTATAAACCGTTACATAAATGAGTAAAAAAATCGTTCAGTTAAAATTCATTTCCTTGGTGTTTCATATCACTTGCAATCTATGTATTATTAAACAAAAATATGATAAATTATTTGCAAGTTTACATCACTCACAATGCATGTATTATATAATCAAAATAACATGAAATAAGAATATTTAATAACGAAAATTAGCTTCAATTTCTTTATTAGTTAAAGCTTCAAGTTATGCGCAATAGCTTGAAGTCAATTCATTTTTGAATTGCGGTCGTAGAAATTAATATATTTTCAGAACGCTTTGCTCATAGGCCATGTATTTAATTTCTCGGAAGTTGGGTTATCGCAATCTATTTGTATTATACTCGTTCTCGCCAGTGCTTTCTTGTTCTTTAAGGCATAAATTTTCCATATGTTAGGGTGCGAGCTTGTAACAGATACTGTAAGGGAGCTATGAAACCGATTCAAGTTATTATTGGTCCTTGGCATTTCATTGATTGCCTTTCTGCGCATATTCCTTGAATCTGTAGAAAACAGTGGATCTAGTCTTGTGCTCTTTGATCCCCGGCGTCGTTCCCTTCCATTATAATTGGTAGCAAAGTAAGAAACAATTCCTTGTGTAATTTCGTCATCAATTAACTCTTCAAACTCTTCAATTTTTTTTTTTTTTTTTTTTTTTGGTTTTCCCCGACTTCCCGACCAACTAGGTGACACAACTGATAACTTTTAATTCGAATTAGAACTAATGAGTCAATATGGATGAAAATTAAAATAATATCGTGCTCAAATAGGAATAAATTTCTATCTACTAATAGTAGAGAATCTTAGTATCTTCAAGTGAGAGACACTTAGGTTCCTACTTCTTTTAGAACTTCTGGTGGCATGATTGGTGGCAACCTAGTCTTTCACTTGGAGAAATTAGGGTTTGCTCCCAGTGTGAAATAGAAATCTATCTCTATTTGAGCACGATATTGTTTTAATTTTCATCCATATCGACTCATTAAGGGTTATTCGAATTAAAAGCAATCAATTTTGTCACCTGGTTGGTCAGGAAGTCGGGAAAAACTCGATGGTATGAGACTGATGTCTCACCAGGTAAATCCTGAAGTGCAGTTAACACCTAGGTTCCTTATTCTTTAAAGAACCTCAGGTGGCATAATTGGTAGCGACCTTGTCTTTCGCTTGAAGCGACTTGGGTTCGATCCTAGAATGAGGTACAAATCTTTTTCTATTTGAGCATGATATTGTGTTGATTTTCCTCCAAATTGACTCATTGGGGGTTATTTTAATTAAAGGCTATCAACTGTGTCACCTGATGGGTCGGGAAATCGGAGAAAACTCGCAAGTATGAGACTGATGTCTCACTAGGTAGATCCTGAAGTGCAGTTAACACTTAGGTTCCTACTTCTTCTAGGTCCTCTTGTGGTATGATTGGTAGCGACCTTGTCTTTCACTTGGAGAGACTAGGGTTCGATCCCAGTATGAGGTAGAAATCTATTTCGATTTGAGCCCGGCAGTGTGTTAATATTCACCCATATATATATATATATATATATATATATATATATATATATATATATATATATATATATATATATATATATATATATATATATATATATATATATATATATATATATATATATATATATATATATATATATATATATATATATATATAGATGTGTCTGTATATATATATATATATATATATATATATATATATATATATATATATATATATATATATATATATATATATATATATATATATATATATATATATGATAATGACTGCTACAATGCCTTTAGCATCTTGACATCCTTATAAATTATAGATACAATTGTCAATAAAAGCTCTTATTCAATTTGAAATTAAATCAATCCACTTTTTACTTCCAAAGACACGATAATCCGCGAAGTTAAGAATAGAGCGATGAGTCTGTTCCAAGTCGTGTATTCGACAAATATAAGGCTGCTCAACTTTAATTGACATTAAATTGTCTTTATACGCCCTTTTGCATTAACTTCGAATATGTCGGTTTTAATCCTTCCGTAGAGAGTCAAAACGTCTTCATACATTTCCTATTTGAAGTAAGACTATTGGTGACAAAGCGTATCCAAAAATTCCCGTTCTAGGATCCTTCTCTCTTGTTAGTGAGTCTGTAGCATTACAGAAGACCTACACATACTTATCGTCTTCAGCCAGTTCATTTATTTTTCTAAATATTTTACTGCATGTTAGTAACTCATAATTTCTATCCTGCATTCCTTCATCTACTTTGTCTCCATTCCCCCATAATAGCTCTCTCTCTCTCTCTCTCTCTCTCTCTCTCTCTCTCTCTCTCTCTCTCTCTCTCTCTCTCTCTCTCTCTCTCTCTCTAACCATTTGATTTGACACAATGTCTGACACATCTATTTCATAAGGCTGCGCAGGTTTTAATACACACACTTATATACTCATATATATCAAAATTCAACGACACTAGAAAAAACGTTCCTGCTTTTTAAGGTCCAGCAATAACTGATTGTGATAATAATATATTTAGTGTTCGATTAACTTACTGTGTGACGGTTTAAAGACATGACAAATTTGGATAAGAAAATACCTGCATATTATTTATGTTACTGTAGGTATGTAATATAGCAAAAATTTTAAGCTGTTGAAGGTGTTAAACGTCAACAAAATAATCTAATTAGCAAGAAATTGAATAAAAACACCATTTCCATACTGACCTTATTATAATGGTACCAGTAGATGTAGCTGGGTCTCTCCACTGTGTGGTCAACGACGCAACTAAGGTTGATGGGTGAGCCCCGGTGCACGAAAATCTCCGGCCCGTTGATGATCCTCGCACTGGGTACTGTAGGTAGGTCAAGGTGAGAGGAAATGAACAATATGACATTTAGGGGTATGTTTTCTTTCGTGTCTCTTTAGGAAGGAACTGGTATAGTTGATTTTAATCAAGCATGTAAGGTACAAATAGTAACGTTTGAAAATTTTGAAATTTATTTTGTTGATTAAACATTTTATCAAAAGGTTAATGTGGAAGTGATTGTTGTAACAATTATGAAATGTTTAGTACAAATACTGCAGGCATTCGGTTATAGAGAATGCAATTTTTTTTTTATCAAAAACAATTATTTGCTCACTCTAAGGTATGGGGTGGGACAAGGAAGCAGTAGGATGCAGAGTTCATTTTCGGTGAAAGGAAAAATATGAGGGATTACTATGATGAAGTTTCATTATTTTTTCACTTCATAACAATTCATTAATAAATTGAAGATACCTCTCAAGAATGGCATAATATGATACCATGGCTGACCTGTTATGAATATAAACGTAAAATATTAATAAAATATGGTAAGGTTAACAACAACAATCGTTTCTCTATCACCCATTCTCAGAATTATATTATAACAAGTATTTCCTCACAGCATTGTTCACAACATAGACAGGTCCATTATTATTAATGGTAATATTTTTATTGCATAATATTTTGAAACTTAAAACATGCGAAGTCGTATTAATAGAAATGTACATCACAGCTGACTGGAGGAACAAGTTGGTTTAAATGGATTATTTTAATTGCTACAACACTACTACAATATACATTCACTTTGCTGGAGCGTGTAATTGCCACAGTAAGGCCAAAATAGGCTCACCATCTGTTGAGGCATTATTGTTAATATTAACATCTTATAGGGATGCTTTGTTCGAGATGCCCCCTCGTCCATGTGGTTGGTCCGGCTGTAGTCAGATTTTAAGGAGAGTCATACTGACGGTTCTGTATAATTGCCTAATTAGAGACAAAGGTGTATAGTAAAGGTTAATGGGTCAAGCATGCTTGCTGGCTAGCTGTCATAAATGTAAAATTAGATGAAAGTCAGAAACCACGGCTTCTTGATACACTTGTTGTCTCTGCTACAATGCTTACCTCATTATGGCCTTCTGTGTCCATGAGATCATTACAACTAAGTTTTACTCTAATGCTGTAGTGAGAGACGAAATCGCTAATAAGCTTCTAGCCTCATACTATGTATGATAACTATACTCGAAATTGCTATCATACAGCTGCTGTAAAAGTAAAAATTCCAAGTGCAGAAGATTTTATCTAATTAAATCAAACTTTATATATAGATAACGATTTGAACGTAATTTGAATTAAAAACTGATATAAATGTATGTATGTATGTATGTATGTATATATATATATATATATATATATATATATATATATATATATATATATATATATATATATATATATATATATATATATATATATATATATATATATATATATATATATATATATATATATATATATATATAATATATATATATATATATATATATATATATATATATATATATATATATATATATATATATATATATATATATATATATATATATATATATATATATATATATATATATATATATATATATATATATATATATATATGATGAAAATTAGGTAGTTTTCTTTCCTCGAGGTGGATCCAAATAAAATTCAAAAGTCCATTTCACGTGCATTTTTTAATTGAAGAATCGTGGATGCAACCCAGTGTATTAAAACTTTCACAATATTAAGCGCTTCACACACCTACACAGGGGTCTCCTAAGCAGTTGGGGTCGCTCCCCAACATGCACTGCCATACCCTTCACCGTGCATGCACCTTCTTGATTCTTGGAGGTTTTTAAGGTCCTCCTAGACAACACATCTTTCCTACATTTGAGCACTTCTGATTTATGCGATCTTGTTACTAACCTATGGACCTCTATTATTTCCTCATGAATGAACCACCTCAAAATACATATGATCCTTCCTTTTTTTTACCTTTACTCATCATTGTTCATAAATTTAAATCATTACAAATATATATGGCAAGACACCCATATATATATATCACCCACGAATGGCATTTAATACCGAATTCTATCTTGGAAATATATATCCACTTGGAATTCCTTTCATGGCAACCCCTACCTATTCGGCCGGAAACCATGCCTGCGAGGACTCTACCAACTGAGCCATCAATAGAGATAAGTTTATGACAAGTCCCCGTACATATTCCTGTCGAATTCAGGAATCTGTTCATAGACTTGAAATAAACCCATCTCCACCATGATAGCTGAAGTGTGAGTTTGCAACATGTGGTTATTTCAAACTTATTATCTCTCTTGATGGCTCAGTTGGTAGAATAGGTAGAAGTTCGAATCTCTACCCGGCCAGAAGCAGTTACCAAGATAGAATTCGGTATTGAATGCCATTCGTGGGTGATATTTACATTGATTAAAATCACGAGTATCTGTGATATATATTCATCATAGAATAACCACGTGTTGCAAACTCACAATTCAGCTGGACTTGCAGCTCCTAAGATCCCATTATCAATAATTTCACTTAACTCCAATTCACTTATAGAATCACTTCCTAACAAGACTCTTTTATTTGTCAAATTAACTATTGTAATAGTCTGTTTGCTCTCTTTTATTTATGACAACCCCTGTAAGACTACGTGTGCCCATTTTTCATGTGGTTTAACAATAACCTTAATTCCCAACAGGAGAGGCTGAGACGGGGTCACTGTTATCCTCGTAAGACCTGTTGAGGCAAAATTTCTCCTTTTTCAGGTACAGCCATTGGCCAAAGCACCACCCACCAGTTGAGATACTACTACTAGAGAGTTATTGTATCCTTTGACTGGCCAGACAGCACTACATTGGATCCCTTTCTCTGGTTACGGCTCATTTCATTTTTGTCGGCACTTACAGAAAATA
This sequence comes from Palaemon carinicauda, assembly GCF_036898095.1. Taxonomy (NCBI): domain Eukaryota; kingdom Metazoa; phylum Arthropoda; class Malacostraca; order Decapoda; family Palaemonidae; genus Palaemon; species Palaemon carinicauda. Next base: position 60,526,238 of record NC_090745.1, on the reverse strand, counting down.
GTCTGGCCTATTCTTCACACATTCTGCTCTTTCCTCATACACTTGATAACCTTGGAATTACCAAACAATTCTTCTTCTCTTAGGAGGTTAGCTACTGCACTGGATTGTTCAGAAGCTCCTGCTCTTGGTAAGGATAGATGAGACTCTTTAGCTATGGTAAGCAGCTCTTCTAGGAGATTGTTCTCTAGTCTTGGGTAGTGCTATAGCCTCTGTACCATGGTCTTCCACTGTCTTGGGTTAGAAATCTCTTGCTTTAGGGTCATCTCAGACACACTATTCCATTCTATTTCTCTTTCTCTCATCATTTTGAAGTTTTTATTGTTTATATATGAAAGATTTAATTCAATGCTGTTGTTGTTCTTAAATTTCTCTTGTTTATTAACTTATTTCCTTTTCTCACTAGGTTATTATCCCTGTTGGAGTCCTTGGGCTTATGATATCCTGCTTTTCCAACTAATGGTGTAACTTAGCAAATAATACTGATATCAATATATTGTCTCTCCCTTCCCGCAAAGGCACTTACACTCTCATGACTTTTTATCGGCAGAATGCACCCTCCTGCCATTACTGTTACTCTGTCTCTTTCCCCGCAAATGTATGTCTTTTTATTTCATAATAAAGTCAAGACCAAGTACACTTTGGATACCTAGAATACCCAAGGTGGGTAAGATAGAAAATGTCATGTGCAAACTTTACAGATCCCACCTGAAAGTTGACTGTCATTATATGTCATGCCTGTAGTTTATTTCTTACTTTTGTGTAGTGAATGATGGGTGTCACTGACTTTAGTGGATTCAAAGAGCTTCCTTGTTCAAGAAGCGAAACGATGACTCCTATGTTGATCAGCGCTTGGATCGACTTACCTGGCAGATCTGTCTTGATTGCTAGGACTCCGAACGACCAGGTTGGATCCTGATATGGGCAGCATAGGCTAACGACCTTGCTTGCAATACCATCGCCCCCTGCTGCTGTTTCTAGTACCACGGGGTTAAGGTTGGCATTACCAAGGGAGGTGCCACTGCCTATATGCCCATTGGCCTCTGCTCCACCATACTAGCTGTTTCGTTGACCGCTGCAGCTGTTATGGGGGGCTGGGGCGGTTGGCATCTATCTCCCTTGTCTCACCCTTCCTCTGCCTCCTCTTCCTCTGATACTGGGCAGGGGTTGATATACCACAGCATGCCCACTCTCGGTATTTTTTGGGGGGACATTCTTAAGATAGATAACCGTATGCTTGATAGTTATAACAGCCGGAAGATGCCTAGGCTGGGCACTCGATTCGTTGGTGCCCTCTCCCCCACAGTGCCAACACCTGATGAGTCTTCTCCCTGATGACTTTGCTCTCCCGTCCCCCGATTTGAGGGTTGGTGGCAGCAGCTCATTGCATATGTTCTCATGGCTGCCACCTATATGGAATCAGGAGGATTATTTTCGATCACATTTTCTTCTGACAAACTGTCTAGAATGCCTTGTATCTCCATCATTATACGTGCTTACAAGCGATTGTCATCAAACAAATAGCCACATAGATATGGGTTTACTAACCTACGAATGTGCTTACGGGGTATCGCTTTAGATCACAATCTAGAAAAGTATGCATTGCAGAAC
>NC_090745.1:60504630-60519630 GCF_036898095.1 Palaemon carinicauda | reverse complement strand
CCATATGGAAATAAAAAGAAAAATCCTCTGTTCAATAAGAAGAAACAGCCAAACGTCAATGTAGTTCAGAAACAAACAAACAGTTCTTCGAATAACTCTATCCTGGGCCGTCTAGCCAGAACTCGCAAGGTCAGACTAATTTTCAGAATGTGCAGAGCAAAGCAAATACCACATAATTAACTCCAGTGGGGAAGAGTGTGATGTTAGGTCATTAAATCAACATCAGTAGTGTTAAATAATTCATTTAATGTTTTATCAGATCATTATGAGGCAATAGATTTTCCTACAAAACACACGACCAAATCAAATAAATTAGTGGATGCTCCCGTCGATTTGCAACAAATTCACACAATAATAAGTCAAAATGAGTTAAGACCAACATTATATGCTGTAAATTTAGAACACCGATCCTTTACATTATTTTTTGACTCTGGTAGTCCACGTAATATCATGGATTTGAGGACACATCATTTGTTGTTTTCGAACTTCCCGATAGAGAAGTCCGGAGTAAGGCTCTTGGGTATAGGAAATAATGAATTAAATGTATTAGGCGTAACTCATGTTCAGTACAAGGTCGATAAGCGCACGTTTGCTGATACCTTTGTTGTTGTACAAAACATTGATATGTATCCAGCTGTAATTATAGGATATCCGTCTATGGGTAATCAAAACATTATCTTAGCCCCTGCCAAGCATGGCGTGTATATCAAAGGAAAATTCTATAAGTCTTCTAATACCTTAAAATCCGTTTTGGATAAAAAAGAGACGACAAATAAAACAGTGACGTACGTTGAAGAACCAATAACTTGTCTCACTAATAAAGAAATAATATACGCGACCCAACAGAATTCTCGTTCACCCGTAATATCATCTTACATGCAATCTATCGAGCCGAACGTACCTTCGAATTTAATAGTGCAAATAAAGAAAATGTTACCGGGATCTGAAATATTAATCCTTTCCAACACTTTGAAAACTAACGGATTGTCCGTTACACAAGCTATCTATACAGTACGGTCACATCAACAATGTAATATTGAAGTCTGTAATCATTTAAATACCACTTTAGTAATTCACAAAAATCAACATATATTGGATGTAGAAGTTTATAAACATCGTATTCTTACCATCGCTGAAATCAATCATGCTCAATCAGTTGCGGATGAATCCCTTTTGCAATCTTTTAAAAATAAAATCAATAAAGACATTCAAGAAGAAGAAATTCAGCAGAAATTTTTTGGACTTTTAACTGAATATCATGAGGTTTTTTCCACTACGGATGGATCCTTAGGAAAGAAAGATGTCATAGAACATCAAATAAGGTTAAAGGACAAGCAGAAAATTATCTATGTACCCTCGAACAGACTCCCTATGAAATTCCAGAATGAGATAAATGATGAAGTAGGTAAAATGCTAGAAGAAGGAGTCATTAGGAAATCGAACAGCCCTTATAATTTTCCATTAATAGTTGTACCGTAAAAAGATCAAACATGGCGTATCTGCGTAGATTTCCGTTGCTTGAATGAGGAAACGATCCCTGATCGATTCCCAGTGCCATGTACTGACGATATTTTATCTTTGTTAGGTCAGAATAAATATTTTACCAGTTTGGACTTACTTAAAGGCTTTTACCAGATATCATTAGAAGAAAATAGTATCCCATGCACAGCCTTCAGCACAGCAAGGGGACATTATGAATTTTTACGTATGCCCTTTGGTTTACGTTGTGCTCCCATAACATTTACAAGAATGATTAACATAGTGTTTGGAGACCTGCTAGGGGGTATATTCCATACCTATATGGACGACCTTGTAATCTTTTCCAATACCTTAGAAGAACATCTACGTAAACTAGAACTAGTACTACAGAGACTAAGACAACATAACTTAAGGGTAAAGATTAGTAAGTGTGAATTTTTCAAAACAGAATTGGTCTATTTGGGTTTTACGGTGTCTAGCCAAGGTCTTAAAGTAGTCCACGATAAGGTGTCAGCTATCCAAAACTTTCTGATACCTACTACTGTCAAGGGAATACAGCAATTTCTAGGGTGTAGTGGATATTACAGGCGTTTTATACGCAATTATTCAATAATAGCCGCTCCCCTAACTGATCTTACGAAGAAGGGCGTAGATTTCATATGGTCTGAGCAGCATCAACAGGCTTTTAATACCTTAAAAGATGAACTGTGTAGTTCTCCTATCTTAAAATATCCTGACTTCGGTAAGGAATTCTTCATTGCAACAGACGCCTCAGACTTAGGAGTAGGAGGGGTATTGCTTCAGCAATATGAAAAACAATTTTTCCCGATAGCTTTTTATTCTCGAAAACTGAGAACTTCTGAAAGTAAGTATGCAGTAATAGACAAGGAAGGACTAGCTATTGTTAATTCACTAGTGCATTTTAAGTTCCTAATATACGGTTATCCCGTCAAGGTTCTTACTGATCATAAACCCCTGACCAACTTCTTTAAAGGCTTTAGTCATAGCCCCAAACGAACTCGGTGGTATTTGATCATCCAAGATTTTGGCGCGAAAATCGGGTATTTATCAGGGAAAGCAAATATCATTGCTGATGCATTATCATGCAACCCCATGTCATCTTGTACGGAGCCATTAGCTGAATTAATAGATATATCAACATCCATGCCTATTGTTAAAACTGTATCTGAACAAGATCTGGGCTGGAGTGCTAAATTATTACAGACTGAGCAAAGAAAAGATCAGAAATTAGAAAAAATTATAAATGCTTTGGAAGGAAATCGTAAGGAAAGGGAATATATAAAGTATACGCAGCAGAATTATATAATCAAAGACAATATTTTGTGTAGATCCGTGACAAGGAAAACCCACAATACACCACATGTGACTAACGACCAGGTAGTGGTACCAATCTTACTTATATCCACTGTCCTAAATTGGTTGCATGCAAATCCATTGCATGGACACCCGGGGATCTCCATAATGTCACAAAAAGCCAAATCATTGTTTTATTGGCATACGATGCTTACAGATATAAAAAAACACATAGCTAATTGTCGCACTTGTCAGGAAAACAAAGGGCACACGAAAACACCTGTCAGCCTAGGGGCTTATCCCGTGCCCAATCAACCCTTTGAAAGGATACATTTAGATTTATTTACAGGATTTTACGAGTCAGACAGAGGAAATAAGCACCTCTTAGTAATTGTAGAAGCTTTGACTCGATAAACAGAACTGATAGCACTTAAAACTAAAACTGCGATTGAATGCGCTAGGAAGTTTTACGAGTGTTACATTTGTAAACACGGAATTCCACACATGATAATCTCAGACTTGGGTGGAGAATTTAATAATCATTTCCTTACCTCATTGTGTGAATTCCTTAGCATAAAGAAAATCAATACCATGATCTATCACCCAGAGTCGAATGGGCTAATGGAAAGAGCGAATAGGAAGGTTTTAAACATATTAAGATTAACACTAGGGGGATCAGACCCCAACTGGGATATTACAATACCTGCGGTACTAAGTACTCTGAATCACTCATATCATATATCAATTAAAATGTCGCCGCACGAGGCATTGTATGGTACCCCAGTTAGAACGCCTTTCCATGTATTAACGCCTACAACTAATTTATCAAATCCTTTAAAAGAATGTATAAATGCAAGCAAAAGTCGTTTGATATCCTTCGAAAGAATTTAGAAGAATCACAAATCATAATGAATAGGATTCATGATAAAATAGTGAAGCCAACTAAAACATATACCGTGGGTGATAATGTATACATATAGGTAAATGTACGTAAAGGACTCAATTATAAACTAACACCTAAGTTTGAAGGCCCATTTAGCATTTTGGAAACATTAACGGCCAATAGATTTAGAGTTCGAAACGTATCCCAGCCCACTGATTAAAGAATTGTACCATTGGCTCACATAAGAAATTAAAATAAGAGAGAAGGAAGTGAGGGAATTTTTTTTTTATTCTTTATCTCTGAAATTATATGTTAACATTTTTTTCTTCTTAATACAGGAGTAATTACATATATTTTTCTCATTACAGGTTTCCAAGATGAAGTTTTTATTGTTAGGAGTGATATTGTTCACTCAGATATTTTTCTCGTGTGGGAAGAGATCTAAAACTAAAAGTATAGATTTTAAATATGGCACTATAGTTGAAAGACAAGAAGACGTTTTTATTACATCAAGTAACATAGTTGTTGAAGTACGCATGCAAGCAATTTTTCTCCCAGAGAATGACGTCACTAGCTTAAAGAGCGCCATTTCAAGGTTTGCTGTTTCATTAAATGAAATGCATAGAAGACACTTCCTTTTAATACAGAGAGTTCGCTTGCATCGACACTAAAAGTTGCAGAGATGCTATCCGACGACTTGCAAAATAAGACTTACGAGGCAGAATCTTTGGCTCGTGCCCTTTTGATGTGGACTGTAAGACACAATAACCTTGAAAAACGTAACCCGTTTATTTTTGCTGCACTAAACATCTTTGGTTCTGTTGCAAGTTTAGGCTTAGGGATTTCCAATCGTCTTAAGATTAGTAATCAAAATAAGAAAATTGAGTTTTTGACTCATGAAAATGAATTGATTTTGTCAGAACTAAGGAATCAGTTAGCTTCAATCAATCAAATTATGAGTTTGGTGAACGAACATTCTAGTAATATTAGTCAGATTATGGAAGTACAAGATTTGTTGGCAACGTTAACGTATTATAATTCAAAAATAGATCATATCCATAATAGAATTGCACATTTCATTGAGAAATCAAAAGACTATGTAGAAGCTATTACGTTAGCGACTAAAGGTGTACTGTCACCGCATTTGTTGCCGATATGAGACTTAACGTTAATTGTGTAGAACGGACGGGAGAAATTAGGTTATATTCCTTTGTTAGACGTACGCAGGTTAGAATTTTATTACAGCCTAATTACAGTAAGCGTTGAAAATCACAGGATTATGATTACAATTCCCTTTGATTCTTTCGATGCCTGGCAATTTTAAAGGATATCACCATTTCCAACTTTCATGATGAATAACTCAAACCCAGTAATATCCAGTTTGACAGGACACGTATTGATTTCCCCAGACAAGGAAACATATACGGTCATTAAAGACTTAAATCAATTAACTCACTGTTCAGACGCAATGAATAAAAAAATATGTACAGCTGACTCCTTTGAATTCCATAAAAACTCAATGGATTCATGCGAGTTAGGTATAGTGCTAGACGGTGCTCTCTACCATACACATGAGAGTTGTCTGAAGAAACTTTATCCCTTTGACGATAATAAGTTCAATTGCAGACTGAACAACGGCTCGTGGATACGATACAACAAGGCCGGCTTCAATGTATCATGCCCGGACGGATCCACGTCCTATTCCCAAATCTTCGTTGCAGCAGATGGTTGCATCGGTACGTCCACGAATTACACGGTCCGAGGAATCAAAACTATCATCAGAGAATGGGCCTACTTTGCGAACTTTACATGGTCGACTACAATCCCATCTTTACCTCTCCCATACAACGCACGAGTGGCTAAGAGGTTGATGAAATTAACCGAGATGGACCACCCGACACCGACTTATGTAGATCTTTGTTTCTACGTGTTACTAGCAGCAATCAGCATTACGGTGATGATATTTACCGCCGTTAACATCTTTGTTTGGCGTAGGTTAAGAAAAAATAAGTTGGAGATCAAACAGAACGTTTTGCCATGTCCAGACAAAACTCCTATTTTTTTTCAATTTAAAGCTATTTGAAGTTGGCCCCTTCATTCGCTCAAAGGAGTACAATTGTCTTGGAAAAGTGTTGTGCACGAAAAGCAGTTAGTACGCTAGTAATATGTAGTTGGAGAGACTCTTGAACATTTGCATTTTTAAAAACATTTTAAAAAAAAACATTTTAAAAACATTTGAAATATAAATCCTTTTTTGGGCATCTAATAAAATATATAAGCCCTAAATGTTAAAATAAAGAATCTATGGGCATCTAATAAAATATATAAGCCCTTTATATAAAAATAATATATATATATATATATATATATATATATATATATATATATATATATATATATATATATATATATATATATATATATATTTTTGGGCTCAAGCCATGTCGTCCTGATGGAAGTTCCTATAGGGTAGCTTCCTAGGGTATATTACAACTACGGCGATATTCCCAGAGAATTTACCTTAAGGTACCCAGAATTCTAACTCCTGGAGCGAATATCCCTAATGAAAGGGATATCACGACATATCAGAGTACGTATTCTTGACACGCCACATGGCAATCTGCGCCCCAAACAGAGATAACACATCGAGGGGACAATTGGCAAGAAACGAAAACGGGAAAGAAAAAGGGGGAGCCGCTCCCAAGGCTCCCTCTTCTCCAGTTTCGTAAGCGTGCCTGGTGCCAATCCTGGCGCCATCTGTATTCCTTTTTGCGTAGCTTAACAACTCGGTGTTTTTTCCTGTGTTTCTCGCAAATCTTGGATTTATTCAGCTTTTCATGGCTTCTCCAACTTCGTCGGCCTCTGATAAGTTGAGTACCATTTCTTTTATGTATAAATGTAGGCTCTTAGTAAATTTTTAAGTGATTAATAGGATTAATCTTTGTTACAAGAGCCGTAGCCTACCGGAGGCGTCATGGACGCTGTCGCTCGCTAGGTATGAGTTTTAGTTAGCCAGAGCGACATTCCCGGTTGTTTTGCTTTAATAAATTTTAGCTATTTAGCGTTACATAGGATTTCCTTTCGTGCTTTAGTATTATTTTGGCGAAGTATTCGCCAACTCTGGCCTACGCTAGGCCATGTAGCCTAGTCGTTTGGTCCTAGTACTTTCTGCATGATTTTGGTTTTCCGAGTGTATTAAAATTTTATTGAAGCTTTAGGCTGTTTTTTATACATTTAAGATTATGTTGAATATTTCCAAGATAGTATACGAGTGAGTTTCGGTGATTTAGGTCATCGATTCTCTTGGTGCCTAGGCTAAGTTGCTTATGGAGCCTTAGTATACTTTCTCATACTCCCCGGTTGCTTTCTTTTCTTCGGAGAAGGTATGCAATCCCTTTCCCTCTGTTTAAGCCTTGGGCTTATCCCTAAGTGGTTTATCTGAATTAACTTTCGATAAAACTATACTGGGGTGTCACTGTACCTTCCTGTTCCAGTAAGTCTGGTTTCAGAGTGGGACAGAACAGCAGAGTTTTTAGTCTGAGTCTGTGTTCGTCTAGCTTGGGGTAGAGTCTCCCTCGCTGGCCTGACACAGACATAGGAGGCTTAGCCTCCTTAGGTCACTACCGAAGGTTTCTGTACGAGATGATTCCTTCTTTTGTGATCTAGCAGACTAGTCCTTGTTGCTGTTCTCGGTGGGAGGATAAGATTCTTTCCCTGAGAGTTGCAACACCTTCCTTGCTTTGGTTCTTTGGGAGCTGGCAAGTATTGCTGGCCTCCCTCCTTGGATCTCCCTTAGGCTAAGATGAGTTTTCTTGGCTGCGGGTGATCCTTCACTAAAGCAAGGTTGGTAGGACCCTCTTTTGTCCCTTCCCCTCTATCTCCGTAATGGACTAGCCATTACAGTACTGTACGTCATTCTACATCTGGACCTAGGATAGGTTAGGATGTGGAATTGACTCAGTCCTTTGCCGGCCGGCAGAGTCTGGCGGCCGGCAGGGGTCTTCTGTTTGAGTGCTGCCCGGACCTCCCTTGGTCCCTCATCCATGCCTGCCTGTGAGTCAGACGGCATTGGTCAGGAAGCCTGAATTAGATTCTCCCCTTCCTTATATGCACTCTTTCGGATTGCCGGGCTTGGAGGTTGTTTACGCTCTTATCCCGGCATCCATTCTGTTTTCTTCTAGTGCTGTACCCGACCCGGCTGCCGGCCTATGAGGCCGGCAGCCGGGCAGTCGTAGTCCTCTGGTTCTTTTGCTGCTGGCTGGCATCGGTTGTGTACCTTTGCCGGCCGGCTAATGTCAGCCCTTGTCTGCCGGTCGCCAGGAGTGTGGCCGGCAGTCGGGTGCTACCTTGTGTAGCCGACATGGGCTGTTGCCGGCCGGCAGTTACTGCATACATTTGAACCAGCGTTCTGCCGCCTTATAGTTGTTAAGTAGTATACTTTAAAGCTGGTTATGGTGTGTGCCGGCCGGCAAGTGCCGGCCGACACATAACCTCCTATACTGTACCAGTATTCTTCAGTATAACATATACTGTAAGAGGAAAACTATAGTATAAGTTTTGGTACAGCACTGTGTGTTCTAACACTTTTGTGTTGTCTTGCACAGCCCTTTGCTGTTGCCTTACAGATAAGAAAGTGAGTTCTTTCTTGTCTATTATCCAGGATTTTAAAATCATTGCTTAGGTGTGAGCTCCACCTGTTTCCTCTGGAAACTTTTCATTGGTTATTCTAGAAGAGATTAACCATTCGATTTTATTTTCTGGAAGGCTGCAACAATTGGTTGTGAAGGAAACACAAGTGTGTATCTTTCCTTTCTGAATTGTTATGCTAAACTGTGCATATCCAGTGATACATAGTTCACTTGATACTCATGGAAATTTTCTTCTCTTTGCAGGAGGTACGTCCGAAGTGCGGAAGTGCTTTCTGCAACGTCCGCAGTAAGAACCTCTGCGGACATGGATTATGTAGGAGGCACGCAGCATGCGCTGTCTCCAAAGGTGAGCTCCGGTATTGGGACCCCCAGGTATGTACCGTGTGCTCTAACCTGATTACTGAAGCTTTTGATTCCCCTAGGACAGCGGAATCAAGGGATATAGGGGCTTCCAGAAGAACACCTCTGGACCTTATCTTCCAAGTGAGAAGATGAGGGCTTACCTTTTCCCTAGGGCATCAGCTGATGCAGTGATTCCCTAGCCTCAAGAGGAGATCCCCCTAGTTCAGATCCAGGTGGATGCTGAAGTGGCGGTCGCCGTGCAAGACATCCAGTTGGGCGACAGGATGTCAGACGTGTCCGAGCGTCTGGAGGAAGACCTCCTGGCAGGAGGCCAGGATGAAGATCAAGCCCCAGACATCGTAGAGGAAGAAGCCAACGAGGTGTCGGCTGCTCCGGTTCTGATCCCTGAACCTATTCCCTCAACATCGTCCGCTCTCCCAGTAGAGCTGGGACAGGCCCTCTCCTCCATTGTTGGAATGATCCAACAAATGCAGAAGGAGAATATGGAGAAGGCGGCTGCAATGGAACTGCGGATGCAGAAGCTTGCAGCATCACGTGGGCCCCAGAAAAGGCTCAATGTGAAAGACCTTCCCTCGTGCTCAGATGCTAACCCATGGAGATATGCTGAGCACATGCCGATGACGACTGGAAAGATCGTCATGTCGGATAAGCTGGGTTCAGTTCCCCTTGAGGAAGTGGAATTCTGGCCCAGCAAAGGGTCATATCCGGACTGTTATGTCCGGTTGAGGAAGGAACCAGCTTCAAAGGAGACAGAGCCGAAGGAGGTCATAGTGATGGACCATGCTAAGGCTCAAGCTTTGCTTTCATCTTCGATGAAAGAGAGGGGCTTCACAAACTCAAAAGATACTGCATTGAGTAAGAAGCTCCCTTCCTTTGTGTCCTCTCCTGCTAGAGCCTTCCCCTTTTTGCAGAAAGGGTTTGCGGCTGTATTAAAAGCAGTCGAGGCTGGCAAGCCTTGCCCCTCCCTGGAGGAGTGTAAACCCTTGTCGCTGGCCCTACCCATGGACCACAAGGACTGGAAGGACGTCCATCTTACCTTCTCAGTCGAGAAGTTGGAGGCTGATATTGCCAGACGTCAGTTCGGTGAGAACCTCCCTAAGCTGTCTGACTTTCTTTTGCGGAGAGAGCTCGAGACAAAAGAAAGACTGGCTGCCTCAATGTCTCTTCAGACCACTCTTGAGACGATGGCAAGTGACCCCAAGGTCCAAGAGATGTTCATGGTAGTGGCCAAGATTCATCTGGCCACAGTGACGAAGGATCTTTACAGCTTCGTCAGGGCGAGGAGAGCTTGTAGGGAGTTCGTGTTCACCTCGGCTACGGTGAGGCACGAGCCAAGGAAACTAATCTCCTCCAACATTTGGGGCAAAGACCTTTTCCCTAGCGAATTGGTCAAAGAAGTTGTGGATAAGGGTGCCACGGAGAATAGAAATCTTCTCCAAAAGTGGGGCCTGTCTATCAAGAGAAAGTCTTCCCCGGATGAGGGCCCCCAACCGAAGAGGAAGACTAAAAGGCCTAGGCTACCGTCTTGGCCAGCCAAGCCAGTTGAACAGTAACAGCAACAGCAGTTGCCGATGCCTTCAGTGCCCCAGATGGTGGCACAAACCCCGACCACTTTTCAGTGGGTACCCCAGGCCGTGTCGACACAGTCCACGGTGTTCACCCCAACGTTCGAAGGGCAGTCTACTTCCTTTCGAGCAAAGCCTAGAGGAGCAGCCAGAGGCTCGTCTAGGCGCCCCTCAAGGGGAAGGGGATTCAGGGGTGATCGCGGTCGGGGAGGCAAGACCTCAGGACGGCAGTCCAAGTGAGATGATGCCGGTAGGAGGGAGACTTCAGAATTTTCGGGATCGGTGGACCTTCGATCCCTGGGCCCACAGCCTACTCAAGAACGGACTGGGCTGGAGCTGGTACAGCATTCCACCCCCGTGCCCTCGGTTTTTTCCAACACTCCACCCCCGTTCTGGAGGAGTACGTTCAAGAACTGTTGGAGAAAAATGTGATCCGAAGGGTGAAGTCCATCAAATTCCAAGGGTGGCTGTTTTGTGTTCCGAAGGAAGACTCGGAAAAGCTCAGAGTCATTCTGGACTTGTCGCCACTCAACAAGTTCATAGTGAATTGCAAATTCATGATGCTAACACTGCAACACATAAGGACCTTACTGCCCAAGAGGGCATATTCCGTCTCCACAGACTTGTCAGACGCCTATTGGCACGTTCCAATCAACCGTCGACTCTCCCCCTACCTAGGGTTCAAGCTACAACGAAGACTATACGCCTTCAGAGCCATGCCATTCGGGCTAAATATAGCCCCAAGGATTTTCACGAAGCTTGCGAGCGTAGCTCTCAAACAATTACGCCTAAAGGGAATTGAGGTAGTAGCCTACCTGGACGACTGGCTGGTGTGGGCAGCATCCGAGACAGAATGCTTGCAAGCTTCCAGTCAAGTGATCCAGTTCCTAGAGTATCTAGGCTTCAAGATCAACAGAAAAAAGTCTCGACTTTCTCCATCTCAAAAGTTCCAGTGGCTGGGAATCCACTGGGACTTAATGTCACACCGTTTCTCCATCCCGGCGAAGAAAGGAAGGAGATAGCGGGTTCTGTCAAGAGACTTCTAGATTCCGAAAGGATATCAAGACGCGAACAGGAGAGGGTACTGGGCTCTCTCCAGTTTGCTTCGGTGACAGACCCAGTGCTAAGAGCACAGCTAAAGGATGCAACCGGAGTTTGGAGAAGTTATGCATCAAACGCGCGAAGAGATCTGAGAAGACCAGTTCCGCTTCGGCTATGTACTCTTCTCAGGCCTTTGTCCCAAGCCAGACATCTAAAGAAGTCGGTTCTTCTTCAGCCACCTCCCCTGTCGGTAACGATTCACTCAGACGCCTCGAAGGAGGGACGGGGAGGTCACTCTCATCGGAAAAAAGTCCTGGGGACTTAGTCCAAGCTATTCAAGACCTTTCACATAAACTTTCTAGAAGCTATGGCAGTGCTCCTTACCTTAAAGAAAGTCTCCCCGCGTCACTCGATCCACATAAGGTTGGTGATGGACAGCGAGGTAGTTGTGAGATGCTTGAATCGACAAGGATCGAGGTCACCACCTCTCAACCAGGTGATGTTGGCCATCTTCCGATTGGCGGAAAAGAAGAAGTGGTACCTGTCGGCAGTTCACCTTCAAGGAGTCCGCAATGTGATAGCGGACGCTCTATCCAGGTTCACACCGATAGAGTCGGAATGGTCCTTAGATGCAGGATCATTCTCCTTCATTCTGAACAAGTCCCAGAACTGCAGATAGACCTCTTTGCGACGAAAGACAACAAGAAGTTGCCCCTGTACGTGTCCCCGTACGAGGACCCCTTAGCGGAAGCAGTGGACGCGATGTCCCTCGACTGGAACAGATGGTCCAGGATTTATCTGTTCCCTCCTCACAACCTTCTGTTGAGGGTCCTCAACAACTGAGATCCTTCAAGGGGGTAGCGGCAATAGTGACCCACAAGTGGTCGAACAGCGTGTGGTTCCCCCTGGCATTGGAACTACGACTGAAGTTTCTACCGCTACCAGATCCAGTTCTGACCCAGCGAGTCCAGAAGTCTTCTGTCTGCGCTTCATTACAGAAAACCCGGATCCTGCAGCTCATGATTTTCTCTCCCTAGTGGTGAGAAAGCGTTTCGGGATTTCGGAAGCCAGCATAGACTTCCTAGAGGAAAATAAGTGCAAATCTATTGGAAGGCAATAAAGTTCTGAAAGCCTGCGCTAGGCTCAGACCTTCAGCACCTCCAAAGCCCATTTCATGGTCTTTAGACAAAGTTCTTCATTTCGCTTCTCTGTGGAGCAATGAGGAGGGTGCGTTAATGGATTTGACCCAAAAAGTTATTTTCCTATTTCCACTCGCGTCCGGGGCCAGGGTTAGTGAGATTGTAGCCCTCTCGAGAGAGGAAGGTCGTGTTCAGTTCCCGGATGGGGGAGAACTGAACCTGTTTCCGGATCTTTTGTTTCTCACCAAGAATGAGTTACCCACCAACAGGTGGGGTCCCTGGAGAATCTGCCCTCTGAAAGGAGATGCATCTCTATGTCCAGTAGAATGCCTAAAGGTCTATCTTCATAGAACTTCAGACTTCTAGGGTGGTCAACTATTCAGGGGAGAAACATCAGGCTCAAATTTATCACTGAATCAACTCAGGGCGAAAATCGCATATTTTATTCGCAGAGCGGATCCTGACAGTACACCCGCAGGTCACGATCCGAGGAAAGTTGCTTAATCCTTAAATTTCCTTAATTGTATGGATTTTGAACATCTTCGTTCATACACTGGCTGGAAGTCTTCCAGAGTGTTCTTTCGCCACTATGCGAAGCAAGTGGAGCAACTAAAGAGTTCTGTGGTAGCAGTGGGTTACGTCATTAACCCTGCTGTTTAACTCTGCGAGGAACAGTGGTTTTAATTGGGACAATTAATTCCAGGGTGAGTGTGTAGTTACATTCTGTTCTACAAACTAAGTGAGGGCACTGAGGTGCCCACGTTGACTGTTCCACTTCCAAAGGTGAACCTAGCATAAGTGCAGACATGTGTGCTGAGCGTTTCTAATGCTAATGTAACTGATTAGTAATACAGACTTTTCTGACCTTCATACCTCGGTATGTTAAAAGTGGCACTAATGTTTTTCTTTCAGATAAACAAGTTTCTGTTTACTATCAGACTTATGCTTAAAGTTTTGGTTATCCTCTTCTTATATATATATATATATATATATATATATATATATATATATATATATATATATATATATATATATATATATATAGAATTGTTGTTAACCTGTCTGTTTATTGTCTATCAATAAACTTGTTCTTGAGAACCTTGCGTCTCCTTCACCTGTGTCAATTTATTGATATAATTGAGCATTCATTCTATGTATATTTATCTGGGATAATTCTAATAGATTGTTCCTGTATGCAAGCTATGTTGCATTGGTTTATGCTTTCCCTTATCGGGAGGACTCCGTCCCAGAAGGGGACGGTGGCGGTTTTACAAGTTTCCTCCTATGCGGATATAAACCTTTGTCCAATACAAGTATTGTGCGGAGAACTGGTCGATATTTCATATTGACGCAGTGGTTCTTTACAAACTATGCTTTACTTAATATAGGGTGAGACCACTATATTAGCTTGCCTGGTATTCATACATAGGTATATGTACTCTTCGAGACTTTTCCAGAGTCTAGTAGGACTCTTCCCTGTAGAGGGCAGGAAGCTCAAACATGGTTTATGGTTAGTTGAAAAGATGTATAACGGTAACATCTTAGGTCTCTAGGTCTAGTTGACCGGGAAAAATTACCTCCAGGGAGTACGGCACGTTCTGAGAATCCACAGATACAGTAATGCTCTGGTATACTTCCATCAGGACGACATGGCTTGAGCCCAAAAAACGGATTTTGAGCGAAGCGAAAAATCTATTTTTGGGTGAGATGGCCATGTCGTCCTGATGGACCCGCCCTTCCCTTTCTATGAAAGGGCTGTAGGACCCCTCCCTACATACAGTATCTGTAGCACCTCGTGTACGCTACAAGGAATACAGATGGCGCCAGGATTGGCGCCAGGCACACTTACGAAACTGGAGAAGAGGGAGCCTTGGGAGCGGCTCCCCCTTTTTCTTTCCCGTTTTCGTTTCTTGCCAATTGACCCCTCGATGTGTTATCTCTGTTTGGGGCGCAGATTGCCATGTGGCGTGTCAAGAATACGTCCTCTGATATGTCGCGATATCCCTTTCATTAGGGATATTCGCTCCAGGAGTTAGAATTCTGGGTACCTTAAGGTAAATTCTCTGGGAATATCGCCGTAGTTGTAATATACCCTAGGAAGCTACCCTATAGGAACTTCCATCAGGACGACATGGCCATCTCACCCAAAAATAGATTTTTCGCTTCGCTCAAAATCCGTTATATATATATATATATATATATATATATATATATATATATATATATATATATATATATATATATATATATATATATATATATATATATATATATATATATATATATATATATATATATATATATATATATATATATATATATACATATATATATATATATATATATATATATATATATATATATATATATATATATATATATACAAATATATATATATATATATATACATCTATATATATATATATATATATATATATATATATATATATATATATATATATATATATATATATATATATATATATACGAAACCGTGGTGTGTGTACGTACCAGGAATTCGTGTTTGTGCACTAAAATTATATCTTTACAAAGGTAACAAATATTCT
>NC_090745.1:60491809-60501630 GCF_036898095.1 Palaemon carinicauda | reverse complement strand
TGTGTGTGTGTGTGTGTGTGTGTGTGTGGTTATACACATTTTATGCAAATACTTATAAATGGACACCTACATACATACCTACAGTCGGCAGTATGATTTTGAGCTTCAATATGAACAAATGGTGCATTGTCATCTTGAGCATATCTTACAATTTTCGTAGACTGTTCAATTTTCTTTTCAAGATCTTTACCTGTTTAACCATTATAGATTATTACATGTGAACTATAGGAGATATGGTATGCGCATCTTTTGGTATTTTCAGGAGAATTCTTTATGAGAGCTTTTTCATTGTGTTATTACTCTTATTACGTTACATTAACATTGAATTTTTCAAACAATTGAAGAATATTTTTAAAAGCGTTACTGTTTGAAAATAAGAAAATAAAGTTTTCTGTTTTAAATTTTACGCTATTTTCATTATCTAAGAAGGCCTATTTTTGCAATTCTTAGTGCATCATCTTATACAGTTTCATAGTACTTTAAATTCCTTTCCTTTGTCATAATCATATTTGTCTTACCATCAATATACTCAGGGCTACAGTTTTTGAAAGAAGAATCCTAAGTAATATTTAACCAGAGAATGAAAATGGATTCAATTCATTGATGACGCAAAATCAAAATTTACACAGCATTTTTTATAGATTGAATGGCTTGAATTTTACTATATAGTTAGAGAATAATTGGAGCTTATCATTTTTTGGTTTACCTTTACAACACATGTAATGATAGACTCATATCTAATATATACAGATATTCAACAAGTATCTCTAAATACGTGCATTTCTACTCTAAACAAAAAACTATAGCTATGCTATCTGTGATCAGGTATTGAATGTTTGCTGTAGATATATCAATGATAAAATAAACGAGATCAGGACTATAGGAAAGAAATTAAAGTACCATGAAATTGTTATAGACGAAGGAATAAGAAGAGCAAAAACTGCGTTTGTTCGAAATTCTACATGGATTCCAAACAAATCTATGAAATAGTGTGAATTCTCTCATAAGTACTAAATTAATTAACCTTGAATGCTCAAACATGTTTATCTACATATACTTACTAACATTATGATAAGTATGCTACTAACAAAATTATATTCTTACTTATTATAACTATTATCTGCATTATATTATTCAGTTTATAGCAAAGTGCATGTCTGTAATTTTCTGACCTGCCTTGCTTGTTTAGTATCAAACTGAATAAATTTTCAATGCCTCTCTCTTTAGGGATGTTTCACTTTGATATAAATATCCGTATTACAATCATATAAATTGCTTTCTTATACGATTCCAGGCTTTTGAAATCTCGAGGGAGATTAATGTGCCTTAGGTACGGCGTATTGTCTCATAAAGTTACACTTTTGACTTGAACTTTTCCTTAGCTGCCCGGGTGTTTTGCCTCTGGCATATGCCATTTGATAGCTTTAAAAACACGTGTTCAGTCAAGCCCCTACTCCATTGATTAGCCGCTCGTAGACTTGGACCACCCGCTTATAGTTCAATTAAATTTCTGCCCTCTTCGAGATGCGAAACTCATCCAGCAAAGAGTCAAACTTTTCGACCTAGATTATCCTTTGTAAAATTTATTGCCCACAACCCTGTCCATCCCAGATAAGGAAAGAACAAGGACAAACACATTGGGCTTGAATATAAAAAACAGACACCAAGGTGGAAATATAGACTGTGTATTCTGTGATGTAGAAGAGAATGTTAACCACTTCATATTATATCGTCCACAGTATAGTGATATACGAAGAAAAGCAATAGAGCTCCAACAATCATACGAAGAAGTTAGTGCACACACAGTTGGAAAATTCCTTTTTTTGTGAAGAAAATATTGAGAATAAGAAAATTGTACTACAACAAATGTGGGTGAAAAGAGAAAAACTAGTGAAAATAAGAAACACACAAAGC
The DNA here is from genome assembly GCF_036898095.1 of Palaemon carinicauda. Taxonomy (NCBI): domain Eukaryota; kingdom Metazoa; phylum Arthropoda; class Malacostraca; order Decapoda; family Palaemonidae; genus Palaemon; species Palaemon carinicauda. The sequence goes on along the minus strand of NC_090745.1, from coordinate 60,499,716 downwards.
TAAAAGACCCAAGAGGTGCCGATGCAAAGGCGAAGCCTCGACCTGAACCTGAACCTGAACCTATAACCTGTCATCGAGTAGAGAGATTAGACACCTGCCTTAACGTTCTCTTCATTTGTAACATGATTAGCATTCCATTAACAGCTGCACTTACTCAATCTAATTTTTCAATTTCTGTCATTTGGCTTATTAGAACCACCATCTTTTGGCATTTCTACCCAATTGTGATCGCTCATTCCAGGCAGGACGCCATTTTCCTCTCCGTGACCAATGGACACATCCATGGGCACGCCTCGCAACCTCACACCGCCAAATCCAGGATGGAAGACCCTGCCCCCAAGAACGTCCACCTCATTCAACCCATAGACGGACATAAACTACTGCTACGAAGACAGAAAAGCCTTGACCCATAAAAGATAAACACTTTACCCAGAAGAAGAGTAGTCAATCAACTTTATGTGTGTGAAGGCGGGCACACTGACTCCAAAATTAGTCTGTCACAAGCATTTAATTGAAAAACTTTTGTAATGCACCACTTCGCTGTCTTTGTATTGTTTAAACTTTCTTTAATAAGATCTATCTCAATGTGTAAATTACTGTGTATTTCTGCCCTAACGAAATAATGACATTCTAATCTGAAAACCCTTCAAGTAATCCACCCCCTCTATTACCGACATCTCTATGGTTGATTAGAGATTAGTCCTTCGACACCAAACCCCCCTCCCACCTCATCTTGCATCAACACCAAACAATCGAAGTCAGATGACGAAGGGTGCACACGTCAAAATGTACACATTGATTCACTGGCGAATGTATTTAGTGTCCCCCTTTTGATCGTGAGATAAAAACTGACTCCCCTTTCTACAGGCCTCAGTGCCAGTCCTCAAGAGAAGTGGTGCCGGAAGCATATCCACCACAGCTTTCTTTGTTGATAACAATAGAGAAAACTGTAACAAAAAACTTACATGTTTTGCCATATAGTAACATTTAAAGATATTCCCCAATTGTTAAAAAGAAAAATCACTGTTAATGTAGCATTTAAGAGTAATGCCACAAAGAAATCAGCTCTCATGAAGAATTCTCCTGATAGTACCAAAGGAGACGAATATATATCATATCTCCTGCAATTCATGTGAAAAAATTTATATCAGTTAAACAATTAAGGCTATCAAAAAGAGAATTGAAAAACATAAGGAAAATGTAAGATATGCTCAAGATAGCAATGCACTGATTCATATTGGAGTTGAAAATCATACTATCAACTAGCAATGTGTAAAGATATTGGCTCACTCCAACAACATATCAGCAAGAAATATCAGAGTCTAGTTTTATAAAAGAAAATTGTAATGATAATCTGAATATAAAACATGGGATGTACAAACTCAAAGCATTTATATATAAAGAGATCTGCAAGCTCCATAAATTTCCATTTTTTTCAAGCCAACCTGGCTTTTGTAATACCTGATTTCTAGCTTTAGAGATATGTACCTCATATTGCATATATATTTATGCGTCGGTATTTAAGTAAGTGGGAATATGTGTGTAACATATGTGTGCAGGTATATTGACATGTGGATATATAAGCATAGACGTAGGTATATGTATATATACATATGTGTGCAACTATTCATATGGGTATGTGTTCACTTATGTATATACCTGTATATGTTGGTAACTATATGTGTATGAATATGTTCTTGTATATACCTGGATATGTAAAAGTATTTAAGATAGACACATGTCAATACAAAGAGATTTGAGGTAACTATCGAAAGGGTTGAGGGGAAAAATATTGAACATTTCAGCTAACTAATAGGATATGAGCTCCTCCAACGAAAACCCTTGCATGTTTTCGCCATAAAGATGGCATATTTTTTCTTATATGTTTTTCTTCAGATATTTGTATACATATTTGTACCTTACAGTACCACATATATAATATAAAAATTTCCATCTCTTGAAGTCGTTGGAGAGATGAAAAACTAATCAGGAGTCATTGAGTATTTTCTTTTTCAATAAGTCTGAGGCTTTTATTCAGCAGTGGACTGGTAATGGCTGATGATGATATATATTATTATATTATGGTCCTGTGGTCTGGAAAACAAAATATAATATCATACAAAGTTCCTAACTCACCTGTTTGTTTTTACATTAAATCTTTTACACTTGAAAATATTAATACCCGAGCTCTAAGACAGTTATATAGCTCCCAGACAGCATTATATAAAAACACTCAATATTCAAAGGTCACTTAAGTACACTCAAAACAAAACTGGGTAATTATAAGTAAGCATTATTAAAAACCACCTCTTCTTACGATTCTTCAACGGATACAAGTGAGTACTGATATAAACGTGGGTGATTGGAATAATACACTTTTTAAGAAAATAAATATACTATATAAATATTACAACATTGAAAGAATTTACATAAAAAAATAAATCACTCGAAATATCAAGTCTGAACTGAAACTAGATTCAGACAAAAATGTTACACTCTGGAAATTATATAAACACGTGAATTGTTAGATTAAATCTGAATAAAACCTTAGACTATGACAAAAGATGTAATTACACTCTAATACTTAAACTCTTAAAGAACTTACATAAAGTAACTGATAAACTTACTAACTTCCTGTATTTTCATAAATCTCACTGGGCCAGTTACAAAGATTTACACAATGCCAACACTCACAACACAATAAATTTGAAATCACTAGGCAATTTTTACACAATATACGCTGGGGCACAAAATCACTTTAGAGAGGACACACTATAGGCACCTGGAGAGAGAGAGGGTGTACTTTTGGCTCTTTCACAGTACGGCTATTTCTCTTCTGCCCCTATGCATCCCTGGGTGCGCTTATATATGGACTTATTCTAGAATATTCTAGGTCCGAGATCTGGAAGCTTTGGGGTTGGCCTAAGGGCGTAAGGTTGTCAATGATTACTCTCTCGGACACGTACCGACGCAACAGTGATACAATTCTCTCTATCAGCTAGCTCCACCCACCTATGTCCTCGAAATAAAAAAAAAGATAAAATCTATCCTGGGGGTTTTCAAGAGCCTTCCAAAACACATGGCAAATATAAGAATAGCATATTTTTTTTATAAACATGACGCAATATCTCATAAAGATATAAAAAATATTTACATAAGCACTTGTTCATATCTTGTATGGATCATATAGGGCTCTTAAACAGATTACGTATACGTAAAAAGATATGTGAAATAAAAAGTTAATTCTTAAAAATAACGTATGTTTACATATACTGACTTGAATGAAGAATACAAGTAAATTAACGACGAAAGTCATACATAGTTTATATAACAAACTTATACCTACATGAGAGGAACTCACCTTAGGAACTGGCTATTCACCTCAAATACACAAATGAAATATATAAATGAAATACAATATCAAAACTATTTACTCTACACTTGACCAGCTTCGTAAGAATATATATATATATATATATATATATATATATATATATATATATATATATATATATATATATATAATATATATATGTAAATATATATATATATATATATATATATATATATATATATACATATATGTGTGTATGTATATATATGTATATATCTATATATATGAATATATATATACAAATACATATATACACATGCGCATATATATATATATATATATATATATATATATATATATATATATATATATATATATATATATATATATATATATATATATATATATATATATATATATATATATATATATATATATATATATATATATATATATATATATATATATATATATATATATATGTATATATACATATGTATATATATACATATTTATATATATGATGTATATATACGGTGTATCTATATATATATATATATATATATATATATATATATATATATATATATGTATATATATATATATATATATATATATATATATATATATATATATATATATATATATATATATATATATACATGTATAGATATACTAGTCCACTGCAGAATATGGTCTTTCTATGCCAGTTCACACCCGCAAATTTTCTTATTTCAGCAATCTATCGTCTTCTCTTCCTTTCACAATCTCTAGGAACCCGTTCTCATTATATGTGCTGCCCATACTCATTTCTTTTCCTTACATATTTTTAGAATATCGTTTACTTTAGTTTGCTCTCATATCCAATTTGCTCTTTTTCTGTCTCCTAGTGTTATTCCCATCATTATTTATTCCATATCTTTAAGTTGTTAACTACAAATCACAAGTTGTTAAGGTATTCCCCATTAATAATAATTTCTACATTTTCCTAATCTAAATTCTTAAAAACTTCATGACATCCTGTGAATGATTTAGATAAGTTCCCCGTATCTAACTCCTTTTGTAATCGAAATTTTCTCGCTATCTTTATGTAGTTTTAGGATTGGTATACTTCCCATATAGATATTTTCATGTGTCCTAACATAAAATGCATCTGTTCCTTGTCTTTGGAGGCCTTTCATTAATGCTGACGTTTTTACTGCATCAAAGGATTTCTTATAATCTATTAATGTCATATGTAGTGTTTTTTACATTGGATGGTTAATTACATGGATATGGTCAGTTGTTGAATACCCACTTCTAAAGCCTGCCTGGTCTCTTGGTTGATTAGTCTAGCTGTCTTTCTATTCGGCCTAGTATGATATTTCAAAACATTTTATATATTACGAAGATTAAACTTATTGGTCGGTAGTTTTTCGGGTCTTTTGTGTCTCCCTTTTTGTGAATAAGTATAATTATAAATGTGCAATTATACATAATATACAAACACATACGCATAAGCACACACACACACACACACACACACACACACACACACACATATATATATATATATATATATATATATATATATATATATATATATATATATATATATATATATATATATATATATATATGTATATATATATATATATATATATATATATATATATATATATATATATATATATATATATATATATATATATATATATATATATATATGTATATATATATATATATATATATATATATATATATATATATATATATATAAGTATATGTAGGTACATAAAAAATTCATCATTATATATATATATATATATATATATATATATATATATATATATATATATATATATATATGTGTGTGTGTGTGTGTGTGTGTGTGTGTGTGTGTATATATAAGTATATGTAAGTACATAGAAAATTCATCATTATATATATATATATACATAAGTATATAAATATATATATACACACACATATATATATATATATGTATATACATACATGAAGAAGCTGACCTTAAGCATCGACCCCACATACAAGTGGGAAAAGATGTAGACAAAAAAGAAGTATATATATATATATATATATATATATATATATATATATATATATATATATATATATATATATATATATATATATATGTATATATATAATTATATATGTAATAAGTTGGCCAGGGCACTACCCACCCGTTGAGATACTACCGCTAGAGTTATTGGAGCCTTTGACGGGCCAGGCAGTACTACATCTCTCTGGTTACGGCTCATTACTTCTTTGCCTACCCATACACCGAATTGTATGGCCTATTCTTTTCGCATTCCCCTCTGTCCTCATACACCTGACACTCAACGGGTTAACTACTGCAATATAATTGTTCAGTGGCTACTTTCCTCTTGGTAAGGGTAAGAGAGACTCTTTAGCTATGATAAGCAGCTTTTCTAGGAGAAGGACAATTCAAAATCAAACCATTGTGCTCTAATCTTGGGTAGTGCGATATTCTTTTCTTGCTTGAGGGTACACTCGGGCACACTTTTTATCTTGTTTCTTTTCCGCTTGTTTTTATAATTGTTATAGTTTATATATAATAGATCTAATTTAGTGTTGTTAATTTTCTTAAAATGTTTTATTTTGAATGTTATTACTTTTCTTGCAGTTTATTTTTTCCTTGTTTCCTTCCCTCACTGGGCTATTTTTCCCTGTTGGAGCCTCTGGGCTTAAAGCCTCATGTTTTTCCGACCATGGTTGTAGCTTATCTAGTAGGATGTATATATATATATATATATATATATATATATATATATATATATATATATATATATATATATATATATATATATATATATATATATATATATACATATATATATATATATATTCATATATATATATATATATATATATATATATATATATATATATATATATATATATATATATATATATATATATATATATATATATTCATATATATATATATATATATATATATATATATATATATATATATATATATATATATATATATATATATACATCAGTAAAACTTCAAAAGTTCAAAGTTGCAGTAAATGCTTTTATGTTGAACAGGCTGACATAAGTTTTTTTTTTATAGTTTATGTATGACATATCTGCTTTTACGTTGTTGCTGTTTTTAGAATGGTTTATTGTTAATTTGCTCTCATTCTTTATTTATTTCCTTAATTCCTTTCCTCACTGAGCTATTTTTACCTGCTGGAGCCCTTGTGCTTACAGAAACTTGCTTTTCACACTAAGGTTGTAGCTTGGCTAGTAATAATAATAATGATAATAATAATAATAATAATAATAATAATAATAATAATAATGATAGTAATAATAATAATAATAATAATAATAATAATAATAATAATAATAATAATGATAATAATAACAATAATATATATTTATTTATATACATATATATATATATATATATATATATATATATATATATATATATATATATATATATATATATATATATATATATATATATATATATATATATATATATATATATATATATATATATATATATATATATATATATATATATATATATATATATATATATATATATATATATATATATATATATATATAGTTGATAGATGGGTTCCTCTTGGGAATCGCAATTTAAGTAGGAATACAATTATCATGATAATTGCAGATAGGCTGAAGATGACATAAGTTATGTCGAAAGCTCCCGAATAAAGAAGATGATAGCAGCATTGACTATTTTATTCCTATATATATATATATATATATATATATATATATATATATATATATATATATATATATATATATATATATATATATATATATATATATATATATATATATATATATATATATATATATATATATATATATATATATATATATATATATACATATATATACATATATATACTGTATATATATATATGTACATACATATTACGTAACCTTATATATCTCTAATAAATGACATAATGGTATGTGATTTTAATTTAAGCGAATAATATCGGGAAAGGAAAAGTAAAAAGGGCTACCAAGCATTTTAGCATGTTTATTGCAGCAGTTCCATTCAGGGTACATGTAAAGCAATTTGGGCGCCTATGTTGTCATTCTTCCTTCAATTCAGTGGAAATGACATTTCCTTTTCGATCATTGTTTGAGCAATGTATTAAAAATCTCAAATCTAAATTACAGCTATATTGACACTAAATTTTTATCCTCACTTAATCGCTAATAAGGATATTATCTGTTTCATAGTAGTACTATATAATGTACGTGCATATATATATACACATGTACATGAATACTGCATATATAATATGCCCTGCATACATACACACACATATACATATATATAATTTATATATATATATATATATATATATATATATATATATATATATATATATATATATATATATATATATATATATATATATATATATATATATAATTTTTGCAAATTTAGGCGAGTTTTTCATATTCAATAAGCCATATATTTTAATACCTTAAAGTGGGGATTCTCTTATAAACCTCGGGATCAGAGTCCCAAGAC
>NC_090745.1:60479309-60486809 GCF_036898095.1 Palaemon carinicauda | reverse complement strand
TACTGTCTGAGTTAGTGGAGAGGTTGCATTCAAGAAATTATAGGTGTCCACCTTCGTAGTCTTATATATTTTTGTTCAAGTTTATAAGAGCATATTGCTTTAAATTTTCTTTATTCCACCAACAGAATTTGATCAAATCGTGTATCCTACGCGAAGGTGGCGTAATTATAATGAATCTTCATTGCATGAACTTATTCATATGAAGTATATACATAAACATACCTATTTAAGTGTGATACTCTCAAAGTCCGAAGTATAGCTGGGATGTCCTGAAAATTCATTACTTTATCAGCGCTAATCATTAGTAGAAATGCTATTTGATATATCACACACAAAAATAATCATAGAAAAGAGCATGCTGTTCTTATATGTTAGTAAAATATACTGAGGCATACCAGTGAATGGTCTCTCCTTACCATGCATTGGAGGGTTTTCTGAAAAGTATTTTAAGCAAACACATAATTTAGCATTAGTCCATTGGTGTTCGCCAATCAAGTTGGGAAGGAATGAGTTCATGACTGCCAATCCATTTTCCAGCTCATGAAATCAAATCACCCACGTTGTTAGTTATTGTTCAGGAAGGACTGTAAACCATAAGAAGACTGGATGATCGAAAGCAATTTCTAAAAAAAAATAATTTTGCCAAGAACCTTTTAAGCAACTGATTCTTAAAAATAAATAACCATGTTATATGTCTTATAGAAAATTTCTACGTAAACGAATAAAAAAATATATTTGCTTATGATCATCCAGTCGATCTCTCCAATCTATCGTGTCATAGATGGTAGATAAAAGATTATTAGTGTAATTTTTTATTTTCTACTAAAAACGTTTCTTGTAGAGTCACCTTTGGAGACGTCATCGGGATGAAGCGCTGGATCCTCTGCGTCTCTCATTTTCGGGAAGGGAGTGGTCGAGGTCAGCGATTCTTTGGGGTCAAAAGAGTTCATATTAAATCCATGTATTTCATTATATCCTTGGGGTTTTCTACAAACTAGAAATTGAAGAGTATCTTAGACATAATAGACTATGCATATGTAAATTGATGTTCATATATAATGGTTGTGTTAACATATTAATGCTTAATGTGATGTCCGAACTTTTACACACGAGCACTCCCTCTCTCTCTCTCTCTCTCTCTCTCTCTCTCTCTCTCTCTCTCTCTCTCTCTCTCTCTCTCTCTCTCTTCTTACACACACACGACACGCACACACGCACACACAAATATATATATATATATATATATATATATATATATATATATATATATATATATATATATATATATATATATATATATATATATATATATATGTGTGTGTGTGTGTATGTGTGTGTGTGTGTGTGTGTGTGAGAGAGAGAGAGAGAGAGAGAGAGAGAGAGAGAGAGAGAGAGAGAGAGAGAGAGAGAGAGAGAGAGAGAGAGAGAGAGAGAGAGACATTATTTCATGGGAGCTTTCAATAGTTACGGCGTTTCCATGGCGGCCCAGTTGACAATTATACGGATTAATGAAAGTTATCAAATTTACAATGCATCATCAAGGAAATGTAAAAATCAGATGAATAAAATGTCATAACATATTTCTTGATAAAAGCAGCACCATTATAGCTTCATTTGTTCCATCAAAGACAAAACAAAATACAGAAAATCAGTTTAAGGAGCCAAAAAATCTTACTTTTACATAAATCTTGTGGAAGATACTTTACCATTTCGAAATTCCACCACCATGATTCCAAACCATAGTGCATTTACGTTGTTTAATTTATAAGCTTTCAAAAGATATCTAATACAGCAATGTTTATTACAATTTATTATAGCAATCATGATTTGTTAAAACAGATTTTGTGGGGATTTTCGCCTATTCTATGATGGCACATTTCATTCCAAATAAAAGTAGTATATTGATGTAATTAACAAAAACCTATTTGGAGAACTAATTATCAATTTCGTTTATTTAATCATGGTATAATTTCAAAGCCCATCGTGGAAGATCATAAAAACAATTGAAATATAAATATATACACAACAGATTTTCATGGAAATCAAACCAAATCAACGTAAACTATGACCTGATTTTTAATACTAAATAAAACTTATTTTAGGCTCACAAAGTTTTAGAATGAAAAATGACAGACCCATGACTGTGGTCAATTATGGAATAAGTGATTAGAAAAGAAAATGTAGCTGTCTTTGCTTGAAGATATTTGCAACTTACACTGTTTAGATAAATGAAAAGCAACGTTAGGTGAAATTTTTCATGAATTTATGGATTAATTTTGACTTATATGACCTTGTTGTCATTTTTATTTTTGCCAACAGATTGAAATTAAAATGTTTTACCCATATATATCTATCAAAACCTCACATTCAAAAAGTTGGCCTTAATAAACAACTATATCAGAATTGTAAATTTTTCCTTTCTGTTTTGCAAACTATTTACCAACACTATATCAAGACTGTGGGCACTAGCTATTGAGAATTATTTACAATTCTAAGCCCTTTGAACAATATTTGAAATTGATAATAAAGGTGAACGAAGAATTAAACCACAACGACAACCAAGTCCCGAATGGGTGATTCACTGTCTTGATGATCTCTCTTATCTCGTCTCCCTAAAAGGATGAGTCACCGCAAACATTACTCAGAGTAGCTTCAATAAGGCGTGATGATCATTTGCTTGACATGGCTAAAGGTCTGCAAGAAGGCCAAGTTCCTAGTATCAAGTACAACACAAAATGATGCAGTTTATTCACAATGGAAAAAAGCTCTTGATGGCATTGCTGCTAAAAGGTAGATTTAAGAGGAAATGTAAAGATAATGAGACAAGCTATAAATTCACGTGATGAAACAGTTACCAATACACGAGTATATAAAAAGCAGTGCATATTTTTTTGACAGCAATTACACCCTCTTAGACGTAAAAACAAGAAAATTACTCATACAATGTAGAATTTCCTGGCGATTCCACAATAAGACTGACAGTAACAAAGAACATGGAATAAAAATGCCTGCTCTTCTAAACATGTCGAGAGAAGTGACAAGTTTATCCGATTCTGAACTAAAGTCTTAGAATGTGCATCAAGTGGCAAAGAAAGCATCATTTGCTGCCTTTATTCTCTTCAATAGGAACAAGATTTTCTGCATTCCTGATGAAACACAATTGACACGTCTGACTGATCAACTCATATCATCTGTGCACCTTCTGGGTATTGGAGAAATGATAGATTATGCAAGGAAACATTTACGCTGTAGGACGGAGAATGAGTTTGGAAAAGGGATCCACATACATGATTAAAGCAAAAGCTTACCCTGACAATACGTACACATGAAATAAAAAATTAAAATGGAATTCTAAGACCTAATTAGTATCAATGATGACGATATCATAAGATGGCATTATGTCTTCAAAAGGACATAATAAGTGTACAATCATATACCTAAAACAACAAATGTGAACGAACTGGTGTATTACATATCTTTGTACCAAACGGGCAGAAGTTGAGTCCAGTCACTTTCCCCTTTGTATAGATTGTCTTAAGATACACATCATTAAACAGCGCGAACATGGACAAAGAACATTCTAGATGAAGATGAAAATCCTGCCATCGATTTTCGTTAGAATCTAAGACTAGTGGTGAGTACAAATAATAGACATACTGTATATCTTTATGGGACTCTCGTTGGTAGTGTATCTAGTTCTTGTTTAATTCAATCGAATGCACATATTACGTTGGTGAATGATTATGAATGCATGTGTTTATTGTTTTACATTTTATGATAAAATGCTGATTTGTACAAATAACCTTGACCTTTGATGCTGACCTTTTCCATTACCTCCAATAGTAGAGAAAAAATATTAATGCCTTTGAATATACAAAATAATAATTAAGAGTGATTTAGGAATGGTCTCTTGGAAGAATTATATTAGTAGTACCAGAAATTTCCGAAATGCATCCCTGTTAAATTATAACCTTGACCTTTTGATATGACCTTGACTTCAATGAATGTCTTAATATAATATCCAATGCAACATTGATGATGCATTATTTTTTAACATACATATGAAACCGGTTATATAATTGCATTGAAACATGGTAACTTCCAAAAGCTCCTGGGAAACGAGGCCTACCATAGATATCATTCATCTTGCCATTTAAGACTTTCAAAAAATGTATGATGACCATTAAGCATTCTTTGTGCCGTTATTTGTTTGTGCATGTTAGTGTGCAGTATTTACTGTATTACCATTGAGGATTCTCCTTATTCAGTTGCTCAAAAATTGAAAACACATCATCTCCCTAGATATAATTTGAAATACATGAGGGATATTCTCCGGTGATCTTCCTGCACAAAGAAAGCATTCATTACGTATGAAAATAAAATCAATAAGAGTGAAATTATCTCGGAGAAATAGAAACAACGTCTGAAACATATAGATTCTGAAGATTAATGCTGCTCTTTACTTTGTCTGAAATAGTAAGCAGGAATAGATGAAATCTGAAATGTGAGGATATATATCAAAATCAGAACAGTTACCTTGGTATGTTGGCGTGCTTAATTGATGAGAGTTTTCCTTGTTTTCGCCTTTTTAAGACCTCATCTAGATGTTTCAAGTATACTTCCATATACGATTCTTTTACAAATTAGTTATATGAAATTTTTTTACCAATTTTTTAAACTAAATTATTGTTAGAAAAAATCCTTTTCCTATATGATAAAACTCTTCTGTAAATGTGTGCACAGTGATGTAAGCTTATGACATAAGCTTAAATCACTATTATGTTTGTGTTATACATAATTGTCAATCATTTAGAATTGACACGCAATGAGAAAAAATAATAAAAAAAAATATCTTATTGACACACCAACTCAAAAGTCTTGCCATCACTGCCTTAGGTCATAACATATTTAACTGAAAACAGACCTATAAGCATTATACACAAGTGTCTTTACTTACTGTATTGTATGTTTCGGTTGTTGCTATGAGTTCTTCATCATTATTTATAATGTTTTCATAAATATTCAAGAACCTAAAAACACGGTTCAAATGTGATATAAAACAATGTAAAAGTATTTGGGCGAGTCTTTTAATATTACATGTATTATTAACGCAAATATGTTTTCAAATATCTAGTTCACAAACTCTGGGCACGATAAACACTAAAGTATCCTCTTGATACCTTAGTATTCATAATAATTTTGAAAGAACAGTTAGGCAGAATTCCTTTTTATGAATTCTTTGAAGAAGGATATACCACGGAAAATTCATAACACCCTTCTGTCCTTAATGTTATCTCTTAAAAATTTTTGGAAAATGTTTGGAAGGTGCGAGAAGACTTCTGGCAACTTTCAAAGTGCTGCACAATTAACCGCACTTATACTGTCATTGTTACTCAGCCTTTGCTCTTCTCAGAACTCATTGCCACTCATTTCCACTGACACAAGGCTCTTATGGTATACACCATATTTCTGGACTCAAACCATTAAGTCACTCAAATGCACAAATAGTAACGAAGGTTTGAAATAACACAGTGGATTTAGAAACACCCAAGCCAAGTTTCTGTTTGCTGTCGAGCTCAGGCCTTTTACCTACTTCATTACTTGCCACCATTTACTAGCCATCATATTTCATGGATTTTCTCTGGCATAAGGCCGACTTGATATATATCAAGCCAATAATCCAATCTGAACCTAGATTTTATACTTAGAGAGAGAGAGAGAGAGAGAGAGAGAGAGAGAGAGAGAGAGAGAGAGAGAGAGATCATGAAATGAATAAACAAAGGGGAGTTTACCTGCCCTCTATTACCGTCATTCCAAACTTATTTGTTCTCTATGAGAACTTTTCATTTACATGCGCTCACTCACTCGCTCTGATGCGTCCATTGACCCAAAAGCAGCCGTCAATTTACAAAAGCAACTATTAGTTACTATCTGTAGAAATGAGCTATTCGTAAGATCTGTGGCCATTAGCCGGAGATATTGTTTCCCGTAGAAAAATGAAATATTTGTATAGAAAGAAAAAGGTAAATGAATAAAATGGATGACAAGAGTAAAAATATGTTAGGGGGGATGGATAATAAATAATTGATTTGAGGGAAGAAAACAATGTGATATTCTTTTTTAAATGTCTTCATTTTTATATCGTATCAAAGAAATGTGCAAGATCTATTGTCTACTCGATATACCTTGGCTCTTAGAGATCTTATGTTAATGGTGTTATATCAGAATCTGTAAGCCAATTCTAGATCCTTACAGGTAAATGTTTCATAACTTATTACTTGGTTCCTTATTACACCATTGGCAGAGCTATTCGAACTTTTATATGCCACACATCATTTCAAATTTCTGTCAATTGCCGGTCTCCCTTACCGTCAGCTTTACCGACCTTTTATTTAGAAACATACAGTTTTGTCGTATTGTATCAGCTAACTGCTAAAGCTTCTGACTAATCATCATTCACCATGACATAATGATCCACATTCTTCAGAACGCAAGTTCTTGCTACTAGTGCTTTAAATCAATTAGACGTATTATAGAAACAAGAGTTATAACATTGTCTTGAAATACTAGTAGTTTTGGACAAAGCCAGTAGCAGCATTACAGTTTGGTAAAACTACCTAGAAACAGTCCTCATATGTTTTAGATATGTTAGTCAAAATGTTCCATAATTTTCATTTTGTGTACATTCACTTTTTATATATTGTCAATGGTGTTTATCATTTTCTGTAGATGATCAGAAATTAAGTGTTGTCATGAATTATGATAATCTCAAAGTTTTTATCTCTCTCTCTCTCTCTCTCTCTCTCTCTCTCTCTCTCTCTCTCTCTCTCTCTCTCTCTCTCAATGCGGACCGTTTACATGCAATACGTTGTGTAGTAAGATACACCCGCTCCGGATATTAGCGGCTTTTCGCAATTTGAAACCTTAATTTTATTTGTAACAGGGAATGACTGTCGTTTCCCTTAATGAGTTTGTTATTGTTGTCGTTTTATTATTTTTGTAGGAGGAATTTCTCTCTATTACAAAATGTTTTTTTGGCTAATTATTTTTTAGAACTCAACCAATGATAATTTGTACCGTTTCCATGAAAGGAATTTTTTTCCTGTTTTAAAACTTAGTTAAATATGTACGAAGGTAATTATGCATAGTGCATATGAATGTATTTTACACAATAGTTAAAAAACCCAATAATTCCAGAGTTTCAAATAGAGATTACATAATAATTGTTGACCTTCTTTAGGTAAATACCAAATCGAAAACATAAAATATATAACGCGTGTTTATGCTTCGTTTTTTTTATTCCACGTTTACTTTCATAAGTTGTAAAACAAACCAAAACGATACCAAATTGCTAGGTAAATATCCTAAAAATTCTAATGCAATTGAAAAGAGATATGAGAATGTATTATGATGGTTCTGTCAACGGGATATGTTATTGAGAAGTGTAAATTAATAAATGGTAGGATGAAAGAAAAGAGAAAAGCTTAGAAAGTACGAGAC
>NC_090745.1:60469309-60476809 GCF_036898095.1 Palaemon carinicauda | reverse complement strand
ATATATATATATATATATATATATATATATATATACATATTTATTTATATATGTATATATAGTGTTAACCTCATTGTATGGAAATAAATATAGCTGATCAAAATGGTTAAAACATTAAAGTAACGATGACCAAAATATCTTACTGCAATGTAGTCGCTTGAATGAATATACTGTAGATATTTTCATAGTGATAAGTAGATTATATGAAAATTTATATATAACTCCGAATAAAAGAATTCCCCCAAAAAATATAGATGGTATAGTTTTCGAAGGTGTTAATCAGATATGTGAAAATTTTGTTGAAAGCATTGGTAAAGAATATTCATACCTACAAAATTGCACGTCAGTATTATGAGCTTATCATAAGCATAACAATAAGCCACTTGCAAGAATCATAGAGGAGAAAAATACAAAAATATATTTTTTACAATAACGTTTGAAAATAAGATTCTGGAACAGCAAATGTTGATTATATGATCTTCATATGCTGACGTCAAATGGGCTCCTGAAAAGAAATTATTTTTGCTGTTAGTTCAACGTGGTCCAGATTCTTGAGATATTGGAGTGTTCCTTTATATCTACGAGTAATCGTATGAAACTACTTTATAACTATTGTTACTATCCTAGTTCTAGTTTTCGATGTCTCAACACATATTCTATATATGGTTTTTATTATATTCTAAAAGGACCCACATGCTAGTGATAAAACCTTCAGCACCTGAAAATAAAGATTTGTTGATTTAGCTCTTTCATTTGTCAACAATGTTTGAAAATATTAAAAAAAAAAAAACTTGAAGCAATCTGAAAAAAAAAATCTTTATGATGAAGGATACAGTACCACTCACCATTCATCCGTAAATTATTGTTTGGGAATTGATTGTGATTTTGTAAAACTTTAACATTTAGGCATAAAATATTATGCAACTGCTTGCTTTAATTTTACGAACTATAGAAATTATGATGGGAGTGAGTCGACAAAAGAGGGAACTATGATGCTAAATACAAACAAGGACTTTGCTTACCTCACTTCCAATTCTCGTATCTCTGTTATGAATGAATAATTGGAACGATTTGTTTCTTTCAACAATTACAATATAGTTGCCTACCATACAGGCATGCAGATACTATTTACAGTGAACAAATGGGGAAACAGCATAATCCTTGAACTAGATGAAGAGGAATTTGCTTACCCACAACATTCATACTGACGATGAAGCTGAGAACGGGTTTGGTGGAGACTTGACACTCGTACAGTCCGGTGTCTTCCTGCTTGACCGACTGGATTTGTAGGATCCATTCCTGGTCTGCCTCGTTAAAGATCACCGACAACCTTTTGTCAGTGCTGTACTTGTATTTGTCCACAGTCAGGATGTGGAGGTCTTCGTGTCTCATCCACGAAACCTGTGGGAGGAGGCAGACGATGGTCAAAGAATTAGAAAAAAAATATTGCTAAATGACGGTCTTTGCAGGAGTAGTGAACAACGGTTTATATTCTATCAAAATGCGCTTACGTCACAACCTATAACGTGAGGGTGTACTTTTTTTTTCATTACTTTTTTTTAGTTACCCTAAGATCAAAGGAAGAACGGAACTCTTCTGACAAAGTAGCTGAAATGTAAGTGATGGTCAATGAGAATAGGCTGTCAAGCCTTCTAGCCAATTTGAAACCATAGATGAACTGTGAATAGTAGCCTAATTATGTTTCCTCTGATGGCTTTACTTGAAATGATCAAGAATTTAAGATGCTTTCTTACTACACAAAATGTATATGTGAAAAAAAGATATATAACGGTTCAGAGAAGTTGGGGTTATTATTAAATACAGATGGATATATCAAATAAATATACTGTAAAATAATACATATATCTATAATAAAAAGAATTCATGTCAAATATACAGTGACACTCCATAACTACTCCCTCCCATTAAAGAAAAGAGAATCAAAGCTATTATAGAAAAATTATATAGTCAAACTTGTATACCAAAGATTGTGACATTTTAGCTGTGGTACGCATTGGACGTTTGATAACAATGATTTGAAACAAATAAATTTCAAAAATGATATATCCCTTGTCATCCAAAGACTAGTAATGCTGCTAATCCAAAGGAAAATTCCAAGAGAATAGGAGACGTCCGGATTAAACTTGTGGCAGTCTTAACGAAAAGACATCTTGGACATAGCAGACTTTTATTAAAACAAGATAACGAGCATATATACAAACGGTTGTGGAAAACAATCGCACAAAACAATGAGAAACATGCAATGGCAAGCATAAACAGGTTTTTCTATTATCAGTGTGGGAGAGAGCGAGAGATATAAAAGCAATAGTATTATAGTGTATGATTGCGTAGGGAATACATATGCGTTACATGGCTCCCGCCCCCCTGAAAAGCATTACATGTGAAGTAAGGCACCCTGCCCTACAGCAGGGATAACCAACTGGTCCCCATACACCATTTCAGCTGCCTAGACAACCAAAGCGTCCTCAAAAGGGGTCCTTAGTCCCAGGAGAGCCCAGGAAAGCTGAGTAAACTGGTTAGAGGATGCAATGAAAAGGTTCAACCATTCAGTTAGCTGCAGGATAGTGGGCGGTTGTCTGATGTATGGTGATGCCCAGGAGATTTTCTAATGATATCCACAAGTGAGAGCTGAAAATGGTACCCCTGCCAGAAGTAATATGCTTAGGGATAATAAATCTCAATATCCACCCAGATAGTAAGATGAATGTACATGAGGCAAATGTTGCAGTTTATAAGGGGATTGCTTCAGGCCAATGAGTGGAGCAATCAATGATGGTAAACCAGTAACGGTGTCCTTGTGATGTGTGTAGGGGACCTACTACATCAACATGAATGTAGGCAAAATGACGCGTTTGAGGAAAAGTGCCCACCGTGTGTTGATGTAGTTTTGAAGTTTAGTATGAAGTACAGACGCTGACCTAATCCTTAGTATCCTTAGTAATGCCGTGCTAAATGAACTTTGTCTTCAATAGCAGTGCAGTATATCAGCTGAGGGATGTGAGAGGCCATGGAGGAAATCAAACATAGGCATTTGTCGAAGTTCTGGTCAAAATACTTCTAAGTACGATGTGAGGAGGTGGACATAGGCATTCGTAGGTGCGCTGATGCGGAGTGCGAGGTCAGAGAGGGTGTTTTGAAGAGGGGTTAATGAATATGAGTCTGCTACATCAATCAGGAGGTGGAAATGTGCTAGGAATGCACCAAGTAGTGGCAATGTTATGTCAGCAACGAGGAATTTCCAACAGTATTTGGCCCTCTCAAAAGATAGTGTGAGTGTCTCCTACCCATGAGTCGGAATCTCAGATCCGATGCCAGCTACCAGCTGGATATCAGTAGGCTGGAGAGTGACATTAGTAGAGGGAAACAGCAAACACCAGTGTCTACCAAAAATGGCCCGCCCGTATCTGCATCATATAAGTAGAAAGATTATTGACAAGGGAGGTCGCCACCAAAAAGGATATAGTATACTTACAAGTTTTTGGCCCTTGACAACCGTCTGCACATATCTTTACAGCAGCCCCGAATCTGGAGTTGTAGTAGCATAACTACAGACGAAGGGCATCAGTAAGTGGCTGTAGAGGTTGTTAATTGGGGCATAAGAGAGGAGCTGCATATGTGAGTGGTGGGCAGCTTTGTTGCTGCTACAGTACATCCCACATCCCATTCACCTCAGCTTTCATTGATGTTGAATGGTTGTCCTCTTCATTGGGAATGGAGGCATTGATGTAGGTCTTAAAGGTGGTGAAGTGACTATCTATAAGGGTGTCAACGTAGGTCAACAGTTTCGTCATAGGCAAGGTATCGACATCGTGGATGGTGGAACGTAAGGGTTCAGGTAGACGCCGTACCCAAAGGACACAAAGTAGGTTCACTTCCCGAGGAGAAACATCTATGGCAGGTTGCAGGCAAGCAATACTGGTAATTTTCCAGGGGGGGAGTGAAGCCTTTTGGTTCCCCAATAGTTGTTTGAGTGCTTTAAAAGCTTGCCTATAAGGGTGACTGGCGATGGTGAGTACTTCTCCATGAAGCATGCTTTGAGGACCTCATACTCTATGGGGACATCCCCTTGGTTGTAAAGGCAAAAGCTACTATACTGGTGTAGGGAGGCAGTTTCATTGATGCGGTCTGAGTAAAAACTGGTTCCTTCGGTAGCATCATAAAAGAGTAGGGCTCAGCCGTCAGCAGGAGGGCGGGCAAGCAGCGGTCACTCTGGGAGTCACCAGTGTGACAGACTGATAAGGGTCTTAACGAAATGATGGCCTGGACATAACTGACTTTTTTTTCTGACAAAGTACCGAACTTATGTACTAACGGTTGAGAGCAACAATGGCACAAAAATTTCAGCAATATCAAATATACAATGGCAAGCTTAAACAGGTTTTTCTATTATCAGTGTGGGGAAGAGCGAGAGATGAAAAGGTAATAGCATTACATTGTATGAGCGTGTATGATATGCACGTACATTACAAAGTGCATCATGCATGATGCACATCATGATTTATTCGGTGTTCAAAAGTTCTGAGGTATAAAAAAAAAGGGGGGGGTATAACTTGATCCAAACTTACAGAACAACGCTGGAAACATATCTTCAAAATTAAATAATCCAGTTATTAAACCAAATAAATAACTGCATATAACTGTTTGGACTAATTTGAATCTTTACTACACATTTGTTAAGTAGATATTTTGAGCTGAAAACGACCCCCTTTCTTTTAGAGAAGCTATTTTAGAATATGAATTCTTTTAGATACACTGTTTAAATAACCATAACCTTAATCGGAAATTCTCCGTAAAAATATACTGTTCTCAGCCGTATTTCAATAAAATACAGGCGACCGTAATTTTTACCCTACTTTGTTATTATCTTTTACGGGTTGGTGACCGTAATATCACTTTTTCATGTTAATGTATCCCTTTTTAAAACGGTAAATGCCTGGCAATATTTATTCCAGGAGTTTTACCGTTTTTTTACTGCAAATTTTTAAGTGTACGAGCATATGTCTGGTTTTTACACAAAATGGTTAATGGAATATTGATAAATGGTATTATGTCAAAGGTTTTATGAAGGGTTTGAGAACTAATGCCGGATTAGTAGGTCATGTAAGGCCATTCATACATACAAATCGCAAACGATTATCCAAAAGAATTTCATATCAAATTGAGTGAAAAAAACGAACAATTAAAGGAGATATCCAGAACTGCGAAAAATTACCCAGAAAAAGAAATGACTACGTAAAAATTCCCAAACTTCTGATTTATTACCCAAAATCTCTGCTGAACCTAGAACTATTTCCATTTTAAAAGAGCATGAACAAAATCTCTGAGTAAACGCGACCTTCCCAAAAAGAAATTTCTAAATTCGAACTTAAGGCGTACAATGTTTTTGTTATTTCCTTTCTGTATAATAGTGGTCACAAAGGAAGAGAATAATATAAAAACTCTTAAATGCATATATGTGTATATACAGTATAAACAATATTAAGAAGTGTTTTCCATCTCTCTGGCTTTGCAATGAAATATATCTAAAGCTACTTATGAAATCCTGTCATTGTACAATAAAAATTACACGGCACCCACAGCTTCTGTAAAAAAAAACGAACATACTTTTTTCATAATAAGGTCTTTGCCGAAAGACAAGCTATCTTATAACATGTGGTTGTAATTAATAAAGACATAGGGTTCACATACTTGTTACATAAAATCAATACTATGTTAAATATGATAGGAAAAACAATTATATTAATTGCAATTGTCTAAGAATCTCTCTCTCTCTCTCTCTCTCTCTCTCTCTCTCTCTCTCTCTCTCTCTCTCTCTCTCTCTCTCGACTACTAATGTTATCATGACAATCTTCCGAATGCTGGTTTTCATTAGCCGATTCTGCAACATTCTCACACTGCGTAATTCTCAGCCAAAGCTCAGTGTATAGTGAACTCTGTGACCAGATAGAACGCCTTTCTGCGAACAATCTCTCTTACACTTAGATTTTGGTGTAGGTAAACAGTGAATCAGTGGTAAACGGTCTCATCTGACAGCCACTATCATTTTACTAGCCGATTATTGCCAGCTTGTCCCCAAACCTTAGCCTAAGAACGTGCTGCTTGTAAATGGTAGCTTATCACTTTCTACCCTGATTTCCAGAAAATTGCCATATCTTGTTCTGTTGCCTTGCCGTCAGTCGATACAATACTCAAGGCTTGAGTTGTCACTGTCAATGTCAGAGATCGATTAAACCAGGTAACTTTGCCCGATGTTGCAAACTTTTCAGCACCATCCGCCCAAAAGAAGGCAATAAATTATGGCAAGGCTTTTAGCGTTTTCTAAACTTAGTATACCTCTAATTAGCTTTATTGCAGAATATACGATGACATTTAGATAGACGTGTTATTTGACAACAAATGATAAGGACAATAGCCTGGACCAGGACATCTGTGTCAGGGGACAAGCCTGTTATTTTCACATTACCTGAGTTTTGGCTACCTACATGCACCGAAAGACATCATCAACAGTTTGCTTCCTCGTGGATGTTCTCTTCAAAACCCTAAAAATTCTGATACTCTAAGTTTGCTCTGATTCTGAAGTGATGACCAGCTTTGGTAAACTTTTGGTATAGTCCAGAGTTTTTTTCTGCCAAGTGCTCCAGTAAATCAGATTTTTTTTTGCTTTTTTAGTGTTATACAATTCTTTTTTTTTTCTACATTCATCTTTCTATCATATCGAATAAGGTACTGAATTAGGTCATTCCCTTGAAGTCTTAATATTGCTTGTACTCTATATAAAGTCAGACTTATAACTGGAAAATAGAAATATTTGTAGGAGATTGTGCCGTCAGTGCACCTCACATGGTGCACTGTAGGAATTAATTAAGGGTGTTTTCAGCGTTTCTTTGTCCCTAGCTGCCCTTGTCTTATATCGTTTTACATTACCTCTATTCCTACTTCCTTAATCCCCTCTCGCAGTCCAAGCTCTTTAAACTTTCAATTGATTGTGCAACTGTTGGGCTACCCCGGTTGCTCCTGGGCGCTAGATGTCCTCATAGACCACAGCGCTGAGTTATATAACTGAACTTCATGATTTCCATTCTAAGCCATTTCAAACAACCGAACTACTTCAACGTTCTTTGGGAAATTGTCAATCATTCATAGTAAACTTGGCTGAGATCCTTCAGTGTGACGATTGTTAATTTATGAGCTTTTAGAAAAGACAATTCCATCTACAACTGCAATTATTTTGCTATGGGATGCACTGGAGGAAGATTCTGGTAGCAAGTCATTTTGCAATGCAGTTTCATCTAGAAATTTCTCAATGATGGGGGTAATTTTGGGTGCGTCTCTTCATGCCAGTTGTGAACCACCAAGAGCCACCAAGAACCATCAGAGAAGACACTCATGACATTGGAAATGAAGAATCAAAAGAATATCTGAAAGAAAATCCTATCTATTATGTTTTGACACTTCAACAGTAGCCATGGAGCATTTAAA
>NC_090745.1:60461809-60464309 GCF_036898095.1 Palaemon carinicauda | reverse complement strand
GGGCCCCATCAGGGAAAATGGCCCAGTGAGGAAAGGAAATAAGGAAAAATAAAATATTTTAAGAAAAGTAACAACATAAATATAAATATTTCCTATATAAAATATAAAAACTTTAACAAAACAAGAGGAAGAGAAACTAGATAGAACAGTGTGCCCGAGTGTACCCTCAAGTCAAACCCAAGACAGTGGAAGACCATGGTTCAGAGGCTATGTCATTACCCAAGACTAGAGAACAATGGTTTGATTTTGAAGTGTCCTTCTCCTAGAGGAGGTGCTTACCATAGCTGAAGAATCTCCTCTACCCTTACCAAGAGGAAAGTAGCCACTGAACAATTAGAGTGCAGTAGTTAACCCCTTGGGCGAAGAAGAATAATTTGGCAATCTCAGTGTTGTCAGGTGTATGAGGTCAGAGGAGAATCTGTAAAGAATAGGCCAGACTATTCGGTGTCTGTGTAGGGAAAGGGAAAGAACCGTAACCAGAGAGAAGGGTCCTATCAAGGCCAATACAAACAGGTCAGACGGACAGAACTGTCCTTTTCGGTCCGCTCTCTGACTGTGACGTCACGCCAGCATCAACTGGCGAGTCTCTGGTTGGCTGCGGCTTTGTATATAAAGGTGTTATTGTTATTTCTTCTTGAGTAATTCTTGCTATTGACTACTTAACATGATACTTTCCTGATCAGAAAATTCAGATAATGCTCAAACAGTTTTTCTTTTCATATGAATAATATTATTGTAGACTAAGTACAGCAGCATGAATTGATTAGCAGCTGTTCATTTTTATTGATGAAAATAATTTCTAAACTTGAATGCAAACAGAAATAATCTTAGTAAATTTTACAACAATTCCTTGATTGAAGGTCTTGAAATTTATAAGTATTTCCATATATCTAAATATCTTCATAAAAAATTCAACAATGTCTTCTGGGACCTTTCCTCCTGATCGTTACAATACAGCAATGAGAGTTTTTTCTGCATGCTGTGCCTAACGAAAGTGAGGACTCATGAATTTTATGGAAGACTTCTCGTACGAGAGTTAATTGTGAAGAAAATTCCTTTGATGGTATATAAAGCTCACCTCTATTTACCATCCGAATCCACGATTCCTTCGTATTTTTACACACTTTCATCTTTCTTCCTAAGTGTAGATATTTTGCAGAAAATTTTAACCATATAACCACCTATATATTCATAAGCTTCCTCTTTAATTACAGTGGCAGCCTTTTTTTCATTTTCTTTATCCAGAATCTGATTGTTTATATCTTCTGAGAAGAGTTCAAAATCTAAATATTTAAACAATGAGCAGGTCACGTATATTTTTAATGCCAATCTTTTTTTTTTTTCTTTTTTTTTTTGCGTGCAGACTCATTTTATTGTTACTCTTTGACATGACATTTGTTTTGTTTTTTTCACTAATCATTTTGATAAGTTTTCCCAGAATCAATGACCTAAGCCTAACCTTAAAATTCAACAGCATTAGGGCGATCATTCTTTCTTTTTTTTTTGTGATTTTTCTTTTAAAGAAGTAGTTACCTTCATGACCTTTTCAATGCACTAATTTTGAATTCTTTATTAATCCCAAAACTATTACTCTCTGGTATATTGCCATACACATTTGAATTTTTTACTTCAATGCAGTCGTTTATCAGAGATAAATTCAGAGGTAGCTTGTTAGTTATTAGATTCCAACAGACCTCTACCTCACTACTACTTTTAAGCACTTGCACAAGAAGACGATAATAACTGCACAAAGTACTTGACGCGTTGCCTGTGCTGTCCATTAACAGATACATGGAATTCATTAATTTTATAGGCCAGTCCATAGTCTGTACTACATTTTACCAAAGTTTCACGGATGCTTTTGTCAGGAATGAAATCACTGCTTCAGCAAAAGCCTGAATCAATTAGGTCATTTCTGTTCAATTTTATCAAATGGATAAGGTCGACAAAAACCTATATCTCCCTTTCATCACTTGGGTTCTTGAATAAAATTGTGGCGAGCGTGATGAGCCCAAAAGGATGACTCACAGATAATCCTCTTTCCGACTGACCTTTTTGTATTGGCCTTGGGTCCTATGTAGTACTGTCTGACCAGTCAAAGGATACCATAACTCTAGCGGTAGTATCTTAACGGGCGGCGTAAAAAGATTAAGTTTGGCCCCAAGGAGTTTTAATCACAACATAGGCTATATAAAAAAAAAAAAAATCCCATAATACGAATTAGATAATCAATTTCTGAATGAAATTATGTCTGTATAATGCCGTTCGAGGTTGACCTATTAAAAGTCCTTATCTCTGAGGTTCCAATTTTATTATTGTTATTGTGGCGCAACTCGAAAAGCGTATTATGGAGCTGAAGACTCATTTTCACTTTTTCCTATCAAGTCTCACTTTGAGCTTTAGGTCATTCTTTTGATGGATTTTATTTTATTTTTCAGTGAATACAAACCTTCTTTCCACTTGTGAATTAAAGTAGGGTACTTGATTATCTTGTACTTCT
>NC_090745.1:60444309-60456809 GCF_036898095.1 Palaemon carinicauda | reverse complement strand
TGCTTTAATAAGGCTCAAAGTGTCTGATGCATAAGTTAATACTGGTAAGACCATTTTATTGAAATAGTTTTCTTTTTGAAGAAAGTGACATTTTACCTTTCATATTCTCATTTTGTTTACCAAAAGCTTTCCCTCTCGTGCTTATCCTTCTTTGAATTTCGGTCTTAGGTCGTTTGGAAACACTTACGGTCTGTCCTAAGTATGTATATTCATTAACAATATCCAGTGGCTAGTCCATAGCTCATATTTATTGTTGCTATGCATTTTCATTGAATATTATCTTAGTTTTATTCATATTCCTTTTCAGTCCTACATTTCTGCTTTGTTTATTCAAATCTTCTATCATCTTTTGCAATTTATCCTATGCTCCACTAAACACAACAATGTTATCTGCAAATTTTGAGTTGTTAAGATATTCTCCATTGATATTTTCCAATTCTAAATTCTTAAAAACTTTTAGGCATGCTGTGAAATTATTTAGGAGAGATGTGGTCTCCCTGTCTAATTCCTTTTTCAATCGGAATTTTCTCACTATACGTAGTTTTAGAATTGCTGTACTCCCTGTATAGATATATTCAAGTGTTCTGACGTACAGTAAGACTCTTCTATTCCTTACTTCTGTGAGGTTCTTAATACTGTTTTTTACAGAATCAAAAGCTTTCTCATAGTCTATAAATGCCATACATAGTGGTTTGTCATATTCAGTTGATTTTTCCATTAGCTGGTTAATTACATGGATATGGCCAGTTGTTGAATATCCACTTCTAAAACCTTTTTGCTCTCTTGGATGATTAAAGTCTAGCTCTAGTTCTGTTCTGCCTAATATGATTTTTTTTAAATATTTTGTATAATACGGCGAGTAAACTTATTGGGAGGCAATTTTTCAGGTCTTTCGTGTCTTGCTTTTTGTGAATTAGTCTAATGATAAAGTTTTTCCAAGCTGTAGGTATAAGGCCTTCTTGCAGACATTTGGTGTAGAGTTCAGTGAGTTTTGCTATTATGAAATCTCCTGCATCTATTACTAAATCAATTGTTAGGCCATCTTTTCCTGCTGTTTTCCCTCTTTTCATATTTTTAATGCATTCTATATTTTTCCTACCGTTACGTTTGGTACTGGCTTAGTTGTTCCATTATTTCTATTGGTGACATTATTTCTTATAACACTACTGTATAGCATTGTATAGAAATCCTTATATATATAATTCATACAGTATATATATATATATATATATATATATATATATATATATATATATATATATATATATATATATATATATATATGTATGTATATACTGTATGTTATATATATATGAGACTGTGTCTGCCTAGATATATATATATATATATATATATATATATATATATATATATGTATGTATGTATGTATGTATAATGTGTTTATATATATATATATATATATATATATATATATATATATATATATATATATATATATATATATATATATACAGTATTTGTGTATATATTCGTATGTATATATACGTAAGAGTATGTGTTTATATGTGTGTGCATGTATATATATATATATATATATATATATATATATATATATATATATATATATATATATATGTATATATATATGTGTGTGTGTGTGTGTGTGTGAGACTGTCTGCCTTTATATATATATATATATATATATATATATATATATATATATATATATATATATATATATATATATATATATATATATATATATATATATAAATGTGTGTATGTATATATACATAAATATATATACATATATATATATACATATATATATATATATATATGTGTGTGTGTGTATATATATACATATATATATGCAGTATATATATATTGTATGCATATATATGTAAATACTATATATACGCACACACGCACGCACACACACACACACACACACATATATATATATATATATATATATATATATATATATATATATATATATATATATATATATATATATATATATATATATACTGTATGTGTATATATCGTGTGTGTATATAGAAATACACATTTACACATATGCATAAATATATATACAGAGAGAGACAGTCTAGTGTTTGATACTTTTATTGATGAAATGATGAATGGAATCTAGAAAAGGAAAGTAGATATAGCTGCAAAGTCAATGAGGTAGAAAAATTAGGGCACGAGTGGAGTTGGGAGCTTTATGCACATGATGTAATAATGAGTGATGATAGTTAAGAAGAAATCCACAAACTGGTGGAAGAATTTAAGAGGTTTGCAAGAGTCTAAGGTTGAGAGTAAATTAGAAGCAAGGCTAACGTTTTTATAATAATAGAAAACTAGCAAAATGGGGGTAACGAATGTTTATACGAATGGTTGGTAAAAGAAAGCAACAGTATCTTATAAGAATTTCTGAGTGAATGTATCATATGATGGTAGGACGAGAGATGCATGGCGGTTAACAAGATGTGTGCAAAAGATTGGAAGGAAACTCGTAACATTTATGGAAGACAATATAAGAATGTATTGAGAAGTTATTGAGTCAATTTCTCTAAACTGCAGAGATTAATTGTTTGTCTAATATATCATGAGAGCGGAAAGAGTTCAAATTGGTTTATGTATGAATAACAGTGATGCAAAATAGTTCAATCTTAGGAAAATAGTATCGGATAATAGATTTTGGAAAAAAGGAGTACAGTTTGAAGTCTTGGGATGATGAAGGAGAGGAAGACCTTGAAAGTACTGGATAGAAGGGTGCAAAGAAGTGTTGCAAAGATAGAGATGAACGATGCAGTCTGCGTTTGGGAGTTCAACGTGCTGCTGAAAATCCCTAAGGGATGTCGTATGTAATCGCTAACGTTATTGAGATTATCTGCACAATGGCTTGAATCAATACATATTTTTCAAAGTATCTATGAGATAGTGATTATTGTTTTTTCTTTAAAGCCACCCACTACCATGTGAAAAAATAATAGATTTTATACTAATCAGTTATAGATGCTTATGATTCGCTTTCTTTGTAGTATTAGAATTCTACAAAAACATTATTGTTTACATGTTTAATTTTTTAGATGAAAAATAAATTTTTATTAATAGTACCTGAAGCATTGGTCAAGAAGAAAGAAAGATGATAAGTTATACAAGCAATAGAATAAACCACAAATTGTTGAAATTAGAATTGTCGAACTATTAGAGGTCTGTTGCACTACAAATTGTTTTGTGCGTCGCAGTCGGAAGTGGAGTAAGTTGCGTCTCATTTCAAGATATGTTACATTCCAAATTAGTGGATGTTCAATGTAACTTTCGGTTTACTGGGTTGTGAATTAGTGCAGTTGGACTACTAATTGGTGTTTGTTACTCTCCTGTTAGTGCATGCTAATTTCCAAAATGGTATATGGTAAAATTCAAACTAGTCTTGGTTATACTATTAATAAAAACAGCCTTTTTTATGTTATCTTGTGTACTTTGCATTACAGTATATTCTGATACTATTCATATTTTTTCTCATATTTCTTTTTTTAGTAATTACTGTAAAATATATTTGTTTGAAAAATATTCGTGTGAACTAAATTATTATCACCATATAATGGTTAGGGATTTGGTTTAGTTCACAAAACACGATTATTATTATTATTATTATTATTATTATTATTATTATTATTATTATTATTATTATTATTATTATTGAAACACTGACATATTTTACGAGAATATCTATGAAATCATCGCACACTTTTCGAGGTACAATTTTGACTTCCAGCAAAGCCAATGGTTATGTAAAACATATATTGGTTTTATCTGATGAATATAGACATACATAGCCACCTATCTCTACATATATATATATATATATATATATATATATATATATATATATATATATATATATATATATATATATATATATATATATATATACATATATATATATATATATATATATATATATATATATATATATATACATATATATATACATATATATATGTATATGTATATATATATAATTTATATATATATATATATATATATATATATATATATATATATATATATATATATATATATATATATATATATATATATATATACTGCAATCATGGCCAGAAAAAAAGGAAAAACTTGATTGGAGCTAGTATGATCTAATGATGTTGGTAAGGAGGAATTATTAGCTACAACCAAATTTCCAACAATTTATATCGTGGACTGATGTGTATTTGATAGTCGCCCCTATTATATATATTTATATATATATATATATATATATATATATATATATATATATATATATATGTGTGTGTGTGTGTGTGTGTGTGTGTGTGTGTGTGCGTGTGTTTGCGTCTGTGTGCGTGTATGCCTTTTGGATATAGTCGTTCTCTTGCGCAATTTCCATCAGATTCTAAAGCACTTGTAACATCAGTTACAAGGGCGTAGGAGCAGGGGGGCCTGGGGGGGGGCTATAGCTCCCCCACTTTTTTTCTGAAAATATGCTTTTAAACATACAGATTTACATTTTGTAAATTCATTTCATCTCTGGCAACAGCCCTTGTACAGTCTCACCATCCCACCCCACCCCGCCACGTAAGTATCATGTTAGTACCCAGCATAATAGTTTCAGTCCCGTCACTCGTCACTCGCTTAGTTTTACAGAGAGCAGCCCCCATATTGGGCATCAAGCCACTTATAATGTTTGACCCCCAGTGTATACCGTGCAAACATATGTTAATCTATCCATCATTACCAAACACTATTATAGTAACGAACTACATCATTGATACGCACTAATAAATTGAAAACATGACACACGCGAACACATGTAGTTGACGAATATCGCACATATAAACATATGCATGAATGTGTATATATATATATATATATATATATATATATATATATATATATATATATATATATATATATATATATATATATATATATAATTTCTTCATAATCCTTTTTAAATATGTATACTTTTATACAATTTCAGAGCTTATGAAGTATTAATTATACATTATTCATACACTTTTCATATGTATATTTTCTGGTCTCAGGCATGACTTTCAAATATGTATGTTTATATAAGAAATATGCTTGTTCTTAATTTTGCTTACTTACAATTATTCTAAATTATATATGTATATATATATATATATATATATATATATATATATATATATATATATATATATATATATATATATATATATATATATATATATATATATATATATATATATATATAACTAAATTCAGTTATTTTAATATATGTTGTACAACACAACAGCCATATTGGAAAGCAAGTTGAAACTTGTAGAATGATTTGATTTACCTAATGTTTTCATTTATCTAGATTCACGAAGTAAACAAATGAAAGAATCAAATTTACTCTATTCTCTTCTCACAAGGTCTGATGCTTCATGTTATTATTCATTGAGTAATATTGAATCACTGCATGATACTTCATTGTCATTGGGAAAAAAACGATAGCCTTGACTTGATCGATATTGCGATTGAGTTTGTAGCAAAGAATCAACATTGTCAGTATATTTTTGTTAAATTCACCAAGTAGGCCTATCGGTATATATATATATATATATATATATATATATATATATATATATATATATATATATATATATATATATATATATATATATATATATATATATATATATATATAGGCCTATTGGTATTTTATGATTGTTATTGTGTAAAAATTGGAATTGGTCACATAAAAGTCTTCCAAAAATATGATTTTGATTTTGATACAATATGCTGTCAGATGCCAGGAAATCGCATCTGAGGGTGTTTCCTCATAAAATTTTTCTGGGGAGACTCCCAGTCACCCCCCCCCCCCCCTTCCTCCTATGCCTTCTCGCCTACGGCTCCGCCTTCAGTGTTATTTCGAACTTTAGCCCCCCCAAACAGGAAAACGCTCCTACGCCCCTGAGTTATTTCTAGATAACATTTTTATAGTTTTGTGTACCATTTCTTGTTGGAAAGCATGGAATTTAAAACTGTGCTGTGCCATTTATTCAACCACTCTCGACCGCTGTTTCAACCAATTACTGATGGCTTTCATCAGGCTATCACTAAAAAGAAATCCTTATCCTTTTTCTTATGGCAGTACATTCTTAATAGCAAAATTTTGAAGACATCCAACAACATTTTTAAAAACAAATATAGCAATATAAGATATTTTGCACAGATAAATTCATGAAGATACTACTAAAGGTATTTGTATCTTCAATGAATCCCCCAATTGCAGTTGGAGAGCCAAAATCCATGCTTTTGATAAAAATGTTGCTTCTTATTGAAATATCTAAGGATAAGTGCCAGGATAAGTCCTTGAGGCATTCTGCGAAATGTTCTATTGCTGGAAGGGAGGACATAGCCTGAGGATACTTGAACATTCAACACAGGTTGCTTCATTATGATGCACACCGTTTCAACAATCACCACCCTGCCAAAGTCATCCTCGTTATGAAAAAAACAATTGTGTCCCTGATAAGGTCATTTGATGGAAGTTTCTTATCATGTATATCAATGAAATCCTGATGTATGGCTTGAAGTCTACTCCTGACGGTAGTCATCCTGTAAACAACATTGGTCTTAGACTCCTTCGGTGCTTGGGACATTAATGATTTTCCATTACAAGGGCAGTTACTACGTTAGGCTTGCTATGGACTCAGCAATAATTTTTCGAATGGTGGCTTTGTTTTTACTCCATAGTTTGTGATTCTTCTAAGGATAGTTACTGTCATCTGTAGACTGTCTCATAGTCCATACCGTGATTTAGAATTATATCTTTGTTGTTTTTAGCTGATTCCTGAGCGTTTGTATAAAACTCCCCATTTCTTCTTTATCATTTCCTCTATGATGTTTCTGGGATAACCATTGTTTGGTAACATCTGTTTATTTGTTTGCTCATATGTTCTCATGATCATGAATTGCTTTCAAACTAATGGAGAGAGAGAAGGCTCGACTGATATAAGGACATATGTCTGGACCTCGCGTATGATGCCAGAGCCCGTGAAGCACATAAGGTTGGTCAATCTTAATGGAACGGTACGGTGGGTCGTCCGCGACCCCGAGCGTCAAAACAAAAGAGGTTTTTCTCACGTGACTCACCCCCGTGACTGAATTTGTGGGTGATCGACCTGCAGTCGGTGTCTCGCCTACACGCTCTAGTAGTGTCCAGATGCGCATCGCTGTAGCTGTACTCCTTCCCAGATTTCTGAGACACGTCGGGGTCGAGCGCGACCGAGTTTACCCCTCTAAGGTAATTTGCATAATTATCAAAGTTATTACGTATTATGAAATTGTCGTAGAATGGTGCAACTTGTATAGGTTATCAGTTGTGGAAAGTCTTGGTGGATTGTTTGGCTACCATGTGCATGATTTTTTTTTTTAGTTGAAATGTCTTTCATCACCACGAAGACCATTTTACCGCGAGTGCCCCTTTTTCATTTTTTTTTCATTTTTTGGCCAAGTCATTTTTCCGTAAGAAATTGCCAAATAGTGTCGCAAAACTTTTGCTTTTTTAGTGTTGGAAAGTGTGTCTAGATGATCTGGCTACCCATGCGTGACTTTGTTTTTGTCAGATACGCCGTAGATATTGGTATGTGGGGTATTTTCCTGCGGTTGCCAATTTCTGTTTTTTTTTTCAATATTTGTAAAAATTTACTACGTAGTAAGGAATTGCCGTATATTATTGATTTTTTTTATGTTTATTTGTTAGAAAGTGTGCCTTGATGGTTGGGCTAACACGTGCATGTCTTTTATTTTATCTGAGATGCCGTATATTAGAATGTTGGCCATTTTTCTGCGAGTGCCCCTTTTTATTTGTTTTGCATTTTTTTGCTTAGTCATGTTACCGTAAGGAATTGGCAAGTAGTGTCGCAAAACTTATATTTTTATAGTGTTGGAAAGTGTTTTTAGATGATCTGGCTACCCATGCCTATCTTTTTTTTTAGCCAGATATAGCGTATATATAGGTATGTGTTCGATTTTCCTGTGATTGCCATTTTTTCGTTTTTTTCCCATTTCTTTCAAAATTACTACGTACAAAGGAACTATCACAGAGTAATGATTCCTTTAGATGTTTATTTGTCGGAAAATGTGCCTTGATGGTTTGCCTAGCACGTGGCTGAATTTTTTTTTTTTTCCTTAAATGCCGTATATTAGAATGTTGGCCATTTTTCTGCGAGTGCCCCTTTTTATTTGTTTTGCATTTTTTTGCTTAGTCATGTTACCGTAAGGAATTGGCAAGTAGTGTCGCAAAACTTATATTTTTATAGTGTTGGAAAGTGTTTCTAGAGGATCTGGCTACCCATGCCTATCTTTATTTGTAGCCAGATATGGCGTATATATAGGTATGTGTTCGATTTTCCTGCGATTGCCACTTTTTCGTTTTTTCTCATTTCTTTCAAAATTACTACGTACTAAGGAACTATCATAGAGTAATAATTCATTTAGATGTTTATTTGTCGGAAAATTTTGTTTACTTCTTTTTTGATTGAATATCATCAAATTTTTTTAGCTAAAATATTATATTGTTTTACATTTTTTTTTTTTTCGATTTTATTTCCCTTCAAAAAATTTTTTTGGGGTCAGAATTCTAATTTTATAGTCTTAAAATAATCGACAATCATCCAGTAATCCACCATACAATTTCTATGCATATCCAAGAATAATTAGATTAGTAAATAACACCTTGAAATTGACATACCCTTCCTACATTTCAGGTGGCAGATTAGGGAGTCTGAGTCAGTGTGGTTGGCGGCCATTTTGTGGACATATCCGAAGCATAAGTTGCCCTATCTATATATATTCTTGTTCCCTATAGAATTTGTGATAATTTGGTATATTTTTACCTGCATAAATATCATATTATATATTAAATATATGTATTTTTTTACGAAATTTCTAAGTACTCAAAAAATGACCTTTAGATATGGCCCCTGATATAAATGTAATTTACAAAATAATGAAGATTTTTTACATATTTCTATTTTAGGATAACCTATGTTTATTCCCTAAAAAAATTAGCCACTTCCTATTTCATTTGGGTACCCAAAAAAATTCATGAAATTTGGACAAATTTTTTTGGCCAAAAAAAGTTACCCTTTTTTCTCATTTCAGATCTTCACCTCCATGGTTCCGACTTCATCCACAATACATCAAGATGTGTCCTAAACATTCAAGAATCAATTCCTAAAAGGATTTGTGTATATATGTATAAATTTTTTTTTTATGAATTTTTATGTAAGGTCTTTTTTTCTACTTAATTTTTTAAAATATTTATAATAAATAGTTTTTCTGCAGATGAGTAGTATTTATCTTTACAGTAGTTTTAAGCATTCATTGAACTTTTTTTTGGCAAAAAAAAAGGAGGTTACTGCAAAAACAGATTTTTCAAGAATTTTTTTTTTTTGCGTCGGGGTCGCGCGCGACCGAGTATACCCTCAAAGGGGTGTCCGAGGAGCGTACCTATCCAGGGTTAAACGAACGAAACAAGGGCAAACGCTTTCCCCATACGTTGAAGCACCAGCCATTTTGTAGATTTAGTGAAGACTGGTGTGGCACACTGAATTTGTTATTTCTTTACATAGACTCAGGGAAAGGAAGAGCATTTTCTTGCTAGTTTCAAAATTCTAGCCTTGATAACAAGGAAAGGTATAGAAATCTATAAAAGTGTTTTCTTAAAAAGATTAGTTACTCAAGTGGTTTAACGCACAAATGCACATACATACACACACACACACACACACACACACACACACACATATATATATATATATATATATATATATATATATATATATATATATATATATATATATATATATATATACTATGTAACACTAGATTCAATATTAATGGAGCTGAGAGAAAATCCATGAATAAGCGTTTTCTTGCCTTATGTTTACAAGTTGCCTTCAAACATATTTTAGTCAATTGTTTAGTTCCTTCTATATAAACCTTATAATAATGATCAAGATAGATGTTGTGAAATCAGGTCCAAAGCCTTTGTTTATAACGATGCACATCAAAATCTTATTCGCTACATTAATTTCTTTACTTGATTTTTCTCATTGCAAGTCAAAGTTACTACACTGACATTTGTCAATAACCATGGATTGCGGAGTAATCCTATCGATTTTCTCTGGACACATTGAATTTACTGCAGGTATTTGCATGTAATTTTCTATTTCTATATCTGTTGCATCCAGTGTCCATTGTGGCATCTTCAATGGCCAGACATTCATCTTTTCTTTCTCTTGAACTTCTTAGCAATCACAGCTGTTTTTATTATGAATTTGGTGTATTGATTTGCTTATATAATTCTTACTGGTTTGGATAATTAAGCTCTTGTTTAACTGTTATAAGATTTATAGATGAATGTTCTTGCAATTAAAAATACTGTATACTCGCGGGAAGCAAAGATTTTCCAAGATGTTTTACAAAATTCTCGTATAATCCTTTAAGGATTGCATGCTTAGGCTCATATTTTGCATCCAGTAGACGTGAACTCCTTTTTTTTCAATCTCATAAATCGCAAAGAGGTTCGCTTCAGGTTTCCAGGTCTCGTCGGGAATACATTATAAGGTCCTTGGCTTGCTTAACAACAGCGCCCCGGAAGGAATTAATTAAATAGACCGGGACCTCGACTCTCTCTCTCTCTCTCTCTCTCTCTCTCTCTCTCTCTCTCTCTCTCCTCTCTCTCTCTCTCTCTCTCTCTCTCTCTCTCTCCTCTCTCTCTCTCTCTCTCTCTCTCTCTAAAATTGTATGTAGGGTTTCATGAATAATTTTCACGAATCAGCTTCTGTATCTGTACTATAAGTATATTTCTCTCATAGGTGTAGGTGACTTAAGAGAAAATGAAGCTGGAGTCACAATCACGTTCATCCTCAAATCGATACACCTCCTGTAGAATAAACCCCCGCGGGAAAAACAAGATAGAAATAATCTAAAGCTGGAGGTCTTACTCATGTCCTTATTCAGACGTATTATTATGAATTACATTGATTCTCCAACATGAAGAGCGTTAGGCAACGAGAAGTATGAAATGAAAAGACAATAAATGATAATGTCTTTTATAGACCAATTAATGAAATAGAGATAGAGATGAAGAAATTTATAGAGGACAAATAGGCCCAGAATTGTGTTCGTAAAAGACGGTATATATGATTATGGGCATAAGAGTATTAGTATTTATGTAACAATTCTTATCACTTCTTCCTATATAATTAACAGGAAACGTTGTATTACTGTACTGAAAATCAATATGACGTCCGAATGTGCCGCCTCAGATAACTCTTTAGATTGCTAGCCTAGTGAAAAGGCCTCACTATTCGATTTTTTCTAGCCATCAGTTCTTTCGACAGTCTAAATTTTCTATATTCTTCTACTCTAACTATCCCTTTTCTTATCTCTTGCTTCCATCGATTTAATCGGCCCCATAAAAATCTGTAAAGTTTTTGGGACCACTGGCAATTTCAAAGATCGGTGCTGATCCCCCCAAAAATATCTGCACCTCTTTTATTAGTTTACCGGTTTAGCCGGTTGCTGTGCTTTTCGGGTGTCTTCTTCTTCTTCTTCTTCTTCTTCTTCTTGTATTGGCCCTCTTAGAAACATACTTCAGTTGAGTATATGGCAAAGAAGGCTAGATGTTCTAATTCTTCCAGCTATGGTCCATTGCATAACTTCGACCGGCCATAAAAAAAAAAATGCTACTTTTCTGTCACATTTTAAAACCAACTCACTTTCCGATCATCAGTATGCTTTTAGTAAATTAGGGTCTGCTGGAGAGCTCACTCTCTTTGTATTTGATGTTAGTTATCCCTGTGAACTGTTCGTGATCCTTTACTTCATTGTCTAAATATACAGATCATATGACATAAGATTCTCTTACTAAAAAATCTTGTATAAGAGTTTAGCCCTTTTCTAAATACATTATAGTTATGTATGCTAACAGTGCAATAACTGTTCATTTCCTTATCTCTACCGTTTTTCATTAGGGTTCTGTGCTTCCAGCGACAGTCCTGCATGGTTCCCTCTGTTATCCATAACCTCCTGTGGTGTATGTTTTTTTTTTTTTTTTTTCAGCTTTTAATGTGGTTATAACACTCCTCATTTCTTCTTCCTCATTTTGAAGGTCTTGGCTTTCAATACTCGTTCTATCTATACCCATGAACTCTGATCTTGTGAGTGTGTTTCAATAGGATTCCTTTGGCTATTACCACGAAATAGAAGGTTGTCTGTATTTTGTCCTTACAACTGACCTCCTATCAGCATTTCGGTTAATAGTATCTCTTCAAAAAAAGTCGTGGAAAGATCTCATATTTCAGAATATGCTTTTTAGCCTAATTATTAGATCCTTCTGCTAGCCTTACCCATCCCAGTTGGAATGTTGCTCTCGTATTTCGGGTGCTTCATTTTTGTCTCCCTCATTATGATTAAATCAAGTCATTTATCTGATCAATGACCCCAACTTTACCTCTTCCCGA
>NC_090745.1:60421809-60429309 GCF_036898095.1 Palaemon carinicauda | reverse complement strand
AATCAGATATTTATAACCTAGTGAATATCCTACGCATCATATTGTATACCTCTCTCTCTCTCTCTCTCTCTCTCTCTCTCTCTCTCTCTCTCTCTCTCTCTCTCTCTCTCTCTCTCTCTCTCTCTCTCTCTCTCTCTCTCTCTATATATATATATATATATATATATATATATATATATATATATATATATATATATATATATATACATATACATATAATTTCCATTCACTTATATGTAAGTATGTATGAATACACACACACACACACACACACACATATATATATATATATATATATATATATATATATATATATATATATATATATATATATATATATATATATATATATACTGTATATATATATATATATATATATATATATATATATATATATATATATATATATATATATATATATACAGTATATGTCTGTGTGTGTGTTATGGCCATATTGGAAAACTGGTCATTTTACAAAATGCCCGGCCATGATGCAAAAAGACCAAATTCGTGGTCACTTTGCAAAAGAGCCTAAATATCTCGACATTTTGCAAAAGGGCCAATAATTTGGTCCATTTACAAAATCATCAGTATCATCGTTGGTAAGGTTACAAAATGTCCAATCAGCAAGTAGCTAACCTAACCTAACCTAACCTACCCTAACATAGCCTAGCCTACTTCCTAATTGGACATTTTGTAACCTTACCAACAATGATAATGATGATTTTGTAAATAAACCAAAATCTTGGCCCTTTTGCAAAATGTCGAGGTATTTAGGCCATTTTGCAAAGTGACCACGAATTTGGTCTTTTTGCATGATGGCCGGGCATTTTCTGAAATGGCTAATTTTCCAAAATGACCGTTTTATATATATATATATATATATATATATATATATATATATATATATATATATATATATATATATATATTTTATATATATATATGTATATATATATATATATATATATATATATATATATATATATATATATATATATATATGTATATATATACATACATACATATATCTGTGTGTGTCTTGGAGCTCGCTAATGTGTGTATGTATTTACATGTGCGGTAGACTTTATAATGTCTGAAAAATTGGGGACGGGTGAGATTATGTAAAAAATGTGTGGTAGTTAAAGTTCCAATATGAAGTTATTGAATGGTTGGTTATCTAGGTGAAACAAATACACAGAAAAGAGAGAGAGAGAGAGAGAGAGAGAGAGAGAGAGAGAGAGAGAGAGAGAGAGAGAGAGAGAGAGAGAGAGAGAGAGAGAGAGAGAGAAATGTTGATAATCATGAGATTCCTGGAATTACTTTAAATGGAGAAGTTCTTGTGGATATGGATTTGGAAAGTACCTTTGCTGATAGTGATGCTTGGTTTCCAAAGAGAAAAAATTGCCAAAGAAGAG
Organism: Palaemon carinicauda; assembly: GCF_036898095.1. NCBI lineage: Eukaryota > Metazoa > Arthropoda > Malacostraca > Decapoda > Palaemonidae > Palaemon > Palaemon carinicauda. The sequence continues at coordinate 60,427,891 of NC_090745.1, read as the reverse complement.
TGTCATATTTTCTTTTATGTTAGTAGAGAGTAGATTGAAGAGCAGGTTGATGAATGCTATTATGAGAAGAGGGGTGACTGGAGGTATATTTCATAGTAATTAAGTTGAATTTAAAAAAAAGGGGGGGTAGAAAAAAGAAGAGAGAGTTGGGAAGATATGCTTTCAAGTTAGACAAATGGGTCTGTTTCTATATGAAAGAGGAGAAAGAGCATTGAAGAGAAAATTGGAAAAACTGGACTAGGGTTAAGGACTTAGAACAGAAGAGGGGTGTTTTTATTAAGTTGGTATAGGGAGGTATGAAATAGAATATTAAAATAGTTAGCGGTTTGTGACAGAGGATTAAGTCATGTTCACATCTATAGGATTATAATGACGGTAGTCAGGTAGAAAGTGATAAACAAAAATAAATGAAGTAATTCAAATTGAATTGTAATTATTAACAAGATCTTTAGGGAGAATAAGATGTTATTTTACACTGAGGCAAATGCACATAGAAATATTCTATCTCCAATGAAAATTTGTGAATATAGATGTTGTTTGAAGTAAATGCTATCATGGCTAATGGAATGAGTATCTTAAACATATCTTGGAATCTTGGATGTGAAGGATAGTAGAAAGACCACTGAATGTCACAGGTGAGTTGTTAAACTCAATGTTAGAATATATGTGGATGCTATTGTTGAGGACATTGGGAGGGCAGCTAGAATGTTCGATAAGGGAAAGATGGGATTACAAGAGAGATGCTATAGTATGGCGGTGGTAGGGCTAGGATTGAGTAGCTGACAAGGATGTAGAAGGTATGTCTGGAAGAGGAAAAAGTTCTAGAGGAATAAATGAGACGGAGAAATTATTCTTTTTTGTAAGAGTAGAGATGATTAAGGAAACTATATGAATTATAGAGGCATAACATTGCTTATGGTAACAGGGAAGAAGTATTATGTTGATTGGGAGAGAAACATAGATATAAAAAAACATTGATAGCGAAAAACTGTGTTGCTTTAGACAAGAGGAGGCTTTGCGAGCTGAGTGCTGTTATGAAAGTGCTAAATGAATAGTTTGAAAATAAATGGCAAATCTGCATACATTAGCCTAGGGAATATTCATGATAGAAACATTAGATATAGGCCTATATTACTAAAGTTAACGATGCATAGTATCATAGATAAGTTGTTGAGTTGTAATAAGAATCGTATGAGGGAATGGAAACATTTGTTGGAATATGCTGAGTCGGAGGAAACTAAGTATGTTTGAATATAGATCTGAGACAAAGGTCTATTATATCTCAATTGTTATATCTATAGATGGGGTAGCACAAGCACTTAAATAAACGACATTTGCTTAGGGTGCAAGGTTCTTGGATAAGAAAGTGTAAGGAGAATGAAAATCTTATGGTTGATTGTAACAAATAATACAGTACTTGTTGGGCATAATAAAGAGAAAAAGAGCACTGAAATATGGGGTAGAAGAGACTTGTAGTAGTTAATTCATACATGTATTTGGGAGTGAATATAATTTATGATAGAAAGACAGGGGAGGTTAGAGAAATTACATTTGATGTAGGGGAAATGCGGTTGTAAAGGGATTTTTAATTGGGTACAATGGTGACGAATTGCAAAATTTAGGGAAAGTCTCTGTAAGTGCTTAAAAGAAGGCAAAAAGCCGTATAGGAATCTGAAAGGGTTTGCAGAAGCTCAATGATCTGAGCAAAACAGAGAAGAGGATAAATAGAAATTGAGTATTGAATATTCATGTATATGGTGAAAAACATTAAGCAGATTGATTTGTGGGAAGGTTATGAAGTAATTGTTCAGCAAACTTTCCTTATAAGAGTAAAGTGTGTTTGAATTTGAAGCTGTATTGATGAATTATTTTGGTTATGAATGTGGGCTAAAAAAAATAGTAGGTTAAAAGGCAGACATAAAAAGGTTACCAAAACTTGAAGGGATGAATCGGTATTTTCTTCACATGGAAAGTTCGATAGAAAGTGTACGTAATTTGGATGTGAGAAGAGGAGTTAAGAATGAAAAACCTAAATAGTGTAGGATTGATCAATAGAAAAGTTGTTGGTAAGTCGTCGCCTAAATACCTGGCAAGTGCAAAATATATTTAGAAAATGACGGAAATAAGTTAATGAATATGCAATTATATTTAAATAGTGTTGAGGGATAATTAATGCTTGGAGTTCATTGTCATTCTTATTATATATTTGTCCCAAAATAGATGAGTTATATTTATAATGTGGTTAGATGGCACCTGCAACCAGGAGATCTGTTCAATACAACTGGCTATCGTTAAATTTCAACCGAGATTTCTTTGTTTATCAGCAGTTTCCTTTGAAATACATTAGCATAGGGTGATAGTTGTTTGCAGTTACACGGGACCCACTGCCATTAGGCATCTATTGGAATCTTTAGACTTCAAAAGTGTTTAGGAAGTAGTTGCTAAAGTAACTAGAAGACATAAACGATTTTTTTTTTCGGGAAGCGAATGCCTAATGGAGGAGTACATTTTCATTGAACTGAGTCACAACACGTCTATCTATTTGGCACAGGGGTTTGTGCCCGAGGACTGAGTTCATATTTAGTGTGTTTCATATGCTACTAGTGTGTATATATATATATATATATTATATATATATATATATATATATATATATATATATATATATATATACATATATACATATAATATATATATATATATATATAATATATATATATATAATATATATATATATATATATATACATACATATATATATATAATATATATATATATATATATATATATATATATATATATATATATATATATATATATATAATTGCATGTATGTATATATATATATATATATATATATATATATATATATATATATATATATATATATATATATATATATGTATATATATATACATATATATATATATATATATATATGTATATATATATATATATATATATATATATATATACATATATATATATTGTGTTTATAACTCCAGGGACACATGTTTAGATAGAAAAAATACTGCAAGTTCATTTTAGCGAGGGTATGGTCCTTACCAGTTTCATCTCTATTATTAAATATATTAATGGAATTTTATACAGAAGAAACCTGCATCATATATAATAGTATGAAAGCAACATACATATAAACAAATAAAAAGTATAAAACATGGATGCCTTTGAGGAATAGGCAGAACCATTTCGACTGTGTGAGTTGTTTATAAATCTCACTGCAATGTCATCTGACAAGAATGATTCATTTTCAGTAACTAACAGATATGTTGACTTTGTTATTAGGATTAATTCCACTGATCCTTTTATTATATATACGTTTTACATGTTTCTTTAGAAATAAATGCATCAGGCTTATATACTCCTAGCCTCATATTTCGTTTCTATTAAAATCTTCCGTTCATAAAACCTGACTATGCTAGGCCCCTCCATATTTCTATGATAAACCCATATACTAGCACTGTCTAATTAATATAATGATTTTTCTAAATAATATATAGAAAATATGAAGACTGATGATTAGGGAGGTCAGAAAACTGTGTCAAGAAGGATGTGGAAGAAAGGCCAACTGAAACCCTTGGCAAGATCCTTTAAATATATTTGGATTACATTTAAAGAATCTTGACCCAAAGTGGATTAGTGGAAGCCAGACATTTTGACTTTTCAAATGCGGAAGAGTTTTGAAATTTCTGTTAAATTCGTTGATTCTTTCAAGACAATCGTGTGATTAGATAATTAATTTGTTGTTTTGTAATCATAAAACAGTCTTAACATTCTCTCTCTCTCTCTCTCTCTCTCTCTCTCTCTCTCTCTCTCTCTCTCTCTCTCTCTCTCTCTCTCTCTCTCTCTCCATTATTGTCGGGCTCCTTTAGCCGTCTCAGTCGTAAACACCTTGTGATCATTTATTTCGCATTTAGGTGTTTTATGGGAATTATCTTCCCTTGAGATCCAATTATCTGCTGCTTTATGGTTTGAAACTTATGGGTTGTTTTCCTTGAACTTTCTTTATCTTTGTGTGCTTAGTTTTTTTTTTCTTTTTTTGGGGGGGGGGGAATATCCAGAAATATAAAAGGTTTAGTTTAGATTTCTCCCTTTAGAATCATGGAATTACATATGTTCTAGATTTATAGCAGCTAATGCACACATTACAAATCGAAAAGACCTCTAAAGAAAAGATCATATCAGCGATATATAGTATCATTCTCTCTCTCTCTCTCTCTCTCTCTCTCTCTCTCTCTCTATATATATATATATATATATATATATATATATATATATATATATATATATATATATATACATATATTTATATTTACACACACACACACACACACATATATATATATATATATATATATATATATATATATATATATATATATATATATATATATATATATATATATACAGAATGGGTTCCTAGAAATTCCAAAAGAAGCAGGATAAGAAAGAGAAGGCGATGGATTGACGAGCTAAGAAAATTTACGGGTATATACTGGCATAGAAAGACCATATACATACATATATATATATATATATATATATATATATATATATATATATATATATATATATATATATATATATATATATAAATGTGTGTATGAATATATATACATATATATTTGTATGTATACATACATATATATATACATATATATATATATATATATATATATATATATATATATATATATATATATATATATACATATATATATCATCAGCCGTTACCAGAACGAAGACCTCAGATATGTCCTTCCACTCTAGTCTGTATATGGTCTTTCTATGCCAGTATATACCTGTAAATTTTCTTAGTTCGTCAATCCATCGCCTTCTCTTTCTTCTCCTGCTTCTTTTGGAATTTCTAGGAACCTATTCTGTAATTCGTAATGTCCGCCTATTGACTTCCATTCTCATTATATGTCCTGCCCATACCCATCTTTTTTTCTCTACTTTAATTTGCTCACGTATCCATGTTGTTCTTTTTCTGTCTCTTGCCATTAACCCCATCATTATTCTTTTCATAATCCTTTGAGTTGTAACTAGCCTATGCTCTAAGGCCTTAGTAAGGTTCCAAGTTTCAGATGCGTAGCTTAATAATAGTAGGATCATCTGATTGAATAGTTTTCTTTTTATTGAAAATGGCATCTTAATTTTCATAACCTCATTTGGGTTACCAATATTTCTCCATCCCATGCTTATCCATCTTTCAATTTTGGTCTCATGTCCCAGGAAAACATTTACTGTTTGCCCTAAGTACATATATTAATTAACAATCTCTAGAGGTTAGTACATAACCCTTATTGGTTGTTTCTCTGCATTTTCATTGAATAATATCTAAGTTTAACGTATATTAATTTCCAGTCTTAGATTCCTCCCTTCTCTATTCTATTTCTATTATCATTTGCATTTACTTGCATGATTCACTAAACAGAATATATATATATATATGTATATATATATATATATATATATATATATATATATATATATATATATATATATATATATATATATATATATATATATATACATATATATATATATGTATATATATAAATATATATATATATATATATATATATATATATATATATATATATATATATATATATATATATATATATACATGTATATATATTATAAATTTTGCACATTTAAACGTGTTTTTTCATATTTCAAATAAGCCATATATATTAATACATTAAAGTCTGAATTCACTTAACGACCTCATGATCAGAGCCCCATGCAAAATCACTCAAAGACTTTAGTATCTGACCGGCCGGGTTTCGAACCCTGGTCTAGGATACTTGTATGACACTGACCAAACCACTTAGTCACAAATAAAGTGGCTAAGTGGTATGGTCAATGTCATACAAGTATCCTGGACCAAGGTTCAAAACCCGGCCAGTCAGATACTAAAGTCTTTGAGTGATTTTGCCCGGGGCTCTGATCCCGAGGTCGTTAAGAGAATCCAGACTTTAATGTATTAATATATATGGCTTATTTGATATATATATACATATATATATATATATATATATATATATATATATAT
>NC_090745.1:60396809-60404309 GCF_036898095.1 Palaemon carinicauda | reverse complement strand
CCTAGTTGCAGCTTAGGAATTAATTCATTATTGTGGTGAGACTCGCTGAGGGAGGAGTCATTAAGGCTAGTGGCTTCAGACCTTACTTGCAGAGTTCTTGTCCTGTTTTAGGACAAAATTTCTACTAAAATGGGGGCCTGTTATTCTTGGCGGTCATTACACCACTTTTTTCAAACAAAAGACACCGCCAGCAAGGACCACTCGATGCCACAGCGTTGGGACCCTACCCAGAGTCTCACCCCCCACCACCATCCTATACCAGTCTACTCCCCTGAGATCTCATTTTCAGACATCTTTACAAACCACGTGGCGGCGTTGAGATCCCAGGAGAAGGAGGGAGGCGAGACCAAGGCTGATGACCAATGGGACAGTGGTCAGGCCAATTAACACGCCCCCCAATTGGGGCAAAAGGAGGTTTAGTTGACCTAGAAGCGGCCGGGCATCGTTCTTCGCTGATCAAACCCTGTGAGAGTACCATCACCTTTCTTCGCTCTCAAGACTAAAGGGAGGCAGGACCTGTGACACGTTCTCCACAAGGGAGAAAACAGAGTCCTTTTTTATCAAGGTAAGATGTCTGTTTGAGTACCTCAACCTCATCGTCCTTATCCATCTCCTTCCCTTTTCTCATTCCTTTCCTTGTATCCTAATGAGAGATCCTACCTACTGAGCCTTTTTAATCCTATTCTTTAAATCCCAACCACGTGTGCCGTTTGCTCCTAACCTTAATTAGTTCACCCTGTGACAGTGTTGATTCCCATGTGTAGTGTTTAATTTCCTAAGTTTTGCACTTTTATTCAATTTACTTAAAGGTTTTAACCAAACGACTTCATCTTGTTGCCAGCCTGTAGAAGTTAGTGATCGGTTAATAAGTTGATTTATTTCCCTTTCCAAAGAATGAGAATGCGGTGCTGAAAACCTTCCTCGGCCTACTACTAACTCCACATGAGCACGTGACAATCCAACTCCCCGTGAAGCACCTCGTGGCTTACTTAGAATATAGTTATCTGTTGTGCTCCCCTTTTTATTAATTATCATTTAAATATTATTGTGAATATATCTATTTTGTCGGTATTCCTTGTCATATTGCCGACTGGCAACCTTCCCATTGTTCTTTATTTTGTTAACGCCCAGAGTTCCTTAAGCAAGGCCGGACTCATAAGCACGGGTGTGTAACAATATATATATATATATATATATATATATATATATATATATATATATATATATATATATATGTATATTTATATATATATATGTGTGTATATATATATATATATACATATATATATATATATATATATATATATATATATATATATATATATATATATATATGTGTGTGTATATATATATATAAATATATGTGTGTATGTGTGTGTGTATAACTGCATATACAGTATACAGTATGTGTGTGCGTGTGTAGGCTATATCAGGTGTAGATACATGATGAAAGGGGAAAATCGTGGGTAGGCATACAGAAGTACGAAAAGGTAGACGACAATAGAATACGAGAAAAACTGACGCGTAATGTAAATAGATGAGAGAATTTGCTCAAGAACTATGAAGAGATTAAACGATCATTTTATAGGGAAGAAAATGCAGAAAGGTGAATCTCTAAATGACAGATAAGAGTGGAGAGATGCTGTTCAATTTGAATGCACTTTTCAGTTGATGAAGATTTGTTAAATGTGAAAGCAGATAAATGACAAAGCTGAGTGTTACAAGACTTAAAAATGTTTGAATGAATGACTGTAGAGAATAAAAAAAAGGACCAGTTAGAATTTGTAACAACTCCAGGAGTTGATGGGATTACAAGTAGGATTCTTCAGTATGGTGGTAGTAGTGAGATTGAAAAGCTAGCCTTGGTCTAAAGGTCTAAAAGTTTCAAGGTCGATCATGAATAGCAGAGGGCAAGGGACAAGGACATTATCCTATCAAACAGGACAATGCCCTAGAGAGTGACCATGTATGTGAATGATCAGTGCCTAAGATCCCTCTCCACCCAAGCTAGGACCAAGGAGGGCTAAGTAATGGCTGCTGAGAACCTAGCAGATAGACCTTTAGGTTCCCCAAAGCTCCCATCCTAAACTCACAAGGATGGTGAGGTTGTAGCGACCAAAGGAACTAACGAGTTTGAGCGGAACTCGAACCCCATCCTGGCGATCACCAGGCAAGGATGTTACCAACAGGCAACCACAAGAATTCCTGGATATGGGAAAAGTTCCAATAGAATGGGTCAAAAGAATAATAGTTTCGTTGTATAAAGACAAAGGTGATAGAAACGACTGCGTTAATTATAGGAGTAAGACCTTTCTTAATGTACCAATGGCAGTGTATGATAGGATTTTCATTAAAATGGGAAACGGGTAAAAGAATAACTGAGAAGGGAATTACAGCATTGTGATTGTTAGATAAGGAATAGAGTGGGAGGATCGAGTGTTTTCTGTTGGAGGTTAACTGAGTAGTAAGAAATAAAGGAGAGAGTTACCACATACATGGGCATTATTATTATTATTATTATTATTATTATTATTATTATTATTATTATTATTATTACTATCATTATTATTATCATAGGCTAAGGGTTCCACCAGACAAAAATAGCCCAGTATGGAAAGGAAAAAAGGAAATGAATACATTACAAGCGAAGAATACAATGAATACAAGATTTTTACGAAGATAAATAAGATAGAAAAGCGTGCCCGAGTGTTCCCTCAAGCAAGAGAACTCTAATCCAAGACAGTGGTAGGCCGTGGTACAGATGCCATGGCGCTACCCATGATTAAAGAACAATGGTTTTGTTTTGGGAGTTTCCTTCTCATAGAAGAGCTGCTTACCATAACCAACGAGTCTCTTCTACCCTTACAAAGAGGAAAGTAACCACTGAACAATTACAGAGCAGTAAATAACCCCTTGAGTAGAGAATTGTTTGATAATCTCAGTATTGCCAGGTGTATGAGGACAGAGGAAAATGTGGAAAATATATGGCGAACTTTTCGGTGTGTGTGTGTAGGCAAAGACAGAATGAGAAGTAACCAGAGAGAGGGATCCAATGTAGTAGTGTGTGGCCAGTCAAAGGACCCAATAACTCTCTAGCGGTAATCTCTCAAAAAGGCGTTTGACAGACCCAATTGAGAGGTATTGTTGAGGGTATTATAAATTCCCACTTACTATGTGAGAATCCAGGAGGCGTCAACTTTCCATTTATTCATTAGGTGGGCATTCAGGTGTATTTTTCACTGTTACTGAAGTACCTATGATGGACAAATCAATTGTTACTAATATCATTTCAAGGGATTTTGTCCAGAAGAGGATTGAAAATATTGCTCTCTTTAAAAAAAAAAATAACAATTAGAACTATCACAGTAGCCTATTCTTCAACTTTGAAATGCTTGGAATATATTGTGTGGTTTGCTGTTGTAATTAAAACCAAATTCATAATCTATCTTTTATAAAATGAATTTACAGATATCTTTAATAAGTGAATCTCTCTCTCTCTCTCTCTCTCTCTCTCTCTCTCTCTCTCTCTCTCTCTCTCTCTCTCTCTCTCTCTCTCTCTCCTATGTATAAAAGTGATTAGAACCCAAATATAAAATAGTCCATTTAATTGCTCTTATGATATCACGGAGGAAGATGCCAAGGTGTTAGCCAGATGATAATTTTTCTTAAGCATCCGCTGCCAAGGCGAGAGATGATTTAAAGCCGTGCAGTATTTAACTTCATATAGATTGCCTGGTCTTTTATCGACTTACTGAAAGTAATGTCACAAACTTAATTTCGGATTCGTTATTATTAAGAAAAAAAAACATGACAATCGTTACTAAACGATTGCCATGTTTTTTTTTTTTTTTTTTTTTTTTTTTTTTTTTTTTTTTTTTTTTTTTTTTTTTTTTTTTTTTGTAAGCGAATTAATTTGTCATAAGTATTGTTCTTGACATTTTAAAGGGCAAACAAGATACAACATGAATTTGGTTTTTGGTTTTGAAAATCATAGCCCATTAACCATCTTTACAATGCTACTAAAGTTGACAGAGCTTTTGCATGTCTTGCAAGGTAACACGGCGAATGCTCTGCTAATCAATTACCATTAAATCTTACAAGTCTTTTAAAATTCAAAAAGTTTTATACAGAATAAAATGTGTTCCTCTTTTACCGGTTACCCGAGCTAATTATTCATTCCATGTGAACAACGTTATCCAAGAACATAATAAGTTAATCTCCTTGCTGTGTTAAAGAGTAATCGTCAAAATACGTTTTTCATCTTCCGCTAACTTTCCCAAAGAGAGAGAGAGAGAGAGAGAGAGAGAGAGAGAGAGAGAGAGAGAGAGAGAGAGAGAGAGAGAGAGAGAGAGAATTTGTTTACACGTGTCTGATAAGACTTGATTTCGTGTCAGGCAATTTCAAGCATCATAAAGATAGTGAACAGAATGTCAAACTGCATTTTTGTACGCGTCACACACACACACACACACACACACACACACACACACAATTAAATAGCAGTCATAGAGTCGAAATGACATTCGGAAACAGGGTGATATAAGATGCGAAATCACGTCTATTATTTGGTTTGCAGAAATGCATAAAACGCAGATAGTGTTACTTCCGAAGTAGAATTATATTTTGATAATAACTAATATTAAGAGAGAAATTCTATTGGTGTTGTTCATAGTACTGTTATATAACTCCTTATGAAGTATCAGTGTCATAATTCTTGCCATGACCGTAATCCCACAACAAGTGTTATTCGTATCCACTCCCTAACTTTGACCTTGAACAGCTTCAAGAATTGCAGTTCAATAGAATGAAAGTTCTAAATCACCACCTGTGTCAGTGCACCGTCCATAAAAAGTAATATATGTCTTTCTAGAAAGATATGTAATTAGATTCTGTATTTATTTAGCTTTTCTTATAACTCGATTTGAAATGTGATGCACCCAGGAAAGGAGATTATTCTCTCAAATATCTTAATTGATGTTAATATTTTGAGGATTAGATTGTAAATCTGTAAAGCATCTGCGGCCTTACCTTTGCATATCTATGAAAATGTGAATAGTCGATTTTCGTATTTTAATTCAGTGAACTAGTTATGACCCGTCACTCGGTCTATTATTTCTTTGTTGTCGTTCGTGTGAAGATTCTTATCCTCTTATATACTTCATTTCATTCCATAGACAGACCTGAAGACAACATCAATGTTTATTGTAAATTCGAACCATGAAGGTGGAACAAACATTCCAAAGCACCACAGCTCACTACTTCCCCCACCTCCATAGATTAACAAACAACAACAATTTTGTACAAAATGGTCAGGTTTCTGTCCCTCTGGCTATAATTATCACTGTCTTTCTTATCTTAATTACTAATATTTTTAATTACCAATTGTCAAAACATCTACTACTACTACTAATTTTACCTTCGCTAACTTCGTTGCGGCGAAGGTTGTTTTGATGGGCGTTGTCTGTCTTTGTGTTTGTGATTCGCATAACCAAATCTCATGGAATTTGGTGGAAAGGTTGGCCATGCTCCAAGGACAATTTAATTAGATTTTGAGAGTGATTAGGTCAAAAGTTAAGGCCAAGATCACAAAAAGGTAATAAATGAATCACAAAACTCTAAAACTATATAACCGAATCTCATGCAATTTGGTGGAATCAGTAGAAGAAACAGCATTTAACCAATTCCTATGATGAGTGTTGAAATAACCAACGAGCACAAATGAGGCCTTTCTATCATCTTGTATCTTAGCCATAATGGTAGGAAGACAATCAAAGATAAAATCATACAAATTTGGATTCTAGTAGATCAAACACAAATAAAAGCTGTTATGCCTGCCATGAAACTTTATGACCAGAATTTCATTGACATTCACATTCATAGCGGGACCCATGAGAAGCAATTTACTCAGTCAAAATATACACCGCCATTCCCCTTGCCCTAGGAATGTTATATCGTTTCAAAATTATTATTGTAAATCCTGGTGTAAGAAGCTCAGATGAGTGCCTCATTTGAGATACCAAAGTTTCTGTGCTTTACAGAACATCATACCGTCTGGAGGCAACTGTGCGGTGTCCAAAATTACCATGCAGCCAATGAATATTGAAATATATTAGACGACATTGGCGAAATCTAGAATACACTTGTCCCGGATTTTGCTCAATATCTGAAGGCAGAATGAGAATGAAAACCAATTAAATTTTCTCACCATAGTAGAAAACAAACTTAACAATTATGATAATAATAGCAATATGTACTTAAACATATATAAAGTGACTTACACAATTCAAAGACTAAAGACAAAATGTCAGATGAAACTGGTCAACATGGGGGAGTCTCCTCACCGTGCAAGGCTAAGTACCCTTTACGATAACTACTTCAACTGAAGGGAGTACAATAACGATGATTTTGAAAATGAATACCGGAGAGAAAGGTAAAGAAACAGATAGGGAAAAGGCAATCTCTTGATAAACCACCAGGCATCCATAGCCTTTCTAATACGCTTGCCTAACAAACCATTAAAATAAAAAAGAAAAAAAATGAGACAGAAATGTGCCCAGTGTACTCTCAAGCAAGAGAACTCTAACCCAAGGCAGTGGAAGGCCATGGTACAGAGACTATGGTGCTACCCAACACTAAAAAACAAATGTTTGATTTTGAAGGGGTTTTCTCCTAGAAGAGCTGCTTAACATAGCACAAATGTATCTTCTATCCTCACCAAATGGAATGTTGACATTGAACAATTACAGTGCAGTAGTTAACCGCTAAAGTGAAGATGAATTGTTTGGTTAGCTTAGAATTGCCAGGAGTATGAGGAAAGAGAAGACTGTGTAAAGAATAGGACGGACTATTCGTTGTATGTGCAAGCAAAGGGAAATGAGCCATTACCAGAGAGGGATCCAATGTAGTACTATCTGGCAGGTCAAAGCTATAATTATATTTTAAAGGGCTCCCTCATTCTTTTCTTTTCTTTTCTTTTTTTTTTTCTCCAACTTTGCTGGAAATTTGATGAGTAGTTTTACTGGGGAAACATTCTCAGAATTCCTTTAGACTAAAATATCTTAAGTTTCTATTTTGATTATTAGTTGTTATTCATATCGTGCACTCAAAGAGCGTAATTAACATACCTTTTGCACAAGGAAAAAAAGTATTAAAAAGAATAAAAAGAAGATAAAAACAGAATTTAAGTATTATAAACAAATAATCTAAAGAGAGATGTCTTAAAAAAAAAAAAGATGTCTTGTGTAACTAAACTCAAAATCGAAACTGGATCCCCATGGTAAAAGGGCACAACATATTGTTTCAGAATATTCGTTTTATGGCCACTTCTCGGAGGAAGTTGCTAACTTGCACTCTTCTTAAACTACATGGTAATTCGTAAAGAAACAAACAAAACTGGTGTATAATACAACCTAGTATTAAAGTCGTACCCTCACCTCGTATAACATTTGCTCAAAACTCGTAGGTTTAATGGTACCTCGGCGCTCTCTGACCATCACCTCA
>NC_090745.1:60386809-60389309 GCF_036898095.1 Palaemon carinicauda | reverse complement strand
TAATTCTTGAAGTAATATCAACAAAAGTTTGAAGCATCACAAATTTAATCCTATATTGTGCTTCGGAAGAGTCTTCCCCCAGAAAAGCCCTATGAAGGATGATATAATAGATGCCATTATGTTTCTAAGATGCAATACATAATCAATTTGAACTCTTATGTTTGGTTAAAAGAAGTTGCTATTGGAAGGTATTTTCCTATAGCCTAGGCTACAAGCTTTATTTTATCAATATCGAGAAAAAAGATTTATTTATATTATTACATCTTAACATTAGTTTATGAATGTTGAGAAAAAATATTTAGTTTATTTTCTTACATCGTAACTTCAGCTTATCAATGTCGACAAAAAAAGATTTATTTTATTTTATTACATCGTAACTTTTGAATATTGAGAAAAATATTAGTTTATTTTATTACATGGTAACATCAGGCAATGCTTTTAAGTTCTATTAATGGTTAGATTATTGTATATTTTTTTTCATAATAAAATCCTTAAAAGAGGAAGTGATGGTTCCTACAATATCATTATTATTATCCAAAGAGTCATAATACTGGGAAATATTTTGTATAATATTTCATACACTATATTTCATGTACTAAATATACGGTATAGTTTCATGGCAAAACATGTTTTATGAATCCAAAAGTGAATACTCTTGGTCTTGTATTAAAAACAAAGGAACAGTATTAAATATTACTACAAATATCCTTAGCAGCAGCAGCCATATTAGTACGGTAAAGGTACAGAATTACGGTACGGTATTTTTTCCGTACTGTACGGTACGGAAAAATTATTGATAGTACGGTACGAAATTACGGTACGGTATTTTAGCCAGGTACGGAGTACGGAAAAACATTCCGTACCGTACCGTACTACCAGCCTTGCCGGACAGACTGTCCTCTAGACAGTATTAGAAAAAAAAATGGCGAACGGTCCCCTTAGATTCTTCATGTAAAGGGCCTGTAAGATTAATATTGAAGTTCTGTGAAGCCTTATGAAAAATCATTTATGTATTTGAAAACTTATCTTAAATTTTCATCTTATATATCGAAGAATCTCAATTTTTTTTTTGTTGAGTCTTATTAATTAGATTTGGAGTTTCAAATTATTTTTCTCTAAATATTTTCCCACACAAAACCCTTCATATCAAAGTGAAATTCCATCACTCAACCAATATAGTCCAAAATAAGAGACACAAAGGGATTCGAAACACTTGTCGACACCAAATAATAAACAGAGAAATTGGATGCATTTTTCTCGTTATTTTGAAATCTATCTGGAGGACAGTCTGTTCAGGGAGAAACTTTCTTCGATCGCCACCAAGACTAACTATTCATCAAGAATATACACGCACACACACACACACACACATATATATATATATATATATATATATATATATATATATATATATATATATATATATATATATATATATATATATACATACATACATATATATAAATATATATATATATATATATATATATATACATATATATATATACATACATACATATATATAAATATATATATATACATATATATATATATATATATATATATATATATATATATATATATATATATGTATATATATATAAATGCATATATGTATATATGTACATATACTGTATGTATACTAGCCCACTGCAGTACAAATGCCTTAAACGTGTCCTTCCACTTGTGTCTGTGTGTAGTTCCTTTCTATGCTAGTTTATAACAGTAAATATTCTTAGTACGTGAATACATCGTCTTCTCTCCCTTATCTTGCTTCTTTTGCAATCTCTAAGGACCCATTCTGTTATTCTTAATGTCCATCTATTATCTGTCCTTCTCATTATATATCCTGCCCATGTCCATTTCTTTTCTTTTTTTACTTCTTGTTAGAATATCCTCTACATTAGTTTGCTTTCGTATCCATGTTGGTCTTTTTCTGTCTTTTATTATTAATCACATTCTTTCCATAGTTGTTTAATTTGTAACGGGTTTATGTTCTACCTTTTTAGTAAAGTACCAATTTCTAATGCATAGGTTAATAGTGGTTAAACCATTTCATTAATTAATTTTCTTATTAAAGAAAGTGCCACATTACTTTTCATAATATCAGGTTGTTTACTGAAAGCTCTCCATCCCACTCGTATCCCTCTTTTAATTTTGTTCACGTGTCCCAAGTACCTACTGTATATTCATTAATACTCTCTAGAGGTTTATCCATAACCAGTATTTGTAGTCTCTCTGTATTTTCATTGAACATTACCTTAGTTTTATTCTTATTCATTTTCCTTCCTACATATCTGGATTCTCTATTCAAATCTTCTAACATCTTTCGCAATTTTTCCCATGATTCATTACACAACTATATCTTCTGCAAATCTTAAGTTTTTAAGGTATTCCCAAAAATATTAAATCATACATTTTCCTGATCTAATTTTTTTTAAACTTCTTCCAGGTGTGCTGTGGATAATTTATTGGTAGTGGGGTCTCCCTGTCCAACTCT
>NC_090745.1:60366809-60381809 GCF_036898095.1 Palaemon carinicauda | reverse complement strand
CAAAGCCGTAGGTGAAATCACTCAAAGACAAGAGCTTGTGACCGGCCGGGAGTCGAACCCTGGTCCGGCAAACTTGTATAGGCAGTGACTACCACTTGCCCATGAAGAAAGATAAAAGTCAACGACAATTCTTCTGTACTTATACCTGTCGAATTCAGGTGTTTTGTACTTATAATTGAAATCAACTCATCTTCACCATCGTAGCAAATTGGTAGTTTGTTACTTGCCATTCGATTAATGATAAATTTTGCCCATTTAGACGTGTTTTTTCATATTCAAATAAGCCATATATTTTTTATACATTAATTTCTGGATTCTCTTAACGACATCGGGATAAGAGCCCCAGGCGAAATCACACAGACAAGAGCTTGTGACCGGCCGGGAGTCGAACCCTGGTCTGGTAAACTTGTTTAGACAGTGACTACTACTTGGCCACGAAGAAAGATAAAAGTCAATAACAATTCTTCTGTACTTATACCTGTCGAATTCAGGTGTTTTGTACTTAGAATTGAAATCAACCCATCTCCACCCACTCCCAACTGATTGAGTTTAAAAAGAAGGGCCTTATGATTAACATGGTCAAAAGCATCACTAGAATCAAGGCCAATGATACGAACTTCCTGACCATAATCAATGAATTTCTGTACGGCATTAGAGATTGTAAGAAAGGCATCACATGCTCCAAGGCCATTACGAAAACCAAATTGTAAACTAGGGAACAGGTGATTACCTTCAGCAAACCTGTTAAGATAATTTACCAAAAGACGTTCAAAAACTTTAGATAGTATGGGAGCTATGGAAATTGGGCGGTAATCAGTTGGACTTGAGCTACCACAAACACACATACATAGTGGAGTAACATTACCAATTCTCCAACAAGTGCTAAAAGCAGTAACAGTAATAGTATATATTGCTGGTGAAGATCCGGAACCTAGAGCTGTTGAAAGAGGAGTCAGAAAAGGATGTTACCTATCACCAATTGTGTTCAGCATCTATGGAGAAGCAACGATGAAAAGAGTTACTGGAAGATCCTGAAGATGGCATTAAGATGGGAAGAGAAATAGTGAAAACTATAAGGTTCGCTGAGGACAAGGCAGTTGTCTGTAGCACAAAAGGGAGTTCACAGAGAATGATAAAGAAGATAAACAGGACAGCAGAGAATTATGGAATGAAGATGAATATATCTAAGACCAAGGTAATGAGAATTGCAAGAAGACAAGGACCTCCAATAAACATACAGATTGGAGATAAAGCTATAGAGGACGTCAGTCATTTCAAGTACTTGGGAAGGACTATAACACAAACAAGAAGGACCACTGCAGATTAAGATTAAGAACAAAATAGCCCAAGGTAAGGTAGCTTTTGAGAGAAAGAGATGAACATTAACGAGAAAACTGAAAATGGAACTGGATGAAATATTCATAAAAGGTTTCATTGTACAATTCTGAAACAGGAACTATGAAAGCAACAAACAAGAAACGTCTGGAAGCATATGAAATGCACATATGGAGGCTGAGAATATGCAATGAAGAAGTACTAAAAATAGTTGGAGAAGAGACAATTTTAATTGCAATTATAAAGAGAAGGCAGAAAAACTGGCTAGGACACATTTTAAGAGATGGGTTATTGAAGGACATTATAGAATGTAAATTTGAAGGACAAAGATCCAGAGGACGGAAAAGGATGACATTAAAGGAGGGAGAAGGTACCAGGAGCTAAAAGAGATGGCCATGATTAGAAGATTATGGAGGGCGACTAATTCATGAAAGGACCTGACCCAGGGAAGAGCACTATAATAGTGTATAAGTTTATGACACGCATAAATCTCCCCTATATATTTACGGTCACTCTCAGCTCTCCCCATTCCTCGGGGGTGGAAAAGAGAAATTAGTCATACCGTGGTGAGAGGGGACGCCTGTGTATCTGTGCATACCTCTCTAAATGTTTCGCCGCCATTTTTGACAGTCGCGTACACTAGTAATTATATACATATATATATATATATATATATATATATATATATATATATATATATATATATATATATATATATATATATATATATATATATATATATATATATATATATATATATATATATATATATTTTTTCTTCATAATAATGTTAAAATTATTTGTGAATAGGCCCAATTCTCTCTCTCTCTCTCTCTCTCTCTCTCTCTCTCTCTCTCTCTCTCTCTCTCTCTCTCTCTCTATACTGATGCCGTTTTCTTCGAACTTTTGTGTGTTGATTTATTCTCCTTGGGAACAAGATCCCCCCTTATTCTAATGCTTTCCTTTTAGTTTTTTCTCAGAGTCCTATTGTCAGGGCATTGAAGTTTATTCTGCATCTAAAAAACCTGGCGAAACTGGCTCGGAATAAATAAAGATTTACATTTTATAGAGATAGCTAAGCTTGCCCTCTGATCTCATTTCGGAGCCAGGTTCACGTGGCTTCGCTTTCTTTTTTCTGCTTTGATATTCTTTGCTTCATTTATTAAAGTTTACCATTATTTTCATTTAAAGAATATATATACTGTATAAATATATATATATATATATATATATATATATATATATATATATATATATATATATATATATATATACACACACACACATTTGTGCGTGCGTGTGTATGTGTGCACGTGTGTGTATACATATCTCCACGTTCAAATGGAAATAAGTTTTATTATTTGTTTTGTACACCTAAGTCTGCTTGCGTAATCATTCGTATTTTGTTTGTTAATTAAAACCAAATATTTTGACAAACCCTTCATGCAATAAAATTCTTTTGCATTTGAGACCTTATTTTTAAATTTGAAAGTCTGGTAGAAAGTGCAAGGATTTTCATGATAGCGAGGTATAGTTGTCATAACATTTTACAGCCTATCTGCTTATCGCGAAAAAGGATTGATGTGGATACATTGTCAATCTGTGGTGCTCTTGGGATATTATATATACCGACACTTTAAATGTTTTTGTGTCCTATGTGAATTGTGATGCATCAAAATTCAAGTTGGGTGATTGCTGTTTGGTAATAGAAAATTATTTGGATGTAAATTGACTGTGAACTGTAAGTTTTTTTTTTTTTATCTATTGCTTGCAATATTAAATCTTTTGACACTAACATCAGAAACAGTGTGATCTTAATATGACATTGCACTCTGTGATTTAGTTTTATGTAACGCCTCATGTGTATTATTCCTCATATAAGAAAACTAATAATTATTGCATTTCCTCCTTGAAACACAAATCTCTGTATATTTCTATGCCCATCTATATGGCCTGACTAGCTTTTATTACCTCCGCCAACGAAGATGGAAGGAGGAAATGTTTTACCCCCTATTTGTGTGTTTGTTACTGAACACCTTCCTGGCCACAATCTTAATCATAGAGTAGTGAAACTTGTAGGGATTAACTATTATGTAAAAAGCTGGACAGGATAAGATTTTGGAAGGTCAAGGTCACAGGTCAAAGTCACGGTCAAGCAAAATGTCACCAAGACTTTAAACTTAGTTCATATTTGAGTATATGAAAATCCAGGCCAATTAGTACATGTTAAGGTAGAAGATCAAAGTCCAGTACATGGTCAAGGTCAAGCAAAAGGTCAAATTCTGGTCATCAACCATACAGCCACACTTTTAATCGTAAAATAATGAAACTTGCAGGAATTTTAAAATGCTACGTAAAGAGCTGGAAATGATTAAATTTTGGAAGGTCAAAGGTCAAGGTCACAGACGAGCAAAACGTCCATATCACGTTATCAGACATAACTTTTCACATCCTTGTCACAGAGACTTCAAACTTGGTTCATATTTGAGTGTATGAAAATCCACACCAATTAATACATGTTAAGGTCAAAGGTCAAGGTCAAGGTTGAGAAAAAGGTCGAGAAATAAGATGCCGTGGCGGAGGTCTGCATTCTACTGAGTGCCCCTTTAGTTTATCTTTGTTGTCCCTTTTCATGATTTCTTCTAAATAGTTAATGAGATACTAAAATAGTTATTTGATAAATGAAAACGTCCTTATGTTTAAAAAGCATAAGCCGTGCTTCATGATGATCCGTAATTTACCTGCAACCAGTT
The DNA here is from genome assembly GCF_036898095.1 of Palaemon carinicauda. Taxonomy (NCBI): domain Eukaryota; kingdom Metazoa; phylum Arthropoda; class Malacostraca; order Decapoda; family Palaemonidae; genus Palaemon; species Palaemon carinicauda. The sequence goes on along the minus strand of NC_090745.1, from coordinate 60,377,721 downwards.
CACCTGCCAAGTCTCCCTTCGGTCTCCTCTTGCCCCATAGCACCCCTCTTGCTTCTCGCCTTTGCCTTCGGGGTCTTGGGCAAGGGAGGGCCTTGACGTCTGTTTCACATTCAGTCTGCTTAAATCTACACCGTCTTACATTCCTTTGGACGTAATTTATCTAATTAATTTTTTCCTTCTATTGATGCGACTTTTAGAAAGAACCTCTATATTTTATTGTTGTTTAGATTCATTCAGTATCCGTCGAAAGAATGTCCGAAAAAAAGGACAATATGACTTTTTCTGCGTCATCTTTGCATTTTAAACAGCGTAAAAGAAAAAAAATCTTGACTGACTTCCAGTTTCGTTAAGTGGGTTAATTGGCCTCGTTTCCTTTTATCTGCCTTTTCGCGATATCACTGGACGATTTTCAACTGGGAGCAAGAGAGTCATGATTCGTGCCTCAATCTACCAATCCAGGAAAACTCTAGATGAAAGTATGTGGAGATAAAGTTAGGGAATAGAGGGTTCTAAGATGTGTGCAAGGAAGAAATTATGTTGCCTGACCAAAACTCCTTCCTCTTCTCCCACCTCCGTTTACTGTTGAAGCTTCTTACTCTACCTCCTGTATTCTCTCCCTTCATCCAACCAAGCCCCCAATACCCCAATAGCCACCCCTAACCCCATCACCAAAATCATTCGCTTTGCAAGGTTGGCAACGCGAGGCTTTACCTGTTGGGAGAAATGTTGCGTCCTTAATTAAGCTAAGAGTCCGACCTACTTGCCAGATCACGAGCTCCTGAGAGAAGGAAGAACTCTGAAGAAAAAGATACACAGGAAGAAAGACATGAATTAACGACTGAGGCCAAGATGATCGAGATTATTGGTATGTATGAGGCGAGAACAAAGAGACTACTGTACAGGTTGTTCAGTACTCTTGTAATACTTAAGTAAGATGTATTGGAGGCTCTTCAAAGATAACGTTTTTTTATATAGACAGACAGTTTCTTTGCCTCCACAATTCATTATTTTTCTCAAAAGATTTTGTTTTTCTAGTTATACTTATGCATGAAGAAGCATGGTGTGTGTTTGAATAAATGCTGGAACTGATGTGAAAGTAACTATTTATCTTTTATTTCTAAGAATGTCATATCGTCCAATATTCTACCTCTAGATTTCGGCTTAATGAATCAAGAAGAGGATATTCTATTTTTTCACCATACCTACGAGTTTTGTGACCTGAAAATGTTAACTTCCCGGTTCTTCTTTTATGATGGGATTGACGGCCCTAAGCCTTTTCCCTCCGTGACGACGACGCACCAAACTTAACTAGCTACTGGGTACAGTACATACTCCACGACTTGAAGGGAATACAGAGGGTGCAAGGAACTAGCCCAAAATACATTGCACATTGGCGGTATAAAGTGAAATGACGAACGGTAAATATGAAATAAGTATGTCTCCCTGGGTAGTCAAAAACTGATTTAGTTTATATAATGTAAAATTATAAATAAATATCTAAATAAATTTTGAGAGAGTCATTGCCTTTAATTGGCATGACTGAGATGAACTATTTATCATTCATTGATAATACTATCAAAGGTTAAGATAAAATTTTCCTTCCAAGATATCTTGTTATTAGATACTTTATAAAGGCATTAGCGGTTTAACCCCGGATGTCTCTAGGTTTAAACTATGGAAGCGCCGCAGCAACATCTCACTGTCATCCCTTTTATAAATTGAAACAGAAGTTTCTACTGATATTGTGCATCGTCGATCTTTACCGTAAGTTTGACTTTAGCGCGTAAAGTTCGCTGATTGCCATCATCACATAAGTATTTGACTGATGATTTTTGAAGTTCATTTAAAATAATTTGGCTCATCGCTCGCTACTTCTCTCTGCCCTTGATTCCTTTGAAAATCACATGTTTATACGTTTGCCTGCCACCCTTAACTTTTAACGCGTCGATAAAGATAATCAAGAGTTGATCTAAGACTATTTTTATTGTTCAGTACCTTGTGATATTCGGATAACTAAAGGTAATTCTCGCATTAGGAGTAATTCCTCTCTCTCTCTCTCTCTCTCTCTCTCTCTCTCTCTCTCTCTCTCTCTCTCTCTCTCTCTCTCTCTCTCTCACATGTGCACAAAACTGCAAAAAAGGAATCTTGTGAGCAACTCTCAATCAGGTCTCGCTTCTGTGGACCGCTAGTGTTAATTTCGATAAAAGGTTTCTCAATAAAAGAAAGAAGGATTTTGGTCTTGGAGACCTGAAATTCTTTGGCAGTGAACTTGTTGGGGCTTTTAAGTTGGACTTTTGAGACCACCGCCTCAGAGGAACAGACATTTCGGTAACTGATGCTACGATGTGTGTCGTAAAAATAAACTTTAAAACGCGTTTCTTGTGTGTTTATTATTTCGTGCAGCAGTATGGTAGCATCTGACCCATTTTATTTGTGTAATTTCTCGTATTTGTCACTGTTCTATTTTCAGAAGTCTTTGATTCACTCTGTTATAAACTGACAAGTTTCGAGAGACAAGATTATCTTTCCCATCAGGCTTTTGGGTACATAAACACATTAGTTATCTTTTCCTTGACCTCTGTTTTAAGATATTCAGTTTGCTGATGTTTTTCATCAATCGGTTATGTTCATTACTAAATCTTTCTTCTATTGTTGGATTCTGGGAATACTGGATATTATTTTCCCGTACCTTTGAGAAACTGACCAGGACATACGTTACACCTCCTTCCATGAAAAAGTTTTGCCAAATTATGTACAAAAGGTTTTATTATGGAGGGGACTCCTCGCAAGAAAAAGAAATGTAAGCATGGTTGGTAACATATGCTTGACAAATAATTCATTGTTGACTCTCGTCTCAGAATTTTGTTTAATCAAAACGGTTTGATTTTACTCTCCAAATCTCCTAATCGGAATAAGGTTAACCTTTGTGTTCAAAAAGTAGGAATATAGAGAAAACCACCCTGTATATTATCATAAGATAATTACCAGATTATATAAAGGAATATTCACCTCTCTCTCTCTCTCTCTCTCTCTCTCTCTCTCTCTCTCTCTCTCTCTCTCTCTCTCTCTCTCTCTCTCTCTCTCATTAATATCAAACTTCCTGATAATAAAAACATTCATGTTAATTCCATTTGAAAGGGATTATATTAAGCGTTCCGAAAAACCTGGTCCTCGTAGTTATGTGATCTGAAAAGGCTAAGTTTACTGTGAAAAAGAAATATTCAAAGATGGAAATTAGATTCTATTCCGCCTAACTACAATCTTCCTGGTGGAATGGGAATGGTTCTTGAGATTGCCAGTTCAAATACTCCGGGGATATTAAATCGCATGTATATGATATATTTTCTCCATTCCATAAGATCTCCCCTTTTTGACGGTTAGAATATGTTGGTTTAAACCTTTCCATTGAAAGGTTATGATAACTTTTCTTTTTTACCGTTGCTGATGCATATCTAACTTAGAATGAATATATATTCTCCACAATACGTTTAAGTAGTCCTTAATATTCATTAAAACGCTCAATTTGATTTGAATGGATTTCCTTTTTAATTCGAAACATTACATGCTCCTTCGATCGGGGATATTTTTTGGGTTTCATGTCTGGAGTCTGAACTTTCGAAACTTGTATGAGTGTGAGGTAAGAAGACACTCAAAGCTGAGATAGTCAACTATGAATCCTTAATGACGTTTGTAGCTATTTTTTAATCAACTCTGTGTGCTTAATGATAGGTTGTCATGCTTTCTATTACGTTCATTTGTTGGTCTTGAGGAGTAATGCCTTTGTAGTACCAGGCCATTCGTTTTGGACACTATTTTGTGTTCCAGTTAACTATGTCACATCTGGTAGAGTCTATGGACATTTTCACCCCTACTTTTTGCAGCCGTTATATTTACATCCCACTATTATTGGGTAACAAACCACATGCCATGTAGTTTTGAATGAAACTGTGATGATACTAAAGGAACAGACGAAAGATTTCACCTAAAGAATTATAACAAAACACGAGAGATTTGTTCATTGACAGAAATATCCTCTATATCAGTATTCGGAAAAGAATGGACTGTTTGACTAGTACAGAACAGAATGGTCAACAAAGTCTCTTTACCTGGAAGCTAGTTGCTGCGTCGAAGAAACAGGAAGCTAAAGCTGCAAAAAGAGGAACTACTAAAGAAGGAATTTTGTCCATTCAAGGAATATGAATCTCAATATATTTCCTCAATCATTTAAAGTATGTAACAGTACTGCAAGGCAATTAAATTGTTCGTAAGATTTTAAAAAAAATCACAGTTTTTAAGACGGAAGTGGGCACTAAATGTTTTGATTTCTGAGAAAATGTATATTCCCATCCCCTTTGTATTCAGTAAAAAATGACTCTGGTAAAATACGATAATATAGAGTTGCAGATGTTGTAAAAACAGTAGGGATACTTTATTTGTTTATATCTATAAATTACATTTTAGTATTGATAAAATCCGTGCTCCAATTCCTTTTAATTTTTGAGAAAATCATTTTATAAATATTTGTGAGACCACATATAAAACCCTACGACTTGCAATACATATACGTAGAACTTATCGACATATCTGACTCAGATGCAATCGTCATGTTAACCGATTTATTATACTAATAGTCTCCTCTTTTTATCTTCAATCAATGACACGAAATACTATCACCTTTTTCTCCTAGTGATAGAGCTTCATCCACTCCATCCGTATTTGTTTGCATTATTGTTTCTTGAAATGGTTTCCTTATCAAATTTAGTACCCCGTCGTGGCAACACTGGGTCAAAAGTAACTCGCAATTATCAATTGTTTTCCTTCTTTTTCCTGAGTTTCACTCGCTCTATCTTTATTATTGTCTATATTTCAGATCCTGCTCAACTTAGTGAAGAATACCATGGTCCAAATGGCAGTGTATTTCCTAGCAGCCCACCACCACATACTACAGATTACTCTGATTATACTGCTGTCTCTGACCAGACTATCTTTGGAATTTTCTTCTTGCTTCTATTTCCGCTGATTGTTTAAACCTTTCATCTGTCAAAGGGCTGATATATTCCTTTCGAGTTGTAGACCACACTTATCTAACACCAAACACTATTCCTTTTTCCTTAAGATATTTAGGTCATGACTTCAAGCCATCGTCTTTATAGCCTTCTATACAGTTCTCATTTTTTATGGAAAACCTTATTGCCTCACTGAGTTAGCATGCATCCTAATGAGAGAGAGAGAGAGAGAGAGAGAGAGAGAGAGAGAGAGAGAGAGAGACTTTACACAATCATAAATTTCCTATTGTACATTGAATGTTATCCTGAGATCCTCTATTGCTTATTACCATATGAAAATCCTCACTAAAATGGAGGCCACTACCAAAAGATACTTGCATATTTATTTGTCCTTTCAGCTTTTCTGGCATATCTAAAAAGGAAAGTAAGATACTGAAGTAAGGTTGGGAAAAATATTTGGCCCATCAGCAAGAAAGACGTATTTGTAAAGGGCTTTGGGAGCTTCGTCCAGCAAAAAATTACGCCTCTCTCTCTCTCTCTCTCTCTCTCTCTCTCTCTCTCTCTCTCTCTCTCTGTATATATATGCATATATATACATATATATATGCATATATATACATATATATATGCATATATATACATATATATAAATATATATATATATATATATATATATATATATATGTAAGCAGACACTTAAGCATTTCTAATATCAAGCACGTTGTATCAATAGTAAATGAAGTTTATTAGCTTTATATATCTGCTATCACTTTTATCAACTTATCAGCATTTCTCTTTTTTGTGTACATAAACTTTTATTGATTTACTTACTGTAGAACAATTTATTTACTAACTCATATTTAGTATAGTTGCGCCACAATAATTCTGAACATATAGTCACTATATATATATTGTAAATGTTTTCACCATCACCGGCTATTTCATCAATACAACGTTTCGTCCTCTACCAAGATAAAATAGTCACAGTCTAACTGAGATAAGAAAAAGATGTAAGATAGAACTCGATAGATCCACATCTTTTTTTGGGGATTTTTTCATCGATAGAAATGGAATTCGTAGATCTCGAAGGATAATCTAAAAGTCCATCCTTTGAAAGGTATCCGTACATAAAGGTTTCTACTTCCTCAAATGGATCTTCCTTTCCTACTGTCGCTATCCACCCCTCTCCCCCCTTGCAACATACCCGCCCTCAACCCCCTTTCTTAAAAAAAATTGTTTTTTGATGATTTGCTGTATATTCCAACGATCTCAAACCATATGAATATTTTGCTTTCTATTATTCGTTAATAGTCACCTTTACATACCTAGATTCATTTATTAGCGTAATTTTCACATTTGTTAGTTTAGCTATTACAATTTTTTATTCTTTACATAACTTTGGGGATTATTGAAATAATCTGAGCTTCGATATTTTTCTTTTCATATGCAAATGTTCTGTATTTTCTTTTTCTTTTTCTTTTTGTCAAATAAAATATTCTAATAAATAAGAAATATAACAGAAAACAAAGAAACTTTGATAAACCTAGGAATCTATGTTTGCTGAATTTTATGAACTGTAAACTTTTCTTTTAGTTTTTAAGTGATTTTTTTTTTTTTTTTTTTTTTTTTGTGGGGATGGGTTTCTCTCCTTCCTATTTGTTTTGCGGGGGCAGGGTTCCTTTCCTCACATTTATCATCTTTCTGCATATCTGAAAATAATAGATTCACATATCCCAGCGCTGATGCTCTCCAGTGTAACAAGAAGGGAATCAATGGCTATCTTCTTCTTATGACTAGTGTGGTACTTACGATCACTTCTAGATTTTTTAAATCCATTGAAAACTAAATCACCTGAAAAAAAATTAAAAAAAACTGGCTTAAATAACAATTGTTACTTGCATGTTCCATCACAGTTATTTCAACATACAAATCTAAGGTATTGGGTTTTATGGTAATCAAAGTATATTGTTTAATGATAATGAGACCGGTGGACTCATATGTTAATGTGGCAACTATTTCATGTCTCGATTATTATTTCGGTTAAACTCTTTGTGTACTTAGTTTTGATGACAGTTTGTAAACTCTCTCTCTCTCTCTCTCTCTCTCTCTCTCTCTCTCTCTCTCTCTCTCTCTCTGATTTCATATATACTTTAAAGAATATTTCATTTAGTTGACAACTTTTTCTCCTTTTCTTTTAATATTTAGGACTAATGTTAGTTGTGCCCTAACGTCCTTTTCATAAATGATTTCTCTTTACTAGAAAAGTATCACAATCTTTGGGAGACCGTTTTCATCTTTAGATACATTGGAACCTTATGATGCAGTATCGTCCAAAGTGCAATTCATGTTTCCTAGATAAGCTGTTCCCAGCTGCAAAACCGGTTTCTCCTTCCCTATACTGTTTACCTCCAGAACTTTTTTTTTCTATTTGCGAAACAGATATCAAAAACGTTTTTTATATGGTTTCTACACAAACACTTCAGAAAAGTTGTCCTCCCAATGAAGGTTTTTCCGGTACTCTAGAAGCTGATCATGATGTCATAATTTCCACTGCAATTGGAAACGTGCTTTAGCAATTACTTTTACTTTCATCTACATGATTTCTCTATATCTTGTAGATACCTACATGGAATACATGTATGTACGTACATACTTAGCTATACAGGAAAAATCAGTAAAAGAGTTTTCCACTGGATAATCTAATGAAGTCGTTCCAAACATAAACACTCAGAAGAAAGTCTACGTCTGCCGAGGTCTCAGGAAAGTAACTGGTAATGAAGTACAGTATGTAAATCGCCGAAGTTACTCATATGCGTTAGCAAATGTGTTTTATTGTTTGTATTATTATTGATATCAACAGTTATGTATTGTTTGTGTTAATGATGTATCAGATATTCTTAGGTATCATGCAATCTTTATGTATGGCTTTCTTCAAGTAATTATTAGCAACGTATTTATTTCAAGATCTATTTTTTAAGGCGATTACAGTATCCATGTTTGGATATTTATTATGAATTAAGAGTTTCTGTTCCAACAAATTGTTAACTCTGGACTGAATTATTCCAGAAAAGGGTTACCTGGTGGATATATCTAACAAGTTTCATAGAATTATGTTTTGTTTTCTTGATATATGTAACTACACACTCACATACGCACACATACGTAGACACGTACACCCATACATTAAGTTGATAAACGGATGAAAATTGATAGACTCTTTAACTTAGTTGAGTATGCAGTGAATATGGACAGACGAAAGTCAGCACAGTTTGTGAAAAACTTGAAATGATTCCCATTAAGTCAATTGTATCTATCCAAACTGTAACTCTAAGCGATATTAATTGAAATGTGTATTATTAACCCGAGAGAGAGAGAGAGAGAGAGAGAGAGAGAGAGAGAGAGAGAGAGAGAGAGAGAGAGTATTAAAATTAATTTATTAAGTCTTTTTTTTTTACATTGAAGTAGGAGTTTTGCATCTGTACTGATGGGGCTGAAGATTTAACACCATAATGATCGAGATACTTTGATACGGGAAATGACTGAAAGCGACAATATCGCCAGTGCTTCAGCAGGCTGATCTGCAGTCTTGTTTCGAAGGTTCTTTCGCGTCTGACATTGTATTCACGGCCTCATGGTCTTGTAAAACTTCATAATCTCGTCGTCTCATTTGTTTTGCTGTTCCTAGGTTGTTTGAAAATTTTGATCATCTGATTAGTGTTTGTTGTGTTTTCAGTGTAAAATTATGTTTGAATGGGCTCTGCCTCTCTCGAGTCGCTCTTTGGACGATGGTCTTAGAATATGGCATTCACTTATGCATCACCTTAATAAGACATCTTGTTATTCTTATTAATACTCTCAGTGTTTGGTGACACTCTTGACACTTCAGATGGTACTGCTAGTTTTGTGTTTTTATATGTGTAAAATCTGCACGGACTATGTTAAACCAAACACATTCCCGCTTATGCAGGCGCACGAAAGTGAAACGTTTGATAAAGAATTTTGTGTCGTAAATAAATATCGCTGCCAATTAAAACCAACGACAGGTTATGTATTTAAGTTGCTTTAGGAGAGAGAGAGAGAGAGAGAGAGAGAGAGAGAGAGAGAGAGAGAGAGAGAGAGAGAGCCCTCTCTCTCTCTCTCTCTCTCTCTCTCTCTCTCTCTCTCTCTCTCTCTCTCTCTCTCTCTCTCTCTCGTTCCAGAGCTTTTCTGCTTTGCACTTATGCTAAAAGGCTCATACGAATTAACCAATTCCATTCTTGAGTATGTGGGAAAGTGCGCATATATGCATATAGATACATAACTTTTTTTTTTTAAGATCCTTAGAGTATCCATGTTTTACTCTTTTGGAAAACTGGTAAAGCTATTAGAGATAAAGACTTTTCTTCTTAGATAACAATTACATCTACAAGAATCAGCTTAATTTGGCAGGGAAATGATGACTATATGACTAGTGCACATGATTTTTAACCAAAGTTTTTAAACCTATCCATGTTATAAGAAAGAATACTTCATTGTCATCCATGATAGTGAAAGGCATTATTCGCTGTCTCCACATGAAGATTTTGTCTCAATATGTCTTTACATTTGTTGAAGTCCTGTTTCTTGATTTTTCTACTCCTGTACTGTATATGATTTGGGCGAGTCTTCTTCCTCCTGCGACCCATACAGACAACAGCTGCTCGGAGCAGCATAATAAACTCAGCCATAAAACGAAGGTTACATTTGGCTCCTACATAAACATAGTGGCTGTCAGGACCAGATTACAAAGATTTATTTATCACGAATAAGAAATTGCCTTGAGCGTGAAAATGTAGAATAAACAGTTTTAATCTGATATTGTCACTTGCATTATGTTTGCCAGGCATAGAATTTTTAGAAAAACTAACGTACAGCTAAAGGTGAAGTGATCAAAGGATGTGCACTCCTACAAATGACGTTGGGTATGCAAATCAAGTATAATTTACGAGACAAAGCATACGATTCATTTGCTCAGAGTGAAACTTTTCCTTCTACGATAATTCGATTTTTCTTGAGACTACATCGATGAAGAACCGCACAGTCTTTATTCTTTTCATCTCAAACCATACCTTATTTTTCTCCTTACTTTATATCCCCATAAACATGTGCTTTTTTTTTATCTAATATGTCACATACATTACTGAATAAATAGACAAGAGTGTTGTCATCTCTATTAATAGCCCAAGGTTTTTATTTTGTTAGACGTGCTAAATATTAATCTTTAATTATATACTTAAATCAGTTCATTTCAGTTCCATTTTAGCATTGATGAAATTATACATATTAAACCTCATGTAAATAGGGATTTTCAGGTAGTATGCTAAACAATATGCCATATTGCAGTGTTGCTTCGTTAAAAGGGAATTAGTCTTTAGTACTGTGAGTACACTATCTTTATATATATAAACATATATATATATATATATATATATATATATATATATATATATATATATATATATATATATATATATATATATATGTTTGTTATGTTTATATGTATATATATACATATATATATATATATATATATATATATATATATATATATATATATATATATATATATAAATATATATATACTGTATATATATATATATATATATATATATATATATATATATATATATATATATTATACACACACCTCGGGATCAGAGACCCAAGGAGGAATCAACTTTATGATAATAGGTCCTAGTCGGCCACGGAATCAAACCTGGGCCCAAGAAACACAGGTTCCAGTGACATACCATCTAACCAAATATATGTGGTATATACTATATATATATATATATATATATATATATATATATATATATATATATATATATATATATATATATATATATATATACATATTGGTAAGCCTTTTAGAAGTGGGGTTGGTA
>NC_090745.1:60336809-60361809 GCF_036898095.1 Palaemon carinicauda | reverse complement strand
ATCTTGAGATTTTAAATCAATACTTCTCCATTCATCATCTCCTACTTCACATATCATGGTCCTGAGACATGTAGGCCTGGGTCTTCCAACTCTGCTAGCGCCTTGTGGAGCCCAGTTGAAAGTTTAGTGAGCTAATCTCTCCTGGGAAGTGCAAAGAGCATGCTCAAACTATCTCCATCTACCCCTCACCATGATCTCTTCCACAAAGGCACTTGGGTAACCTCTCCTGTAGTTTCATTTCTAATCCTGTCCCGATATTTAACTCCCAATATTCTTCTTAGAGCTTTGTTTTCAAATATACAAAATCTGTTGGATATTGTTTCATTGTCATACCACGACTCATGTCCCTACAGTAATACCGATCTCACTAAATTGATATATAGCCTGATTTTTATATGTAATTTCAGGTGATTTGATTTCTAAATTTTACTTAACCTAGCAATTGCCTGAGTTACTTTTTTTCAATCTTTCATTAAACTCAAATTCTAAAGGTCCTGTATTTGAGATCATAGTTCCTAAATATTTAAATGATTCCACCTCATTAATCCTTTCTCCTTCCAATGATATTTCATCTTCCATTACATATTCCGTTCTCATCATTTGTCTTTCTATCTTATCATGAGTCCATCCTCATTTGATATTTCATTCATTCTGGTAAGCAGATTTTCCAAATCCTCTGGTTTTCTGCTAATAAGGATAGCGTCATCACTATACTATAGGTCAGCTTATTTCCTGTTACCAATCCATTCCAATCCTTCTCCACCATCCCAAACTGTTCTACGCATTACAAAATCCATGTGGAGGATAAACAATTTAGGTAACAACACATTCCCTTGGAGTATTCCATGTTCACTGGAAATTCTTTGACAGGACTCCACTAATATTAACTTTGCGCTTGCTATGCTCATGAATAGACTTAATCAAATTTAAAAGGCAACCCTTTTGGCTGATGTGTTTGACAGTAAGCAGAGTAATGAGAAACTTGAACTTTCTCATTCCTGTTTTCCTAATGCTAAAATAAACTAATTTAGCTTTTCGATCTCACGAAATTAAAGCTATCTTGATGAACCTCAATGCTTATGGAAGTGTAGACCCAAATAGTATTTTTTTTTTTTTTATAAGACTGCAGATTTTTCAACTCCAAAGCAAGAAGAGGAGCTTTTAGCACTTCTTGGAGAATTGGTAAGGTTACTCCACTATGTAAATACGTTTGTGATAACTCGATGTCCAACTGAGTACCGCCCAATTTCCATCACTCTCATATTATCTAAAATTTTTGAACGTTTTTTGTCAAAACATCTTAACAGGTTTGTTGAAGGTAATCATCTATTCCCTAGTTTGCAATTTGGTTTTCATAAATACCTTTGAGCATGTGATGCCCTTCTTACAATCTCCAATGCTGTACAGAAATTCCTTGATTGTGATCAGGAAGTTCGTATGATGGGCCTTGATTTTAATGCTGCCTTTGACAGTGTTAATCATGAGGCCCTTGTTTTCAAACTCAAACAGTTGGGAGTTGGTGGGTCGTTTCTTAACATCATTATTGAATTTTTAAGTAATAGATGGCAAAGAGTTGTTGTTGATGGGCACCAAAGTGAGTACAGGAATGTAATATCTGGTATTCCACAGGGTAGTGTTCTTGGCCCATTACTTTTCATACTATATACACATAACATGTGGTTTGGCCTAGGAAACAAGCTTGTTGCATATGCAGATGATGCTACTCTCTTAGCATCAATTTCATCTCCTGAATATAGATCTTGGTCTGGTGAATCCCTTAATAGAGATATAGCTAAAATTAGTGCATGGTGCAAATTGTAGGGTATGAAGTTAAATCCTAACAAAACTCAAAGTATGATTGTAAGTAGGTCAAGGACAGTGGCTCCTCAACATCCGGATCTCAGTATTGATAATGTTTCTTTAACTTTGTATGACTTTTTTCAAATTTTAGGTTTGATTCTCGACAGCAAATTTACTTTTAACAAAAACAAATTGCAACAAACAATCAGCTTAGTGAGAAAGTCTTTCAAGATTTTCTGTGAACAATCTATTCTGAAGAAGTGTTTAAATTCTTTAATTCTTTTGTACCAACCGTGTGTCACACGATCGTACATAGTTCATTTTGTGTATATATTATGCTTGTACCTTCGCTCTTCCCTCGCACTAAAATGAACCAGATTAAACATGTCTGCTTTTCTCCTCTGTAACAGTGTCTGTTTTTAAAACATGAAATTTCTTGTTGCTTTGAGCTTTTGTATATAAAGGAGAGCGTTCTATAATAGATTTTCTCAGTTGCTTTCAACCTGCCTTTGAGTCACAACCTTCTCTCGGCCTGTCACACTCGCTCCTCCCGCCTTCCACCCCCCCTCGACCCTCCATCGTTGGTACTATGGCAGACTCTACGGAAGTTGGAGCTGCAGTTGCTCCATTGAAACTTTCATCGTTCACCAGCGGAGGGGCGTTTGCTTGGTTTCAGCGCACAGAAGTCCAGTTTCGCATCAAGGGCGTGACTCGCTCAACCACCAAAGCAGATTATGTTCTCGCAGCCATACCCGAGGACACCTTCCCGGAAATATCCAACTGGCTTTGTGAACAAGGAGACACCCCAATAGCGTATGACGCCCTCAAAACATACCTTCTGTAGCAAAACTCGCCGTCGCCAGCCGCCCGTATAGCAAAGCTTTTTCAGCTCTCCCAACAACCGTTGGGGGACCAAAGGGCTTCGCTTGCCCTCAGGGAAATGACCAGTATCGCTCGCCTGCAACCTGCCGCAGACGGCTCTCCTCGTGAGGTAAACCTACTTCGTGCCCTTTGGATACACCGTTTACCCTGACCTATACGCGCTGCCATACCTAATGTCGATAGTTTACCCATAAAGGACTTGATGACCAAAGCCGACGCCCTTATGGGCAGCCACTTCAAGACCTCCATCAACGCCTCCACCCCTGACGAAGAGGACGCCTATTCAACGTCAACCAAAGCTGACGTGAATGCCGTAGGACATACACGCCTACCCCGTGACGTGCCGAAGCAGCGACAAAGCCGCCCACCACCCACCATTCACTCGCGCCCCAACCAACGACTTCTACAGCCACTTACTACCTCCCTACGGCCGCAGTTTTCCTACTACCACTTCAGATCCAGGGCTACCACGAAGATATGTGCCAAGGATTGTCAGTGGCCAAAAAACGTGTAAGTAGGCCATCGCTCGTGGCGGTGGCCTCCCGTGTTTCTAATCTTTTCTTTTTACATGATGCAGGAAAGGGCGTGCAATTTTTGGTAGACACGGGTGCTTGTCGTTTTCTTTTGCCAAGGGAACTCTTCAAGACACGACATAGTCTGTCTACATCTGCCGACGTCCGCTTGGTAGCTGCCAACGGATCTGCGATACCCACCTACGGTTACGAGAACCTCACATTATCGTTCGGAAACGGTAAATTTAATTGGAAGTTTCTTGTTGCTGACGTCACATTGCCAATCCTCGGTGCGGATTTCCTCTCTCACTTCCACCTTCTGGTCGATGTTGCCCACCGACAATTGGTCAACGCAGACTCGTACTTGTCGACACCTCTTCAACCCGCCCCCTCCAACCTCGCTCTCCACATCAGCGCACCCATGGAGGCCTACGCTCACCCCCTCACGTCATACCCGGAAGTTTTCCGTCCAGAACTTCGCCAAACGCCCACGGCTCCTGCCAAGCACGGTATTTAACACCATATCAAGACGACGGGAGCCCCAGTCTTTGCAAAATTCAGATGTCTGGCACCAGAACGATTGGCAGCCGCCAAACAGACGTTCACCGAAATGGAGGAAATGGGCCTTTGCCAAAAGGCCTCCAGCCCCTGGTCGTCACCCTTACACATCGTTCTGAAGAAAGACGGCTCCCTCCGTCCGTGCGGGGATTACAGGTGCCTCAACATGCAAACAGAACCGGATCACTACCCCCTCCCAAACATTGCCGACGTGACCTCCTACCTGCACAAAGCGAAGGTTTTCTCTACGCTCGACCTCCTGAAGGTGTATTATCAGGTGCCTATGAACCCAGAAGACATCCCCAAGACCGCCATCACCACTCCGGTCGGTACATACACCTTCAATTACTCCTGTTTTGGCCTTCGTAATGCTGGGGCCACGTTTCAACGTCTCATGGATGGCATCTTAGGGGACCTCCCCTTCTGTGTATGTTATGTGGACGACATACTTATGTTCTCCTCCTCAAAAGAGGAACACCTCCGTCACCTGCTCATCGTGCTCGACCGCCTGCAACAAAATGGCCTTGTAGTCTGGCACGACAAGTGTACCTTTGGCGCCAACGAAGTGTCGTTCTTAGGGCACCGCATCACTCCTGAAGGAGTCCATCTCCTCCCTGAGAAGGTAGCAGCCGTTCAGGACTTCCCCGCGCCCTCGACCGTCAAAGCTCTGCAAGAATTTTTGGGCATGATCAACTATTATCACCGTTTTCTGCCAGCCATTGCCGCCACTCTTGCTCCCCTCTACGCCTCCCTCAAGGGCAAGCCAAAGAACCTGAAGTGGGGTCCCCTTCAAGAAGCGGCCTTCTGCAATGCAAAGAAGGCCCTATCAACTGCTGCGGCTCTCACTTTTCCTATCCCACATGCCCCTCTCCGTCTCTCCACCAATGCCAGCGAAGTCGCTATTGGTGCAGTACTCGAGCAGGTGGTCAACGGCTCGCCCCGCCCATTGGCCTTCTTCAGCAGAAAACTGTCCAAGGCAGAATCGGGTTATTCTACCTTCGATCTCGAATTGCTGGCGGTGCACTTGGCTGTTCGTCACTTTCGCCATTTCTTAGAAGGTACGCCCTTCGTCATTCGCACAGACCACATGCCTCTGGTGCACGCCTTCACTCGACAGTCTGACGCCTGGTCCGCCCGTCAACGCCGACATCTCTCCGCCGTGGCTGAATACAATTGCACCCTTCAATACGTCCCTGGGAAAATGAATCCCATTGCCGATGCCCTGTCAAGAAACACATTGGCTGCCGTTCAACTGGGATTGGATTACAACGCCCTGGCTGAAGCCCAACGACAGGATCCAGAGTATCAAGCATGTAGGACATACTGCACGTCCCTCCGTTGGGAAGACTTCCCCCTCGAAGACTCCAACACCACCCTCCTCTGTGACGTCAGTACTGGTAGACTGTGACCTTGGATCCCTGCTCCCATGCGCCGGCAGGTGTTTGATTTCATTCACGGCCTTTCACATCCCTCGTGCCGTTCTACTGCACAGCTACTGAAGACGAAGTTCATTTGGCACAGCATTTCTAAGGATGCTAAGGATTGGGTCCGCGCCTGTACTTCTTGCCAAACTTCCAAAGTACATCGACACACAGATTCAGAAGTGGGCACCTTTCCTCAACCTCAGCTTAATTTCGCACACATTCACGTCAACATTGTAGGTCCCCTACCCACATCACAAGGACATCGTTACCTGTTTACCGTCATCAACTGCTCCACTCGTTGGCCTGAGGCCATTCCCATGGAAACTGCAATGTCCGCCTCATGAACATCTGCCTTACTCTCAGGTTGGATTTCAAGATTTGGTATCCCTGAGCATATTACTTCTGACAGGGGAACCACTTTCATCTCTCAATTGTGGACATCATTAGCGAATCTCCTGGGCATCACCCTACATCAGACAACGGCCTACAACCCCTTTGCCAATGGAATGGTTGAACGTTTTCATCGCACCCTCAAAGCAGCTTTGATGTCCCGCTGCAAGGATTCAAACTGGTTTACTCAGCTTCCCTGGGTCCTCCTGGGACTAAAGACCACTCCTAAAGATGCCCTCGACGTCTCGGCAGCTGAAATGGTGTATGGCGATCCGTTGGTCGTCCCTGCCGAATTTTTTCCTTCTACAACCTCCTCCGACGATCTCCAGCGCATACGTCACGTCGTGGGAAAATTTACTCCATGCCGCCAGACGTACAAGCCCCCAGCGAAGCATCACATACTGACAGACTTGCACTCTGCAACGTACGTCTTCCTGCGCAACGACACTACCAAGCCACCGCTAACGCCCCCTTACATGGGCCCTTTTCTTGTGATCCGACGCAGTCCGAAAGCATTCCTACTAAACATTCGTGGCAAAGAAGTCTGGGTCTCCATTGATCGTCTAAAACCTGCTTATCTCCTGCCAGATGACCTGCCTACAGTTCGCCTCTCTAGATCAGGGTGCCCTATTTAACATGTAGAGTACAGTATGTCATTTTTAGGGGGGGAGACATGTACCAACCGTGTGTCGCACGATCGTACATAGTTCATTTTGTGTATATATTATGCTTGTACCTTCGCTCTTCCCTCGCACTAAAATGAACCAGATTAAACATGTCTGCTTTTCTTCTCTGTAACAGTGTCTGTTTTTCAAACATGAAATTTCTTATTGCTTTGAGCTTTTGTATATAAAGGAGAGTGTTTTTTAATAAATTTACTCCGTTGCTTTCAACCTGCCTTTGAGTCACAACCTTCTCTCGGCCCGTCACACTTTCATTCTACCTTGTTTCGAGTATTCAGCTGCTGATTCTCATCTTAATTTCTGTTGGACAGGAACTTACGGTCATTAAATTTCTTATTCATGGTCTAGATATCAATCTCTGACACCGTCGTTCATTTAGTTCGTTATGTATGTTGCATAAGATTTTTCATAATTCTGACCATCCTTTACATTCAGATTTTCCCGGACAGTTCTATTCAGTCCGTAATACTAGGCGTGCAATTAATTCTAATAGTAAGGCCTTCTCCATCATAAGGCTCAATACTACACTGTACTCTAGAAGTTTTATTCCAGCTGTGACCAACTTGTGGAATGATCTTCCTAATCGGGTAGTTGAATCAATAGAACATCAAAAGTTCAAACTTACAGCAAATGTTTTTATGTTGAACAGGCTGAAATAAGTCTTTTTATAGTTTATGTATGAAATTTTTGTTTTAATATTGTTAATGATTTTAAAATATTTAATATTATTGTTCATTACTTCTCATATCGTTTATTTCCTTATTTCGTTTCCTCACTGGGCTATTTTTGCCTGTTGGAGCCCTTGGGCTTCTTGCATCTTGCTTTTCTAACTATACTCAATTTTTTTAATGAGGCGCATTTGTAACGACTAACAGCAGTGCCCTTTTAGCTCGGAAAAGTTCCCTGCTATCTAATTGGTTAGAATTATCTTCTCTAACCAATCAACGAGCAAGAAACTTTTCCGAGCTAAAAGGGCACCCCTGCGAGTCGGTGCAAATCTTCCTTACTAAAATGAATCGACTATAGGGTTGTAGCTTAGCTAGTAATAATAATAATAATAATAATAATAATAATAATAATAATAATAATGATACATATTCAAAAGGAACTCCATGATAACGTAAGACTCCACAAAAGAAGCCGGTCACACTATCAAAGACTACTTCATAGTCCACAAATACCATCAAAAGTGGAATTCTATACTTTACACATTGCTATACCACATGTCTTAAATGAAAATTTGGTAAGCACAACTACCTTTTCTAAATCCTGCTTGTTCATCTCTCAGCTTTTCATCAATCTTTCTCTCCAGTCTCTTTAGAATAAGCATACTATATATTTTCCTGACAACTGACGCAAGTGTAATGCCTCTATAATTATTGCAATCAGTCAGATCTCCTTTTCTTGTCATTTTCACCAATACTCCAAGCTCCTATTCATCAGGTTTATTCTCTTCACGCCGCATTTTACAAAATAATCTTGTAAGTTTGCTGGGAGTCACTTCATTTTCAGCCAATATCATCTCAGCAGTTATTCCATTGTATCCAGCGGCTCTCCATCTCTTTAGATTTAAAGGATAGCTTCCACTTCAAACACACTGAATTCATCCATAGGCACATAAAGGTCTTCATCAGCTTCAGGCATATCAATCAAATTATTCCCTTCATATCTCCTATTCATGACCTCACTAAAGTGTTCCCTCTAACGTTGCCTTTCTTCATCTTCTGTAGTTATAACAGATCTATCTCTCTTTTTGGTGGGAATATGCTTCTTCTTTGCCCCAGTAGAGATTTCATTAATAATTATGTGAGTAATTCTTACACCTTTGCCCCTCCCTGAATTCATAGCTTTGTCAGCCTCACCTGCTTTCCTGTCTAAATATTCTCTCCAATCATTTCTGAATTTTCTTTTGACATCACTATCAATACTGGAATACTTAGCATGCTCTACCTTGTAATTTTCATTACTTCCTAGAAAACTTTCAGTAATCAATTTATGTCCCAAGTATCATTTGATATCCATGGTTTTCTCCTTGTAACTGCTTTTCCCAAAACCTCTCTACCAACTGACTGATATATGTTCTTAATATTACACCATTTTTCATCAATTGTCTGCTCTTAATCTATCAAACTCTCTAATACTGCACACACATACACACAAACACACACACACGTATATAAAGATATATATATATATATATATATATATATATATATATATATATATATATATATATATATATATATATATATATATATATATATATATATGTATATACTGTATATATATATATATATATATATATATATATATATATATATATATATATATATATATATATATATATACTGTATATATATATATATATATATATATATATATATATATATATATATATATATATATATATATATATGCATAAGAATATATATACGATATATATGCGTGTGTGCGAAAGCGCGTGTGAATAAATGAATTTTAGAACAGAAGATGAAGAAGTGGGTGTAAACCTTTGTCGTTGGGTAGCGCATTCTAGACCCCTCCACGAAAGTTCCGTTTATCCACAATGCCCTCTTCCGGTCCGCCATATTTAGTCCATGAGCCAGACAAGATATCGGTACCACCTCTGGTGGCAAAACATTTTTAGTACCAATTTGTTGATTAGGTCCCTTTAAGTACATTTAAATGTGATAACCTCTTCAACGGAGTAGCTTAATATATTTTTAGGCCACTCAAACTTTTTTTTTTTTTTTTTTTTTTTTTTTTTTCACAACCTTTGTAATTTGTTGCAAAAGTGGGGGTTTTCTGTCAATAATTGGTGTGTGAACCCATCATAATGTTAGAAGATAAGACTACTGTATTTAAATTGAGTTTTACTTCAGATTTGCAGCAGTTGAAGAAATTTTTAAAGATATTCCTTTCAGAATTTTAATTTTTTTGTCACTCAGACTTACAAATGCCTAGAATTAAAAAAGATGAAGCTGACGTTAAAGCCTGTGTAGAACTAATGGAGAAGAGTTGGTTAGATCCAATAAGTCAAAGTCAAAAGGATTTGGTCTGCTTGTCTACGGGTGTCCTGGTACCACCTAATATTGAAAGTGACCTTCTCAAAGCTCATAGTGTTGGAGAAGAAGCCTACAAGTCATTTAATGAGGACCGTTTGGAGACTCATCCGCCCTCAACTAAATTCCATGATACAATGAAGAAGCAGAATCTGAAAAGTTTCTCACATAAAGAAAAAGCAACACAGCAATAAAACAGCCAATAAGGAAGTGATTCTGATGGCAGACAAAAACCTGTTTGGCCATATGATAATTGTCGCTGAAAGTAGACAACTGTACATCAAAGATGTTCTTGCACATCCACTGGGGCCTTTGCCATGGGCTCTGTCAAATACTGATGGAACTTTGCGAAAAACAAACAAAGCCGCACTTGCCCGGGAATTGGAAAAGAATACTGCATCAGCTGAAACTATGCCAGAGCCATCAGTATGTATAACTGATAGAATGAGCCTGGTTCAGAAAATGAAAGGTGATGGAAAAACCTTCGCACAACTTGCTGATTCTGTGCTTGCTCAGGTTTTTCCAGAAGGTGCCCACAGTAAACGAATTGATATAGTGTTTAATGTGTATTGGGAAACATTAATAAAAAATGCAAAAAGGTGTAACACAGGTTCTGCTGGTGCCACACAGTGGAAGAACATTGCACCTGGTCATACCATTCTTCAATGGAGAATATTTCTGTCCAGCTCTGAAAACAAAATGCGTCTTATAGAGTTTTTTTGTAGAGAAATGGAAGCAGCCTCAAATAGAATTAAGGTGAATGATAAGTGTCCATATACAACCTGTGGGGAAAAGTGTTATCTGCTGGCCAAAGATAATTTCAGTGAGATTGAATCGCTGAACTCAACACAAGAGGAAGCTGATACAAGGGTCTTCCTACATGACAAGCATGCATCTGAAGATGGATATAGATCTGTCATTATCACTGCAGAAGATACTGATGTCCTCATACTGAGTCTTTCGTTCAGTAGTGTGATACAATGCCCATTGTATCAGAAGTACGGGACAAGTAACCGTACTCGATATATAGATATAACAAAACTTGCAAGTGCTATTGGAGAAGATGTCTGTCAAAGCCTCATAGGCTTACACGCTCTCACTGGTTGCGACACGGTTAGTGCATTTGCTGGTCGTGGCAAGCTAAGTGCACTAAAGCAAATGAAAGCAAAGTAAACCTACCAACAAGCCTTCAAGCATCTTGGTGAAGCATGGGATGTATCGTCAGAACTGTATGAACAGCTTGAAGACTTTGTTTGTCGAATGTATGCATCTTCCTCCACCACCAGTGATGTCAATGAGCTGCGCTATCATATCTTCTGTGCGAAACGTGGAAAGGTGGAGTCTAGCTAGCTTCCACCATGCAAGGACTGTCTCTACATGCACGTTCAGAGGGCTAACTATCAAGCAGATATTTGGAGGCGCTCACTTAGTCGCAGTCAGCAGTTCCAAATCCCAACAGTCATGGGTGGACCTCAGACGATGGGATTCTCACCATAGAATGGATGAAAGGATCGCCGGCACCAGATGCTGTGTTGCAACTAATGTCTTGCCAGTGTGTTCGTGAATGTAAACTTCCAGGCTGTACATGCCTGATAAATGGACTAAAGTGTACTGATATGTGTAGGCTTCAAACATGCTCCAATCAGAACATCGAAGAACCAGATGTTGAAGTTGAACTGGATGACTCGGACTATGATTATGATTATGATAAAAATGATTAAAACTGATATTTTTGTCGATATCTGTACAAAAAACCATAAAGTTAACACGAACATGAAGCTATATTGTTGTGCATATAGCTTGCTTATGGTATACAATGGGCATGCGTAAATACCGTCTGCTTGAACAATAGCAATATTCCCTATCTATTTCCTATAGTGATATTATGTATACATTCTTTTATACGACATAAAAGGGCACATGGTATAGTTTGTGGTTTTGATTTTGTCTTCCCTTCTATGTATGCATAGAGTAGTCTGTTTCAGTGTATTATGCTAGTTAATAAGGCAGATGTAAAAATGTAACTATTAAAATTGCACTGCAAAGTTGGTATGCGGATGGGACCAGAACCGCCAAATATTTCTAATTTGATTTTTAATTTTCAAGAAAACAGCAGTTACTGTTACAAATGTGTATCTTGCATTGACAAATAAGTCCTTGAAATGTTGTCTGATGATGCCTTAAGCAGGCAAATAGGATGTGATGCATCTGAAGTGTATTGTTTAAATTTTGTGGGACAAGAACTTGCCCAACCCCCTAATTTTTCCTCTTGGGCTGTTTTACCTAAAAAACAACAAAACATGACACAGAACCAATGTAATTAGTTATCTAGGGGTCTAATTTCTTTATAAATACACAAATACATTTAGCCAATACCTCATATCCAGTCAATAGGAATATATAAACTAGGCATTACCAGCTTGAGGGGAAAAATCCAAGTTTTGGAGTTAACAGGGTGATATTATTTAACGGCTCATAACCATACTTAAGCTACCACACAGCAATGGTTATCACATGGAAATGTTAACAGTAGGTATGTATTTTTCTAAAAATCAACACTAGGATTTGCCACCCTGGGTGGTACCAATTAGTGAAAAATCTGGTCCTGGCTCATGGACTAATTGGAGGCTATCGGAACCATACGTTTTCAACACTCACTCAGCAGATATCACAGATTTCTACTGATAATGCGGCATCACGGCGGATAAAAAATTATTAATGTATATATTGTTAATTTTAAGTAATGTCTAAAAAGTTTTTTTTTTTTTACACAAATTGATGTGTCAACAAAGTCTATCAAATATTATTTCTTAATTATATGTCTATTTAAAAAATGTAAACAATTTTGTCTGTATAACACAAATCATTCTGTATATATTGTACAAAAACAGGCCAATGGCTTTCCCACCGTAATAAACTATTTTTTTTTTTTTGGGGGGGGGGGGTAAAATGTTCAGTAAATACTCTAAATTCACATGTTTTTTAATATGATTTAAAAATCATTCTCATCATAACTTGTTTTCTATTCTCTGCTACTTTTCTTTAAATCCGTCATCTCCTAGTACTGTTATATATATATATATATATATATATATATATATATATATATATATATATATATATATATATATATATATATATATATATATATAGATATATATATATATTTACATATATATATATATATATATATATATATATATATATATATATATATATATATATATATATATATATATATATATATATGTACATATATATATATATATATATATATATATATATATATATATATATATATATATATATATATATATGTATATATATATATTTGATATAAGGTGCTATATAAATTCAGTATGATGATTATTTTCATTACCATCACTTTTAAAAAATAAGAATAACTTTCTTTATGAGCTATGTTGAAAGTATATAGAGATCTTTTTAACAATGGCATTATTTACAAAGACTTCCATGTTGCGTTGATGTATAGAGAAACTTTTGTACAATCGTTGGAAGTCATCTTGGTTCCAACTTCATAATATAGATTTCATTTTCCATTACTTATGAATAGAATAACATATAGTCAATCATCGTTTTATCATTGCTGTAAAACCTCTAACATGAGGGCCTATGGGAAAAGGTTTTGAAAGAAATATGTAGAAGTTGTCGCCATTCAGTAATTGGGTGTCAGAAAATTGATTTGAAATGATGTTCTTCAAGCTGTAATGACTTTGGATATACCTAGCACGTTTCACAGCATACTAGCCAAAACTCATTTAAATAAGATAATCTATGCCATACTAAATAATCCTGAAAGTCTATGGAAAATCCGTCGCCACGCAAATACTTTTGTCAATGATGTGTATGTGAATGAATTAACACGTTTTGTAATTCCATTGCAACATATTTTGGAATAAAGAATTGGTCACATACTCATACTTTATACTTTTGACCTTTCACCTTGATTGACAATCACTGTAGAGATATGAAAATAGGATTTCTTGTCTCTATTTGACCGACTGGTACAGCCATTCACCACACAGCTGTTCACTATTGTTGTTTCAACAGTTGAAAGCCGCCATTTGTTGAAGAACTACTGAATCCAGCGAAACCATTCGTAATCCGCCTTTTGTTTACCTCTGGTGTTACCTCCATGTGCACACGGTACTGCTCGTGACGTCACGGCGGAACGATCTATAGAGCTGTTTAATTCAGCCGATATGAGGGATTCAAAAGTAAAAGGGGTGATATGAATTTCAGATTACCTGTAGAAATGACTGGTTGGGTTATAAAGACAATTATTTACAAAAAGTGATTAGGCGATGAGTGTGACGTAAAAAATAGTTGATGACAGAAATGAGTAGTTTTTATGTGCATTGCAAAGTCTGTATTAGAATAAGTAAATAGGAGAGAGAATGGTTCGTTGGAAGAAGGTGTGTAAGACAAGACTATTCTGCAGTATCTTGCAATGTTGTCTGATATCATCGTAGATATAGTGGCGAGAGATGTAAGAAAACACCATGATAAGGACCCAAGTTTTGGGAATGAGAAGTATTTGTGGTTGAAAAGGAATCGATTTTGTATTACATACATATTTATTGATAATGAGAAAGAAAAAAAAATCTGCATATATTGGTGAAAGTCCATATTTGCAAGTGTTAGAATTTGAGGGGGAGGGAACACCAGAAAGATAAGTTAGTTAGGCCTATGGATATTGGAATGATAAAGCTCTTTGTGTGTTTGGACATGTGAAATTAAAAGTAACTGTGGATGGTGGGGTTTTATGAATGAATTTGGGGGGGTTAAAGGTTAGAAAGGAAAAACAGAAATGTCTATGTGAGACCGCAGGTGCTCTACTGAGAGATAAGTAGTAGCAAAGTGTTCTGTAAAACCATATGAAGCAGCATCTGGAGTGGAAATATTTTGCACCGACTGTTCATCCCTGAATGAGCAGCCAAAGGATGTACACAGAAGTGACTCACCTCCTTTGGAAACTGCTTGTATACACGCACACACACACACACATATATATATATATATATATATATATATATATATATATATATATATATATATATATATATATATGTATATATATATATATATATATATATATATATATATATATATATATATATATATATATATATATATATATATACTTATATTTATACACACACATATATGTATATATATACTTATATTTATACACACACATACACACACACATACATATATATATATATATATATATATATATATATATATATATATATATATATATATATATATATATATATACATACATAGAAATATGTATATATATATATATATATATATATATATATATATATATATATATATATATATATATATGTCTGTAGATGTAGAAATATATATATATATATATATATATATATATATATATATATATATATACATATATAAATATATATATATGGCTGTAGATATATATATATATATATATATATATATATATATATATATATATATATATATATATATGTATATATATATATATATATATATATATATATATATATATATATATATATATATATAGACACACCTTTCTGAGTGGGGATACCTTAAGGTAGTGAAAGGGTTTGCGTATCACCATGATCAGTAAAGCTGTACTAGTCAAGGCCACACATACTGGCACTGGCAACGTGCTGATGAAAACTGGCCAAACACCAGATATATATATATATATATATATATATATATATATATATATATATATATATATATATATATATATATATATATATATATATATATATATATCTATATATATATATAGATATATATATATATATATATATATATATATATATATATATATATATATACATATATATCTATATATATGTATATATATATATATATATATATATATATATATATATATATATATATATATATATATATATATATATATATATTATTGCGCATAATTAATGCTCCAGTACCGCATGTACATTATGCAAATTATTCCGTGTATATGAAGTAAGGAGAGAGGGAAGAAGGTAATTAAAGGCGTGGAAAAACTCCTAGCTTATCTATTTAAGCAATTATTTCGCCTCACGAGTCCAATTTCTGTCACCTCTTGTGAGTTAGTAGCCTTAAGCTGTTATGAGATATAGTGTTGGAACCGTACCTGTGTTGTCACCGTAGTTTTTAGATCTTCCGACAAGCGTTGTGATTTATGGTCAGGGGAATGTCCAGATGCCAAGAGGATACAGGGTACGAAGGAAGTTTACCAGAGGCAGATTTTGTTTGCTTGTTTGTTCTTGTGAGTTTACGTGCTCTCTCTCTCTCTCTCTCTCTCTCTCTCTCTCTCTCTCTCTCTCTCTCTCTCTCTCTCTCTCTCTCTCTCATTATATATATATATATATATATATATATATATATATATATATATATATATATATATATATATATATATATGTATATATATATATATATATATATATATATATATATATATATATATATATATATATGTATATATATATATATATATATATACATATATATATATATATATATATATATATATATATATATATATGTATATATATACATATATATATGTATATATATATATATATATATATATATATATATATATATATATATATATATATACATATATATATATATATATATATATATATGAATATATGAGAGAGAGAGAGAGAGAGAGAGAGAGAGAGAGAGAGAGAGAGAGAGAGAGAGAGAGAGAGAGAGAGAGAGAGAGATATCACGTTGGCCCTTTTCGTCGTTTTTTAACGAAATATTTTTCTCCTACTGAAACGAATAGTTCATTGCTATTAGTAGTGAGTACTTTAGAAAATTTGAAAATTAAAAGTCGTGATCTTATCAATACCTATTAAACAGGTTGCTTACGATACTTGGATATAGATTATAGCATCACATCATTCTAAAAGTATGTAAATTAAATCATGTAATTAAGGTTTGAATTTCTGTTACTGAAAGTTACTAATGCACTAGAGAAAATAGAAATTCTGATTAGTGTTGAAAGCCTCTATTTCTAGATTTTTTGGGTCGTAAAATTTCCTTTAAGTTCCTCGAAAGTCCTTGAAAACTTTTCTTTTCTTTTTCAAAATAATTTCAATAAGGAACATTTGTAGGATAGCAAGAGCTAACATCCCTCCGACAAGGCGACTAGATTAGGTCCGCCAGTGACTTTACATCCTTTGCAAGGCATAAAAGGGTAAAATTATATTATTATTCATAGAAGTATAAGTTTTCTTTTACAAATAGCAGGAGTCAGTATTTATTTAATGGAAAATATCCTGCAGTGCCACGGAAACAGAACAGAAAAAATTCTTTAAATCAAATGCAACTCCGATCTCTATCAAAAAGTTAATCATGGAGATAATCATGAAAATCCTTTACTCTGGCTTTTTTTATTCTTGCTAACAAACAAAAATTAAGGGAAAAATAAAATTAACCTTCTTTGCTAAGATAGCTACGAGGGAGCCAATCTTTAATTATCGTATTTTGACTAATATTTTGGTTTTGTATCTTGGAGGATCGGTTTTTACCATTAAATATTTACTTACCATTGAGCAGTATATTTGGTTGACTAAATATATTGGAAGCTGAGCATAATTACGGTGTAGATATTGAAAAATCAATTATAGCACAAGTTAATGTTGTCTTAAGACTAGGATTTTACTCATCAATACAATTAAAAAAAATTGTTTTCTGCGCCAACTATAATATTTTAACAATTCTTCTGAAGCCTCTATGAAATAAGGTCATTGCTTATATGAAGACAAAATGTTCAAATGTCTCCCTGAACGAATATTAGCCGCACTAGAATATTCATAAAGACGGAAACATGATGTAAGTAACCGAATAAAGCACAAGTTTTAGAGAAACTTTTTGGAATGTTTGAACATCTCAAGGTTTTGTTCATTAAAATAGTTAAACATATAAAGAATAAAAAAAAAATTTTAATACAAAAGTATTGAATAGAACACTGTTAAATTAATTTTCTTCAGAGAAATAATTTCTTATAGATTTAATGTGATACAGAACTTTCTTGTAAAAATTCTTAATTATGATGGTGAGCCATCTAGAAATTGGTTCAGCTCCAAAATCAAATTCGCACAACAACTAAATTATTTCAACATATATATTTAAACCCTTTCTATACTGTAGGCTACATGTATCCCTGACCCATTCCCGCTAGTATAGGGTCGGTAACCTTATACACGCGAGCCAAACTTGGCACGTGTGGTGTCTGGTCATGGCGTGCCAAGTCAATTTAGAAAGCTAAAAGTAAAAAAACGAGATTATCCAAAATATGAGAGAGAGAGAGAGAGAGAGAGAGAGAGAGAGAGAGAGAGAGAGAGAGAGAGAGAGAGAGAGAGAGAGAGATTTAAATGGGAGGTAGGACATTTTAGAACTAGTAGTCAACTCGTACATCACATTTTTCCTTTAGATTTCTTGTTGATTTACAAGAGTTGGATAAGTTTAATTTTAAACGTCTTTCTTTGCCCGTCTTCACCATGCCAGTAAATTATAGATATGAAATATTCAAGATATATTCACATATGAATAGCAACCAAAGTCCTGAGCGTAGCTACCTGATAAATGATTATTCTTGATTGATGTGTGAAGTCAAAAATTTAACGGAAGAATCAACTACTGTAGATGGGAAGTTGATGTAAAAAAAAAACCATTTAAGAAGTGTTATATATTAAAAAGAAGGGTAAGAATGGGATAGAGAGCATTTGGTAAACAAAATGAGATTATAAAAATAATAAATAAAAATGCCACTTTCTCTAAAAAATAGTATCTAATTAGATGGACCTACCAATATTAACTTACGCCATAGATATTAGTTACAACACAAGAAGCTTTGGAAAGAATAGGTTAATGATGGGAATAACACTGAGACAGATAAAGAGCAACATGGATACGAGAGCAGTAGAGGATATCCTAACAACATTCAAGAAAAAGGACATAGGCAGGGCATATAATGAGAAAGACAGAAGCGGGGGAAAGAAGAGAAGGCGATGAATTGACAAACTAAGAAAATATGCGGGAGTGGACTGGAATAGAAAGACTATAAACAGACGCATGTGGAAGGACATGTCTAAGGCATTTGTTCTGCAGTGAACTAGTAATGGCTGATGATGATGGTGATGATGATTGATATATTTATCATATAAGTGAAATCTTATCTGGTAACAATAAATATCGTATAGACTTTTTCTTAGTGTCATAGGCAGAATTGTTTCCCACCGTTGCCAGTTTTGGGTGAACTAAGAAAAATACATGGATTATCGAAATTAGTATGAGAGAGTGAAAAGCTTTATCAAATGTATAAAAGGGTTAATCTAAATAATTACAGTACGTGGTTTTCATAAAAAAAAAAAAAAAAGTTCCCCCCAAAAGCTTATAGTAGAATTTAGTGGAAGAGTGGAAACAAGTTACTGGTTGAATTTATTATACGGCAGATATTACTTGCTGTGCTTTTTCATATATTTTGTAGGCAAGTGGAAAGCCGTTTTATAACAAGGACTTTACAGAGCATATCTTTATAACCGCGTAATGGACAAATATTGTTTTAGTGTTTGAATTCCTGGAAATCTATCATACATTTTTGAAAAGATAAGCCACTACAATAATGTAACCCAGTTCTATTCCGTTTGTCAATCGATATTGTTGTCTCCATCCCTACCACAGCTCTCTCTCTCTCTCTCTCTCTCTCTCTCTCTCCTCTCTCTCTCTCTCTCTCTCTCTCTCTCTCTCTCATGGCGGAAAGTAAACACACAAATGTGTATTTTTCTAAGTTACTTTTTATTTCTTTTAGTTGTATGTTTGTCTGTTGACAAGTTGAGATATAGGAAAACCCGTCTAATCACAAGCAAGGGTTTAAAGTTTATGATATTGCAAAGGCCATCTTCTCTTCCAGTCCCCATCTGGAAATGTTACCCTTTCAACATGGCAGTTGCTACCTAGAAAACTGACTTT
The DNA here is from genome assembly GCF_036898095.1 of Palaemon carinicauda. Lineage (NCBI taxonomy): Eukaryota > Metazoa > Arthropoda > Malacostraca > Decapoda > Palaemonidae > Palaemon > Palaemon carinicauda. Next base: position 60,342,457 of record NC_090745.1, on the reverse strand, counting down.
AGTCAAACTTGCTCCTTCAGTTATCATCATTATTATTATTACTTGATAAGCTACAACCCTTAGTTGGAAAAGCAGGATGCTATAAGCTCAAGGGCTCCAACAGGGAAAACAGCCCAGTAAGGAAAGAAAACTAGGAAAAATGAAATATTTCAAGAACAGCAACAACACCTAAACAAATATTTTCTGTATAAACTATAAAAACTTTAACAAAACATAAGGAAGAGAAATTAGATAGAATAGGGTGCCCGAGTGTACCCTCAAGCAAGATAACTGTAACTCAAGACAGTGGAAGACCGTGGCACAGAGAATATGTCACTACCCAAGACAAGAAAAATGGTTTGATTTTGGAGTGTCCTCCTAGAAGAGCTGCTTGTCATAGCTAGAGAGTCTCTCTTACCCTTACCAAGAGGAAAGTAGCCACTGAAAAATTACAGTGCAGTAGTTAACCGCTAAAGTGAGTAGAATTGTTTGATAATATCAGTGTTGTCAGGTGTATGAGGACAGGGGAAAATCTGTAAAGAATGAGCCTCTGGCCAGTCAAAGGACCCTAGCGGTAGTAGTTTACTCGTATATTCAGTGGTTACGAAAGTAATGATTACACATACACCCACATTATATATATATATATATATATATATATATATATATATATATATATATATATATATATATATATATATGTGTGTGTGTGTGTGTGTGTGTGTATATACATATATATATATGTATATATATATATATATATATATATATATATATATATATATATATATATATATATATATATATATATATACATATATATATATATATATATATATGTATGTGTATATATACACACATATATATGTATATATATATATATATATATATATATATATATATATATATATATATATATATATACATATATATATATATATATATATATATATATATATATACATATATCATATATGTGTATGTGTCTTTGTGTATATACATATACTGTATATATATATATATTATATATATATATATATATATATATATATATATATATATATATATATATATATACAGTATATATATATATATATATATATATATATATATATATATATATATATATATATATATATATATATATATATACTGTCTCCACGATTAACAAACCGATTGGTAATTTGAATTTATTACTATCCTTAGTTTGCTAAATATATGAGACAGATTCCATTCTCGTAAATAAAAACGTCAGTAGGTTGTTCATCCCATTTATCTTCGCAGACAGTTAACGCCCACTTATCTGTGGTATGCTTAGCCTAAGGCACGGGTGTGTGGCTCTGTGGAACGCTGTTGGTGAATCTTGTGGGTAACCAATTTAAAAAACCATTTCTTCTTCTTCTCTCTCTCTCTCTCTCCTCTCTCTCTCTCTCTCTCTCTCTCTCTCTCTCTCTCTCTCTCTCAGAGAAAAATAGATCGTTTCTGTTTAAGTTTCATAGCTTATCGCAGTTTTAGCTTAAACATGAGAAATTACTAAGTGAATTCCTCTTCATTTGGATCTTGATGAAATGGTGTTTGTAAAATGACTTCAGTTAATGATAAAAACTTTCTATATAATCATCTTTATCTTTGCAAATTATTCATCTCAACATTTTGGTTGCTGAGAGGTTAGTATTCGATTTTACTTGCAATACCATTTTCTCCATTAATACTATTTACCAGCGTCCTTTTTAATTTACGTTTTCTACAAAGGCAGAACATTATGTTTAATGAGTGGAAATTGACATTTAATGAATTTTCTAGTGTATATTTTTCTCTTCATTCATTGCTCATTTCATTTCCGATTTGAGAGCTTATGCATCTGTTAGGTTCTGCGCCATTTCAGGTGTCACAAATAGCTTTTAATCCAAATTTTCTACAATCTTTGGTTTGAACTTGTGTGCTGGGTGTCATATTCAAGAACGCTTTCTTTTACCTTCTTTAATATGTAGTTTCTTTTCTATTTCTTTATCGGTATTACCACCGCCAACGAAGTTGGGAGGAGGTTCTGTTTGTCCGTTTGTCTGTTTGTCTGTTTGTTTGTTTGTGAACAATTTCATGGCCACAATTTCATTCATAGAGTAGTAAAACTTATAACGATTAACTGTTATGTTTAGATGTGAAAGTGATTAAATTTTGAATATCGTCGGTCAACGTTTACGGTCAAGGACGAGCAAAATGTGAACGAATTAACCTTACATTTAACACCAAGTCTGCACATAGTTGTTACATAGACTTCAAATCCGGCTACGGTTTAAATTGATTCTGGAAAAGGCAAGCTGATTCCGAAAAATAAGCTGCCGTGGTGAAGGTCTGCACTCTCAGAGTGCTTTTCTAGTTTCTTATTTACCAGGAATAATTTTCTATATAGCCAAACAAAATGTATTTATCCCTTCTTTTACGGTTCTGGTATACTTTAATTTCCTTTTTTATTAATTTTCCTTGACTTTTAAAAATTTTTTAATCTTTGATCGATGGCCAGCTGTTCAAGGCCTTAGATTTGTTCTTCAAGATGTTTTGCTTAACTTATTACAATTCCTCTAATATAAATTGAGAATAATTAGAAAGAAGAAACTTTAGTTTCAGTAATATCTTTCTAAAACTAAAAAGAAAGATAACCCAAGAAGTAGCACTCCTTTTCTTGGAAATGTTGGCCTATAACCGGAGAGAGAGAGAGAGAGAGAGAGAGGAGAGAGAGAGAGAGAGAGAGAGAGAGAGAGAGAGAGAGGTGCTAAAAAGAAGGTGGAGCCCTCTAGAGCATCAAATATCGACGCATTTCAACTCTCGTGATCCGTCTTTGTCTAACAGACGAAATAATGGTTACATTTTCTATTGCCTGTGTGTCATCCAATAGCTCCAGTGCTGATCCATCCATCATTATAGAGGAAATGGCATCAAGATCGGGTAAATCAAAGCACGTAGCGCTAAGAGCAATTCCATATCCCTCATGCGAGATATATACATATACACAAACACACATATATGTAAATATATATATATATATATATATATATATATATATATATATATATATATATATATATATATATATATATATATATATACATACATATATATATGTATATATATATATATATATATATATATATATATATATATATATATATATATATATATAAACATATATATATATGCATATATATATATATATATATATATATATATATATAATATCACGATCCCGGTCTGGGCACCAAAAATAATATATTACATATCACGGCTTAATATAACCTCCTGAGTTCCAAACTCACCTGTCTGTTTTTACATAAATCTGTTACAGTTGAATAATACACGAGCTCTGAGAAATTATATAACCCCCAGACGACATTACATAAAAACACTGAATATCCAACGGTCTCTTACATACACCCAAAGCAAACTGGGTAATTATTATCAAGAACTATTCAAAACAACCTCATACTTTGATTCTTAAACGGGGATACCGGAGAACTCTGTAAGAAATACTGGTGATCGAAATAGTACACACTTTACAAAAATAAATATATTCTATAAAAGTTACAACACTTTGAAAGAGTTTACACCAAATATAAATCACTCGAAATATTAAATCTAAACAAAACCTTAGACAAAGACAAGAAAAAGATACCTAGGAAAATTATATACTCACTTGACTTGAAATATTAAATCTGAACAAAACCTTAGACTAAGACAAGAGAATATTACACTCTGGAAATTATATAACCACTTGTTTCACTGGAAATTAAATTTTACACAAATATTTAATCTTGATAATTAATGAAAATTGTTAATACTTTAACACTCTAATGATTAAACTCTTATTGAAATTTACATAAAAGTAACTGATAAATTTACGTAGTTTGGATCACACGAAGTAATCGAACAGTTAAGCCAAAATAAATACACCTCACTTCCCTCACCTAAATCTCACAGAGCCAGTTACAAATATTTATAAGATACCTGTACGTACAATAACACAATAAATTTGAAATCACTTTCAAAATTTTATTAACTTTTGAACACACTACACATGATATATGTTGGGAAAAAAACGTATTCACCTTGGAGAGGACACAATCTCGAGGCACTTGACAGAGAGGGGAACTTTGGCTCTTATAAAGGGATAGGATAAATCTCTTCTGCTGCAATGCATCTTTGGGGCCGTATATATATTGACTTAACTATTCTAGATCCTTCTAAGTCAGGGAGTCTAGAAGCTTTGGGGCAGTGCCTAGAATGTAAGGTAGCCAACAATCAGGTTTCAGACGAATACCAACCCACAAGCACGGCTACTCTCTCTAAGCTAACTCCACCCACCTACGTCCTTAAAGCAATGAAAAATAAGATAAAAATAACTCTGGATTTTACCAGAACATTCTAAAGATGTGGAAATATAAGACTTGCCTAATCTCTCGCAAAACATGACGCAATACCTCGGATAAACATAAGAATATTACATAAGCCCTTGTTCATACCTCGTATGGTTTTGTACAGCACATTTATTCGAGATTGCATAAGATTTCGTAACAAAATATTTGAAATCAAAAGTTAACTAAAAAAAAATAACATAAATTTGCATACACTGACTTGAATGAAAAATATAACGAAACGAATGACGAAATTCTTATGCAATTTACATACAATTACTTATACCTACAAGAGAGGACCTCACCTTGCGAGCTTGCTATATACTTCTTAAATGCACAAATAATATACATGAATAAAATATTTACTCTACACTAGACCAGCTTCATAAGAATATATATATATATATATATATATATATATATATATATATATATATATATATATATATATATATATATGTATATATATACTGTATACATACATATATATATATATATATATATATATATATATATATATATATATAATACTTCTTTTTCACTCCGATGGAACCTTTTTTGGTGGGCACAGAACATGATGTCAACTAGATATATGTATATGTGTATATATATATATATATATATATATATATATATATATATATATATATACATATATATATATATATACTATATACTGCATATATATATATATATATATATATATATACACACATATGTGAGTTTGTGTGTGTTAATAAGGATAATGAATATCCGTATTTAGGAAAAACAGTATGTGTTTCCGCAGGACATGAGACCGAAATTAGAATAAAAATAAGTATGGGATGGAGAGCTTTTGATGAAAGAAATAAGATTATGAAAATTAAAATACCACTTTCTCTAAAAAAAAGAAAAGTATAATTCGATGTTCCTACCAGTATTATCTTACGCATCAGAAACTTAGAGCATTATTAAAACCTTAGAGCATAAGCTAGTTACAACTCCAAGAGCTATGGAAAGAATATTGGTAGAATTAAGACTAATAGAGAGAAAAAAAAGCAGTATGGATACCCGAGCAAATGAGAATGAGACAATAGATGGACATTGAAAATAATAGAAGGGGTCCCGAGAGATTGCAAAAGAAGCAGGGGAAGTAAGAGAAGACGATGGTTTGACGAATTAAGAAAATATCCGTGTATAAACTGTACTGTTAAAAAAAATCTGTAATTCTAGTCGGAAATTCTCCGTAAAAATATACTGTTCTCAGCCGCATTTCAGTAAAAT
>NC_090745.1:60326809-60329309 GCF_036898095.1 Palaemon carinicauda | reverse complement strand
ATCCTTAAAGAACCTACTGACACAGACTTCTTTCATTCTCCTTATGCTTAAATTGAGAAGATTCTATTAATATGTTATTTCATTTTCAAGAAAGGAAATGACAACGTATCTGATACACAGAATGAAACTATAAGACCTCGTCGGAAGCATTGGGAGACATGGAAACACACAGACAGGCAAAGAAACAGAAATAAAAAAAAAAAAACCTGCATTTTCGGATTAACTGATTGACTCTGAGGAAGGAAAAACACAAATGACAAGAAATGATGAACGGTGTTACATTTCCGTTTAGTTAAACCTACTAGACTTGTCCTTTAATTTCCGCTCAATCCAAAATAAAAAAAAATGAGATCGTGAAATTAGTTTTTGGTGAATATAGGCCTAACTATTTTGTGTGAGTGTGTGTGTGTGTGTGTGTGTTTTGGAACTACATACTTATAAATAGTTCTTTCTCAACATAACTATTTTTCTCTTGGAAAGGGGTTGCATCAGAAAAGTTTTTAGTGTTTAGAGGTGAAGTTGTTCGTCCAACCCAGTCTTCTTCACCCCAGCACGTTCTGGGCAGTGGTCTGGGATCGAATGCGGTCCCAGAGATTCACACCCTAAGAAACGAGAAGAGTTTGAACTTTGGTCCTTTGAGTCGAAGTATCTGACGTATGCGATTAAGCCCTAAGCACAGACACTCACACACTGCTGGACAAAAATGAAGCTCCAGTGCATATTCCATGGAAACCTCTCTGGACTCTGTTTTTCCAAGCTGAGATTTGAGTCGTACCCAGAATGGAAATGAACAGAATTTGCGGCATCACATCCAAACAGATATTTACCGAGGAACGATGGAGTAACACTTAAAACCTTACCCTCGAAATGGCAATGTCGCATAAGTGATATTTAAACTCAAATTAATACATATATTTGTGTCTGTTTGCTACATTGATGACTTTCTTTGATTAAACTATACTGATTTTACTTAAGCACATTTACTTTTGTTAAAATATTCTATGTATTTGAAAATTATTTACTTCGATCATTATGGATCCGAGAGATATAACAATAATTAAGCTGTGTGATTTTCCTACAAATATGATGATGATGTGATGCCCATAAGTCATCTAAAATCTATTTCGTGTTTCTTAAGAGGGAATGGCAGGCCGTGGAGTGAGAGTCTCATCCTTTATTTGCTAATAATTATGTTCTTGAATACCAGCAATTTGTCGGTGATGATACAGCTATGAAACATGGGATTGATGAATTAATTCTCTTTATAAAACTACAAGAGCTAAAACCGATTTCATCGTCTTGTTTTTTTATGGCTAAACTAGAAAGCAGCCATGTCAGGAGATTCGGCTTCTTATTTTTTATTGTCTATTTCTTGTTGTATTTTTAGAAGTCCTTACAGAGCCAGAATGTACCAATGAAAATGTGTTTTTTTTTTTCACTGTCAATCATACTGTCACCTCACATTTTTTAGCACTTTAGACAGTTACTTGTTTTTTTTCCTCTGCAACGCGTTACATCTTTTCTTGTGACATGGATTGACACGATAAGATTCCATATGAAGTATTTCCGCCTTTCAAATTTAAACTATGGTGAGGCAGATACCTGAGGTCACGAAAAAAAAAAAAAAAGAGAATATCACGGGATATATTTTTTCTTCTGTTCGATATCCCTAGAATATATCTTGCAATGCTAAGTACAAGTAAATTTTAAATTAATTCTTCATATATTCTCGAACTCATAAAGATAAAAGTGATTAAGCTCTATTATAAAACAAAGCCAGTAATGCATATTTCTCAAGCTTCTTTTTTATCCTGCGATCCTTAATTATAGGCTGTTTTATTGTAGTTAAACAGATTTTAAACGCCTTCTGCATAGTTGAGACATTTGTATTTTTTTTACTTGCAGGTTCTTATATGCATGCAGTATGTAGAAATATGGTGAAAGTGTATCTGTTATATAAAAATTTTTGTTTATAAATACATATATATATATATATATATATATATATATATATATATATATATATATATATATATATATATATATATATATATATATATGTATATATATATATATATATATATATATATATATATATATATATATATATATATATATACATATAATATGTACATATACATAATATTTATATGTTTGAATATATCTATAACTATCTATCTATCTATCTATCTATATATATATATATATATATATATATATATATATATATATTTTTATATATATTTATATATATATATCCATATTTATATATATTATTCATCTATATATATGTATATATATATATACATATATATATATATATATATATATATATATATATATATATATATGTATAAATATATATATATACTGCATTTGTGTATGCATATATTATATATATATATATATATATATATATATATATATATATATATATATATATATATATATGTATATATATACATATATGTTATATAAAAATTTTTATTTATAAATACAT
>NC_090745.1:60319309-60321809 GCF_036898095.1 Palaemon carinicauda | reverse complement strand
GGAATCCTTTGAAAAATGCCAGATTTTAAAGTTCCTGTAGATTATTAGATTTAGACAAGAGTTAGTCAACTTCAGTATCTAGTTTACCTACTGAAGAAAAAAAAAACCATTGCATGTTCAAGCATAGTGCTTCTTTATCAATAATTTGCAAATTCCTTAGCATAATAATTATTGTCGATATGGCAATTAGTAAGAATGCGTGAGTGTTGACAAATGAGAAATTTTATGAAAATTAAATGAAAATAAAGTTACAGCTGAATCATACAGATATTTAGGTACATATTGTACATACACATTTAAGGGTCGTGATTATGTTGTAAACTACGGTAGTTGATGATAAGACACTAAATAAATTTAGTATTAATCGGTGATAGTGACGTGAAATTGGCAAGCCTACCATGATGGGCTTTGAAAAGGGAAAGGTTTGAAAGTTTATGAGAGTAAATAGAAACTATGAAATATACCAAGAGATATCAGAAAACTTAGTAGATTTATAAAGGTATTTACAAGTACAATAAATGATATAAGCAAAGATACTGAATCCATGAAGTAAGCGCAGAAGGTCATCAGACTTTTGCAAAAGGTTTAGATTAGAAATAAATTGTTGAGCCAAATCATCTTTGTCAGTGTCGAGTATCGAAGATGACAGAAAAAGAAGGAAAATTGGCTAAAGAAACTGAAGGGAATTTTTCAATCATATATGTAGAGTGAAAATTATGGAAATGATGAGAGATATAGACATACGAGTAATGGCGTATGTACAATATAAAAAATGAACCGTACTGTATGTATATGGTAGTGGGCGTATTTTGTGGAGCCTTCCAAGAACGTATTTCAAAAGGCTATTATTGTGCATGAATTCTGTACAGGCATTAATGTGACAGTTACCTCACTAGCTTTTAGATCTAGCGCCACCCTTTCATTACGAAAAACGTGTATATATATATATATATATATATATATATATATATATATATATATATATATATATATATATATATATATATATATATATATATATATATATATATATATATAAACATATATGTATATAAACATATATGTATGTATATATATATATATATATATATATATATATATATATATATATATATATATATATATATTCAAATAAGTCATATATTTTTGATACATTAATGTCTGGATTCTCTTAACGGCCTCGGGATCACATAAAGACAAGAGCTTGTGACCGGCCGGGAGTCGAACCCTGATCCGGGAAACTTGGGTAAGACAGTGACTAACCACTTGGCCACGAAGAAAGATAAAAAGTCAATGACAATTCTTCTGTACTTATACCTGACGAATTCAGGTTTTTTTGTACTTGGAATTGAAATCAACCCATCTTCACCATCGTAGCTAATTGGTAGTTTGTTACTTGGCATTCGATTCATGATGAATATTGCACATTTAGTCGTGTTCTCCATATTCAAACAACCCATATATTTTTTATACATTAATGCCTGGATTCCCTTAACGACCTAGGGATCAGGGCCCCGGGCGAAATCACATAAAGACAAGAGCTTGTGACCGGCCGGGAGTCGAACCCTGATCCGGAAAACTTGTATAGACAGTGACTAACCACTTGGCCACGAAGAAAGATAAAAGTCAATGATAATTCTTATGTACTTATACCTGACGAATTCAGGTCTTTCTTTACTTAGAATTGAAATCAACCCATCTTCACCATCGTAGCTAATTGGTAGTTTGTTACTTCGCGTTTGATTATTGATAAATTTCGCACATTTAAACATGTTTTTCATACTCAAATAAACTACTCTTACTAGCGGCGGACCTAACCTTTGACTAATTACTCTAAATATAAGGCAGTAGCTTCCACAGTTATTGACAGTGGGCCTACCTTTCTGCTAAAAAGCTAGGCAGTAAGGCAGTTGACCTTTTAGCTGCTTTCTACAAAATTTATGACGTACGATGTTAGTATTCTTACACCCCTACTACAAGGGATATATATATATATATATATATATATATATATATATATATATATATATATATATATATATATATATATATATATACATATATATATATATATATATATATATATATATATATATATATATATATATATATATATATATATATATATATATATATATATATATATATATATATATCAGAAGAAGATTAAGGAAACACTTAAGAAAGGAAGAAGCATCAAATTCCTGAAAACAAGACTTGGAGCAGGGCGCAAACAGATATTTGCTTTGAAGAATGAAAATGGAAATATTGTCCATTTTAGAGATATAGTGATAAAAATTGCCGAGGATTTCTATCAATGTTATACAAGACTGATATAAGAAACAACTTCACCAATATAAATAATGAAATACTCAAGTGGGTACCAAATGTAATAGTAGGAGAAGTAAAGAAGGCATCAAAAAACATGAAAAGATTCAGAAGATGACCTAACAATTCATTTGATAATAGATGAAGGAAAATTAATAGCAGTAAAACTCAC
>NC_090745.1:60284309-60294309 GCF_036898095.1 Palaemon carinicauda | reverse complement strand
CTACAATTATCATATTGCTATTAAATGAATGGGCCTCGTTAACTATTGAACATAAATTTCTGCAATTGTTTGATAAAAAAATCTCATTTTCATCATCATATGGGAAGAGAGACGGGTTCTTTTCTCTTATAAAAAGACTTTATAATGCCTTTTATAAAACACATCTTTTTTAGAAATATCATTTTTATCTTCCCTAAAAAAGGAATATGGGTTTCCTTAACTTAAGGGCCCCACCCCAAGAATATATAAGAGTTTTTCTTAACAACCTTTAAATAACCCCTTATATATATTGCAAGGTTAAAATCCAATGCTATTTTGGCTTTCGTCTTTTCCTGCCACTTCTGGTATGGATATATTCCGCACATGTTCCATATTGCTCGCAATGAAATATCTCCTTCCTCAGTTTGGCCATATTGCTCCTACCCGTCCAGTTTCGCCTTCCCTCACATTTAGAATACCATTTTTGTTCCTGTATTTCTATGACTTTCCTTATTCTTTGTTGCTTTATTATCAACGGAAAGAGGAAGACAAAGACATTCAGATCATTCATTAAATCACCACTGATTATTATTTCCTTATCATGGAAATAGAAACGGCGATAAGATTTATGTAGATTTACCCCATTTATAATAATTTGTTATAAAACGAAAAGAGCAAAAAAAATATATAGTGCCTCTATTGGCACACGAAAAAATAAGAACCATGATTAAGATAATGACCTTGTTTTGTTCGAAGATTGATCGCATTTAAGAATATATTAGAGAGATTTTCGTGTTGTCTAACCATATTGAGGAATACTTTTTTTTCAGATGACTTGGTGAATATAGTATCTAAAACAGAGGTGTTTATGCAATCATAATTCTTAGGATAAGGTAAATGCATACAAAGGTCACTTAATTTTAGGTCTTAGAGAGAGAGAGAGAGAGAGAGAGAGAGAGAGAGAGAGAGAGAGAGAGAGAGAGAGAGAGAGAGAGAGAAGAGAGATAGAGAGAGAGAGAACTAAAATTTAAATAGAAGCAGACTCCCACGTTTCGGTATAGAAGCAATATTTCTTATTGTTTAATGTTCGATTTATGAGTTAATATCATAGTTTCTAAGGTAAATCAGCTCCTTTACATTATGAAATGTCCGGGAGAAGAGAGTTCAGAAGAATAACTCCATCATTCTTGTGTGTATATGTATATATATATATATATATATATATATATATATATATATATATATATATATATATATATATATATATATATATGAGTGAGGATACCTTAACGTAGTAAAAGGGTCTGTGTATCGCCATGATCATCAAAGCTGTACTAGTCAGGGCCACCCATACTTGGTTGGTTTGCTGTGAGTGATCAGAATTAAAGTCTCCCACCAATACCAAATACGCAGTCAGTGGACTGCGCGGTGATGAAATTAGCCAAACCCCAGATATGACGAAGGACTTGTCTAATACCTTTATTCCACAGTGAACTAGAAACGGCTGCATTTGCTGTTGTTGGTGTATATATATACATATACAAACACGCACACACACATATATATATATATATATATATATATATATATATATATATATATATATATATATATATATATATATATATATATATATATATATGTGTGTGTGTGTGTGTGTGTGTGTGTGTAAATATATATACATATATATATATATATATATATATATATATATATATATACATATATATATATATATATATATATATATATATATATATATTATGTGTGTGTGTAAGTATATATGTATATATATATATATATATATATATATATATATATATATATATATGTATATATGTATATATATATATATATATATATATATATATATATATATATATATTTACATATGCATATATATACATATAACTGTAAAAATATATGTATATGTATATATATATATATATATATATATATATATATATATATATATATATATATATATATATATATGTATATATATATATATATATATATATATATATATATATATATATATATATATATATATATATATATATATATATATTTATATATATAAACAAAGAGAGAGAGAGAGAGAGAGAGAGAGAGAGAGAGAGAGAGAGAGAGAGAGATTTATATCTACATTGTATAAAAAATAACAAGAATCTTAATATAACATGAACAACAATTCATCTAAGAGACAAACTGTTCAACAATGGATAACGAAAAAAAAAATCAATAGACTCAGCTATTCATAACAGGTTGTTGAACGTTAGGAAGTTCCTATCTATATACCTTTAAGATCTTTAAAATCCAAACTCACCTGTCAGGTAAATTTATGATCTCTTGTCCTCAACTGGGAGGTCTTGGTCAGCAACCTGCCAGTGTCAGTAGACCTCTGAATTGTTTGTTCTCCGCATTCGGTTTGAGGGCACCTTCATGAGCTGTTCACATACGTTGCACTGTACTGTAGATACTAAACGCAAACAAATAGCCTATACCAAACCAAAGGTCACCGTGTAGTTGTCCTTTAGGATTTAGCAAAGTTTGAATTGTAAAGAGTATGGAAACAAAATCATCCAAAATCCATTTGAGGATAAAACTTTTCAATAATACTCTTCATTTCCTTTCTTATTAATGAACAGATAAGCTCGTTGACATATGGTATTTTATTATAATTTACCAGCTTATTTGCTTCATGTTTCACCACTTATTCAGTCTTCTTGTACTTATAAGTATATTGGAATCAAAATGCTAGCCCCATACTATTCTGTAATCCACCAAAGTCGATTAGCTACAAGTGTACGATACACTGCTTAGGTCGACAGATACAGCAAGTTTTAACGAAGTGTAATTTGATCGTTCTGCCTCAATCAGGAATCTAACAGTGGGTGCATATATGATGCAATACCCTCGGCTGATTCTTTATGTCATGCTTCTTTAGAGTCATGGGAATCATTTGTAACGTTACTTCAAGGAAACCCAAGGCAAAGCAAGCTCTCTTTAGTATTTTCTATGCCTGCATAAATTCCTTGAGGAGCGCTGCAAAATGCGACAGTGTTTGGTGTTCTCAGCTCTTTTAGTATTCATAACTTATCCAAAATTTATTTGTGTTTGGATCCTTTCTATAGAATACCACTACATTCATTTGCACAAAGCTTTTTTCACTTATTTCTTTATTGGGCAAAGGTCACATAAGGTTGGTCATTTCCAAGAGCTAAATACATTTTTCTTTCTTATTATTAAAAAAAAAAAGGCAATGAAGAGGAAAGAGAAGAGAGAAAATAAAAAGAGTAATTTCATAGAAGTTTCATCGACCAGAATCGTGGACTTAAGTGGAAGCAATTCCATTAAAGATTATATAATAGACAGACAAAAGTGCATTTAATTACACGGCTCAAATCTGCAATTACGAGTCGAAATTCTAAGAGGAAAAAACGGTGAGAAATAAACTGGAACTACTTCTCTTAAGAGCTAAAGTTAAACTCTTTGCCTTTTTGTTATTCGTGTTTACCTCACTTTCTTTAAAAGAAAGCTTGGGTCGAACACTGGAATTTTCCCTCTTGAATCCGTGTACGATTAGGATCACTTCTTTGTTTTTCTTGAATCTGTTTGTGTAACTGAGCAGGGAAAAAAGAGAAAGACGTTCAGACTATGCAGCCGATTCTCTCTCTCCTCTCTCTCTCTCTCTCTCTCTCTCTCTCTCTCTCTCTCTCTCCTCTCTCTCTCCTCTCTCTCTCTCTCTCTCTCTCTCCATAAATCTCTGACTGACTTTTGTGTTGTTCATTTTATAAATTTATGGGTATTTAGGGGCAAAGTTTTGAAGGAAAAGTTTTGGTTTGTTCGACAGGTTTGTCCGAGTAGTTCGTCACACATTTGCATACAATATTAGGTGTGGGAAGGCCTCCGGAGGCTTCTGATCTAACCTTGTTTGCTTATTGATATAGAATTGTTTCTGGAATGTTTTGTTATCAGGACAAATAATTATAATTTTAAGATAGAATGTAGAAATGTCTAATTTTTTTTTTTTTTTAGTTTTCTTTTTAAATGGCCCTTTCTTATATTATTTGCACTGACTGGAAAGTACTTCATGTGGACAACTTCAAGATCTATCAAAGGATCATAAAGTAAATATATACCTATACGACAGAGAAAGAAAATCATGGAGATGCAGTCTTTAACCGATAGTGGTGACCAATATCAGGAAAGTTATAAGACTTGAGTGAAATCTTTGAGGTTATGTTTCTGGTGACTTGATGACGAATCGAGATTATGCTTACATATCAGAATTTCGGAAATCATTCAGTATGAAGCGCCAGCCTTTATAATATTCATGTGTTTGGCATGTGGACGTTGTCCATTCGTTTTGTTTATACAGAACGAAGAATGTGTTAGCTTTCCATGTTGTTCTTCAGTTTGACACGTTGGTTTTCTTTTGAGGAGGAATACGGGAACAATTGGAAGAGGGAGTTAGGGAGAGAGGCTTGTAGCAAGAGATATGATGATAAAAAAGGCAGTTCATGAAGCATATGCACTGTTGACTTAATTTCTTTACCGAAGATTTTTTAAATTTACAAACAAATGCTATTCCTCAAGTCCCTCTCTCTCTCTCTCTCTCTCTCTCTCCTCTCTCTCTCTCTCTCTCTCTCTCTCTCTCCTCTCTCTCTCTCTCTCTCTCTCTCTCATAGAACCCACTTCTATTAGATAGTACACCATATGCTAATTAACAACCATTTTGAAATTCCAAAACAATCTGAAGTATTTTTTTCAAGGAAACGTGAATGATGTACATTCGTCTACTGAAGCTTATAAAGAACTTGGTTTCCATACGATGATTTAGATTTTCGTTTTTCTAATATAATTCGATTTGCTGAAAAGTTCTCCTACCCTCTCAACCCACCTCTTATCTTAATGGAACAAATTAGCAAAATTACCGGAGTTAGTTGAGATAGGTGGAGGAGAGCCAGACACTAAATATCATTAGTAATTGGATCAAATAAAGGAACCTATCCATTCTTGCTCTCAGAGTAATTGAGCAGGTTCCCAAGAGTTAGGTATAAAGAACTAAAAGAGAGAGAGAGAGAGAGAGAGAGAGAGAGAGAGAGAGAGAGAGAGAGAGAGAGAGAGAGAGAGAGAGAGAGATATTAGAACTGTGAAAAGTGAAGCTGTACCAACCGTGTGGCACACAATTGTACATAATTATTTTGTATATATTATGCTTGTATCTGCGCTCTTCCCTCGCACTAAAAAGAACCTGAATGATCATGTCTCTGTTTTGCTCTGTAACATTGTCTGTCTCTCGAACAGGTCATGTCCTGTTGCCCTGAGGTTTTGTATATAAAGAAGAGTGTTCCTTAATAAAACTCAGTTGATTGCATCCTGCCTTTGAGTTCACAACTCCTCTCTCGGCCCGTCACATTGGTGACCCCGGAAGTCGACTCGCTCCCACTGCCTTCCACCCCCACCTCCCTCGCCCCTCCATCGTTGGTACTATGACGGAGACAGACTCTACTACAGCAGTTGGCGCCGCCCCATTGAAACTTTCACCGTTCGCCACCGGAGAAGCGTTTGCTTGGTTTCAGCGCTCAGAAGTCCAGTTTCGTATCAGGGGCGCGACTCGCTCAACCACCAAAGCGGATTATGTTCTTGTGGCAATACCCGAGGACACCTTCCCAGAAATATCCGACTGGCTTTGTGAACAAGGAGACACCCCAATAGCGTATGAAGCCCTCAAAACATACCTTCTGCAGCAGTACTCGCCGTCACCAGCCGCCCGTATAGCAAAGCTTTTTCAGCTCTCGCAACAACCGTTGGGGGACCAAAGGGCTTCACTTACCCTCAGGGAAAAGACCAGTATCACTCGCCTTCAACCTGCCGCAGACGGCTCTCCTCGTGAGGTGAACCTACTTCGTGCCCTTTGGATACGCCGTTTACCCGAACCTGTACGCGCTGCCATACCCGATGTCGATAGTTTACCCATAAAGGACTTGATGACCAAAGCCGACGCCCTTATGGACAGCCACTTCAAGACCTCCATCAACGCCTCCACCCCTGACGACGAGGATGCCTGTTCAACGTCAACCGAAGCTGACATGAATGCCGTAAGACATACACGCCTACCCCGTGACGTGCCAAAGCGGCGACAAAGCCGCCCACCACCCACCAATCGCTCGCGCCCCAACGAACGACTTCTACAGCCACTTACTACCTCCCATCCGCCGCAGTTTTGCTACTACCACTTCAGATTCGGGGCAACCGCGAAGAAATGTACCAAGGATTGTCAGTGGCCAAAAAACGTGTAAGTAGGCCATCGCTTGTGGCGGTGGCCTCCCATGTTTCTAATCTTTTCTTTTTACATGATGCAGGAACGGGCGTGCGATTTTTGGTAGACACGGGTGCTTGTCATTCTCTTTTGCCAAGGAAACTCTTCAAGGCACAACGTAGTCTGTCTACATCTGCCGACGTCCGCTTAGTAGCTGCCAACGAATCTGCGATACCCACCTACGGTTACGAGAACCTCACATTATCGTTCGGAAATGGTAAATTCAATTGGAAGTTTCTCGTTGCTGACGTCACAATGCCAATCCTCGGTGCGGATTTCCTCTCTCATTTCCACCTTCTGGTCGATGTCGCCCACCGATGATTGGTCAACGCAAACTCGTACTTGTCGACACCTCTTCAACCCGCCCCCTCTAACCTCGCTCTCCACATCAGCGCACCCATGGATGCCTACGCCCACCTCCTCACGTCGTACCCGGAAGTTTTCCGTCCAGAACTTCGCCAAACGCCCACGGTTCCTGCCAAGCACGGTATTTATCACCATATCAAGACGACGGGACCCCCAGTCTTCGCAAAATTCAGACGTCTGGCACCGGAACGATTGGCAGCCGCCAAACAGACGTTCGCCGAAATGGAGAAAATGGGCCTCTGCCAAAAGGCCTCCAGCCCATGGTCGTCACCCTTACACATCGTTCTGAAGAAAGACGGCTCCCTCCGTCCGTGCGGGGATTACAGGCGCCTGAACATGCAAACAGAACCGGATCACTACCCCCTCCCAAACATTGCCGATGTGACCTCCTACCTGCACAAAGCGAAGGTTTTCTCTACGCTCGACCTCCTGATGGGGTATTATCAGGTGCCTATGAACCCAGAAGACATTCCCAAGACCGCCATCACCACTCCGTTTGGTACATACACCTTCAATTACTCCTGTTTTGGCCTTCGTAATGCTAAGGGGCAATGTTTCAACGTCTCATGGATGGCATCTTAGGGGACCTCCCTTTCTGTGTATGTTATGTGGACGACATACTTGTGTTCTCCTCCTCAAAAGAGGAACACCTCCGTCACCTACGCATCGTGCTCGACCGCCTGCAACAAAACGGCCTTGTAGTCCGGTACGACAAGTGTACCTTTGGCGCCAACGAAGTATCGTTCTTAGGGCATCGTATCACTCCTGAAGGAGTCCATCCCCTCCCTGAGAAGGTAGCAGCCGTTCAGAACTTCCCCGCGCCCTCGACCGTCAAAGCTCTGCAGGAATTCTTGGGCATGATCAACTATTATCACCGTTTTCTGCCTGCCATTGCTGCCACTCTTGCTCCCCTCTACGCCTCCCTCAAGGGCAAGCCAAAGGACCTGAAGTGGGGTCCCCTTCAAGAAGCAGCCTTCTGCAATGCAAAGAAGGCCCTATCAACTGCTGCGGCTCTCACTTTTCCTATCCCACACTCCCCTTCCTTCTCTCCACCGATGCCAGCGACGTCGCTATTGGTGCAGTACTCGAGCAGGTGGTCAAAGGCTCGCCCCGCCCATTGGCCTTCTTCAGCAGAAAACTGTCCAAGGCAGAATCGGGTTATTCTACCTTCGATTGAGAATTGCTGGCGGTGCACTTGGCTGTCCGTCACTTTCGCTATTTCTTAGAAGGTACACCCTTCGTCATTCGCACAGACCACATACCTCTGGTGCACGCCTTCACTCGACAGTCTGACGCCTGGTCCGCCCGTCAACGCCGACATCTCTCCGCCGTGGCTGAATACAATTGCACCCTCCAATACGTCCCTGGGAAAATGAATCCCGTTGCCGATGCCCTGTCAAGAAACACGTTGGCTGCCGTTCAACTGGGATTGGATTACAACGCCCTGGCTGAAGCCCAACAACAGGATCCAGAGTATCAAGCTTGTAGGACATCCTGCACGTCCCTCCGTTGGGAAGATTTTCCCCTCGAAGACTCCAACACCACCCTCCTCTGTGACGTCCGTACTGGTAGACCGCGACATTGGAGTCCTGCTCCCATGCGCCGACAGGTGTTTGATCTCATCCAAGGCCTTTCACATCCCTCATGCCGTTCTACTGCACAGCTGCTGAAGGCAAAGTTCATTTGGCATGGCATTTCTAAGGATGCTAAGGATTGGGTCCGCGCCTGTACTTCTTGCCAAACTTCCAAAGTACATCGACACACGGATTCAGGAGTGGGCACCTTTCCTCAACCTCAGCGTCGTTTCGCACACATTCACGTCGACGTTGTAGGCCCCCTACCCACGTCACAAGGACATCGTTACCTGTTTACCGTCATCGACCGCTCCATTCGTTGGCCTGAAGCCATTCCCATGGAAACTGCAACGTCCGCCTCATGTACATCTGCCTTACTCTCTGGATGGATTTCAAGATTCGGTATCCCTGAGCATATTACTTCTGACAGGGGAACCACTTTCATCTCTCAATTGTGGACGTCATTAGCGAATCTCCTGGGCATCACCCTACATCAGACAACGGCCTACAACCCTGCTGCCAATGGAATGGTTGAACGTTTTCATCGCCCCCCCAAAGCAGCTTTGATGTCCCGCTGCAAGGATTGCAACTGGTTTACTCAACTTCCCTGGGTCCTCCTGGGACTAAGGACCACTCCTAAAGACGCCCTCGACGTCTCGGCAGCTGAAATGGTGTATGGCGACCCGTTGGTCGTCCCTGCCGAATTTTTTCCTTCTACAACCTCCTCCGACGATCTCCAGCGCATACGTCACGTCGTGGGAAAATTTACTCCGTGCCGCCAGACTTACAAGCCCCCAGCGAAGCATCACATACCAACGGACTTGCACTCTGCAACGCACGTCTTCCTGCGCAACGACACTAGCAAGCCACCACTAACGCCCCCTTACATGGGCCCTTTCCTTGTGATCCGACGCAGTCCGAAAGCATTCCTACTAAACATTCGGGGCAAAGAAGACTGGGTCTCCATTGATCCTCTAAAACCTGCTTATCTTCTGCCAGATGACCCGCCTACAGTTCGCCTCTCTAGATCAGGGCGCCCTATTTAACATGTACAGTATGTCATTTTTAGGGGGGGAGCCATGTACCAACCGTGTGGCACACAATTGTACATAATTATTTTGTATATATTATGCTTGTATCTGCGCTCTTCCCTCGCACTAAAAAGAACCTGAATGATCATGTCTCTGTTTTGCTCTGTAACATTGTCTGTCTCTCAAACAGGTCATGTCCTGTTGCCCTGAGGTTTTGTATATAAAGAAGAGTGTTCCTTAATAAAACTCAGTTGATTGCATCCTGCCTTTGAGTTCACAAGTCTTCTCTCGGCCCGTCACAAAGCTCTCAACAGAAGGGTGAGCTGAATGGTACTGGGGTGAAGATAGAATGCAAAAATAATTATACAGCAAAGGATATACGTCGAATCCATACGAATTGCGGGCTGCAAGAATAATAAAAAAAATCTATCAAGAGATCAAGTCGATCATGAACCGTAGTAATAATTTAGTTAAAAGTAAACGAAAAAGGAAAACAAGCTGAATCAATCATTAACGTTGTCATATCGTCAGCGTTACTGTACGACCTCGTTAAGGTAAGGCAGCTTGTGAACTAGAAAAAATTAGATATGAAATAATGACAAATCCTCTGGATTAGTGTATGTTATGCATATATACTTTTTATGCTTATATAAAAAAGCAAAGTGGCTCAAACGTCACGGGAACATTATTGTTTTTTCACTGCAGGGACGTCAGATGTAATT
>NC_090745.1:60266809-60279309 GCF_036898095.1 Palaemon carinicauda | reverse complement strand
GTCTCTACCCGTCCCTCGGGTAGGGGTGAGAGAAAGTAATCATACCCTGGAGAGAGGGGTTGTAGTTAAAAAAGGGGGAGGGGATGGAAAGGGTTGAATCTGTATGTATGTGTATATCTACCAAAATATCCAGTCGTTGCTTTTGACGGTTCACGTTAACTGCCTTTATATATATATATATATATATATATATATATATATATATATATATATATATATATATATATATATATATATATATATACTGTATATACATATATATATATATATGTATATATATATATATATATATACATATATATGTATATATATATATATATATATATATATATATATATATATATATATAGATATATTTATATATACATATATATGTATATATACATATATATGTATATATAAATATATATATATATATATATGTGTGTGTGTGTGTATACATGTGTCTAAGTGTGTTTGCTAGCGTTTCGGTGAACGTGTATTTGTATGTGATAGAGGTAACTAAATTCACATATAGACTCGTATGAAAGGTATGATATATATGGGTGTTGAATCAATTGTAGAGATCCCCTGATATTATTTTTCATATATGTTCGCTAGTCACATTATGGGAGATAGAATTTTCGAAATCCCGTACAAGTGGTGCCTCATTCCTGAAGCTTATTTTGTTCTTGTTCGTTTTTTTGCATTATTGTGTTTGTAAATAATGTTTATATATATATATATATATATATATATATATATATATATATATATATATATATATATATGTATATATATATATATATATATATATATATATATATATGTATATATGTACATATTTATACATACATACAATATATGTATGTATGTTTGTGTATGTGTGTTTATTATGTGTATATGTGGTTGTATGTGTGCACATGAGTTCTGAAATACACTGTATTCGGCTAGTGTTTTTAGATTATTGCATTATATGTGATCATACAGGTCACACAATCTCTCTTGGTAACACCATAAACATATTAGTTACTGTTACTGTTGTTATGATGGATGACGGCGAAAGGATTCGAGAGCAAGTACTTAAGCAAGTTGTTGTCAGGCTGCTATATTTTCTGACACCATTTTGCATCTGGTCAAGACTAAATACACAACGTTGGAAATATTGGTGGCCAAAATCAAATCTCGTATGCTTGCCATCTTGCAGCCAAAGATTGGCAATCTTGTTTGTGTTGGAAGACGTGAAGGATAAAAGCTGTCAAATACCTTTCCCTTGTTAACAAAAACGCAAGTTGAAACAGCACACCGGGAGTATGAATAACCTGTTTTAATAGAGAAGCAAATCGGCTATATCATCCAACATATTCTAGGAACGATGTCTCTCTTTGGGGCTTTTTGAAAAGTAATAATTATTAGTCTTAAAATATATTGCGTCAAGGCGTCCGAGAAATGTTTTGACCCCTAAAATCGATCTGTTTTCGTTTTCCTTGAAAAAGGATGAGTGAAATTACATAATTGAATTAATAAATTATATCAGGTTAAAAAAAAAAAAAGAGAGAAAGAACAAGAGACAATAAGGATCGAGTAAAATTTCTCCTGATCCCTTTCTACGACGAGCCATGGTAACATTGTCACACGAAGGTTAATGCGCCGTTGCATATTAAGACCCTCAAAGGCGTTACGGAATTTGGACTGGAAAAATGCAAGTTAGTGATATAAAATGGTACAAATATTTGGTATTATACTGTTACTACAAAAGCAACAATTATTATTATTATTATTATTATTATTATTATTATTATTATTATTATTATTATTACCTTCGTTTTATTTCTAAAGTTAATGGTACTTTGGGGAAATATAGAAAAAAATCGTATTCATTTTAGGATACATATATTCATGTGGTTATTCTTATTAATAGAATGATGAGTAAAAAAAGTCTCTCTCTCTCTCTCTCTCTCTCTCTCTCTCTCTCTCTCTCTCTCTCTCTCTCTCTCTCTCTCTCTCAATCACAGTTTATGATCTTATTTTCGTCGAAGTTCATTCTGCCTTAGATGCAATATTCTGGTACTTTTAGATTTTTCTTTTACGTTCTTCTTTACTATTTTCAGATTGTTATTTTTTTCTTTTTAGGATAAACATCTGCTTTCAGACTCTTCTTTGATGTTCAGGTCATGATATTACAGTACATGCAGTATGGTGTTAATTAATCATTATCATCATCATCCTCTCCCCTTACGCCTATTGACGAAAAAGGCCTCGGTTAGATTTCACCAGTCATATTTATCTTGAGCTTTTAAATCAACACTTCTCCGCTCATCATCTACTTCCCGTTTCATAGCCCTCAGCCATGTAGGCCTACGTCTTCCAACTCCTCTAGTTCCTTTTGGAGCCCAATTAAAAGTTTGGTGAACTTATCTCTCTAGGGGAGTGAGAAGAGCATGCTCAAACCATCTCCATCTACCCCGTATCATGATCTCACCCACATATAGCCCTCACGTAATCTCTCTTATAGTTTCATTTCTAATCCTGACCTGCCATTCAACTCCAAATATTTTTCTGAGAGCTTTGTCCTCAAATCTACAAAATCTGTTGGATATTGTTCCATTGCCATACCACGACTCATGTCCATACAATGAAACCGATCTCACTAAACTGATAAATAGCTTGATTCTTATATGTAATTTCAGGCGATTGATTTCCAAATTTTACTTAACCTTGCTATTGTCTGATTTGCTTTTTCAATCTTTCATTAAATTCCAATTCTAAAGATCCTGCATTAGAGATCATAGTCGCAAAACATTTAAAGGATTCTACATCATTAATCCTTTCACCTTCCAATGATATTCCATCTTCCATTGCATATTCCGTTCTCATCATCTCTCCCTTTCTTCTAGATATCACTGGTGGTTGACCTCAAGATAGATAGTTAATCATACAAACATATTTTCGAAATATTTTGTGACTGTATCCGCCATTTAAATGTAGTGTTAGGTCTTACTCGTAATTGCACTACCGAAAATTGTAAGATAAAGTTTGAAATGACACACTTATCATAAACCGTTTTCACATCTCATTGTAAATAGTCCAAGTGCAAAAGTGTTACATAATATTCCGTGACGTGACGGACTGAAGGATATTGTAATGGAGAGGAATATTCGGTCAATGCCTCGTTTTCGCTGGCATTTTATGCGTTCATATGGAATGGGGTGGATGGCAATGTTTTCGATAGAAATAATAATAAAAGTTTGAACGTTTTAGGTAGCATTGTAATGGAGTGTGATCGTGTATGCATATTTCCAGTGTGTATAAATGATACTATAAAATAAATACGGAGGTGTTTGTAAATATATTTGAATAGTTGAACATGTTTTCAGGTGCTTTAAATGTCCAGTTGTATAGGAGAGACGGGAGCGGACAAAAGCGAAATATTTGGCTGGTGATCCATCAAAAATGGAGACCAAGTGATGACTAACAATTGTAGAACAAGAAATGGTCGGTATTACAAGATCAGCATCTTTTTCTCAAATTGAGTCTAGTTGCGTCACCAGTTATCATATCTACAATGCTAAAGTTTACTCATTTATAAAATCGTAACAATATTTTATTTCATCTTTGAGAGACTTGGATAAGAAATAAACAAAAAGGAATCGAATTTGACACATTAATTTGGCAAAATTTAAAGATTAGATTTTTTATCGCGAAGCGTTGTCAGTTTCATCAAATTGAGCATAAAGATGCTTACTGTGAAAATTCCTGTATTCATAAATCATGCTTTGATAATGAAAGCCTCAGTGTAGTGTAGAGGATACGTTTTTAGGAAACGTCTGGTACAAAATTAGAATAAATACTTATTTACCTTGTGTTAAATCAAAATACTCTGATCATCAGCACTCTTACTTCCATATTTATATTTTGTTTTCCTTTTTCATTATAACTTACTCAACCCTCTTGTAGATTTTATTTTGGTGCCTTTTTAGAAGAAACTACGACAGCCTTTTGCACTGGCGGGTTAATGCAACATCATATACAGTATTAAGACGACTAAATATGCCTGGGATGTATGTACTGTACATTAGTGTAAAAATAGCTATTTAATGATGAGACTATAATGATATTTCCATCGTTGTTAGGGATAATCATCATAATAAGATAAGGGCTCTTTATCAGTCAAGTAACTTTCATTGCATGTTATGCACATGTAAATAAAAGTAATGTTGATATTGAAGGCATCAAAAATACTTCACTGATTAGGAAATATTACGTTTTATCATCAAATGCATGTCTTTTTCTTTGTGCGAGTTCTGCACAAGAAAAATAAAGTTGACCTCATGTGAAGGCTCTCTCTCTCTCTCTCTCTCTCTCTCTCTCTCTCTCTCTCTCTCTCTCTCTCTCTCTCTCTCTCTCTCTCTCTCTCACACACACACACACACAGTTCATGAATATTTCATTTTAGACATCTATTACTCTAGGAAGATAATATTCACAATCATATATTTATGTTTATTTTTCAACTTCGGTTTTATTCCCAGCATTACCCAGCTTTCATTTTATATATATATATATATATATATATATATATATATATATATACACACATATATATATATATATATATATATATATATATATATATATATATATATTATATATATGTATATATAATATATATATATATATATATATATATATATATATATATATATATATATATATATATATATATAAAAACTGTATGTGTATGTATCTTCTGACTGTAAACCAGTAGTTAAATGTTTCTATAAAATGCCGAAAAACAGAAGCAAAAGAAATCAAACAACTCACTGTAGTAGATTTCGACTAATTTATATTGTAATCCAACTCGGTGAAAAAATAAGATAGGTTTTCCACAGCAGGAGTTTATGTATGTCTGGAGAAATTAACTTGACGCTGATCATAACAAGGGTGTGTTTGTTCTGGGAAAAGGTTGTCCAGATTTAATTTGTTCCGGGTGCGGTCATGTTGATTTTGTATTCTGGACTGGGTTAGAGCAAGACCCACTTCCTGGGTTAGAGGATAACGACTTGACCAAGGATGGTCAACTAGCGGTTGGGTTGGTCTTGGTGGGTTGTCCTTTTGAAGATCTAATTAAAAAGAGTGTTGTCCACTGTCTGCTTTCTACTGTTCCTCGGATGAAATCATGTTTTTGGAGAGTCATTTAAAAAGCAAATATGAATTACCCCAGTTGATGCGATGCCCAAAGTCTCTAAATTGAATGGAAATCCCAGTTTCCAAAGCTATACAGTATATGACTGATACTTTGCGTTCAGATACTGTCTATGATAGAGAGCGGTCATTTTGTCTCTCGTAAACTTTCGCAATCTTCACATGGTACTTTGTAACCTCCAGATTTCATATTGGTTTGGTTCTGATAAACATGAATAAGGGCACACCCGATACTCTTGAGGTGTGAAAAAAACTAATGGTTTTCAACTTTTATATTTTTAGTAAGATTTTTAATTTATTTTATATATGGAAGCTTTATTTTGTTTTTTTAATATATTTTCTTGATATATTTTCCTATTTTATAATGTTCGGGCCTTTTTATAGCTTGTTCGATAGAGTAAGTCGGTGAGTTATTTGGGGATCTTTAAATCATTTGTTTAATTAAGTAGGGTTGGGAACAGATTCTCAATCCTCCAAGAAAAAGATTATGCGCAACTCATGAAATATCGTGATAACTGGAATAAGGAATATGTGTTAAAAAGGGAGAGAGTTTGCTTTCTAGTGAAATTGTATCCAGAGGATTCCATTATAGTTAACATGTCCATTAAAATTGTTTTTTTTTTTTTTTTTTATTAGGTTTTGAATATTGTGCTAGGGACTATAGAATCTAGATTATTGAAGATTATATCAAAATCTCCCAAGTTATCATTCTAAAATGTGATAATGTCGTCAGTGTAACCCTACCAAGTCATGTTCTTAGCTCTAATAGTAATTAATAATTAGTTTCAAAGTACTCCTTGTAGAGATTGTCTAAAAGTGGGGATAACGGCCTGCCTTAACAACAACAGAATTTCTGCTAGTAAAATTAAGGTTGAATGAAAAATTTTTAGTGGTTACTACCAATTTAATCAACCTAATTATTTTCAATGATAAAACGGAAGTGATCATGAGTGATTAGTTTTTCACTTAAGAAATATTCTTTGGGTCTCAACTTTTTTTTTTTTTTTTTTTTTTTTTTTTTTTTTTTTTTTTTTTTTTTTTTTTTTTTTTGTGGGTCTCCATATGCCGATGTGGCCTTATTATCTCCAGCTAACTGTTCTCTGTAGTACCGGCTATCCATGGTTCTTTGCATATTATCTGCCTTAATTTGGTTATAGTTAGAAATGTGCTGTAATTTCCCGTTGTAATTGTGACCTTTTCTATATTTTCTTTTCTTTTTTCCAGTCCCTTGCTTACTACCTTATTTCATTTCCTTTAGCTTAAGCATCATATCCACCTGTTTCTGACTTATAACCTTCCACTTTAACTTTCTCGTCCATTATTTTAATCTAGTGTATTGAAGTGTTTGTCTTTAGTGCGTAACCGGGACCTTTGTGAATAACGATTCCACGTGCAGACTGAGGAGTTTTATATTGTTGACGGAAATATTACATTCTTCTTCAATTTCTGTATAAAGCCTTTTTCATGTTTTACATGTGTGGAGGAGAAAGTGCTTAAAAAGGGAGACAATAAGACCGCTGTCCATTTTTTATATAAAGGACCTTTTACTGTAAATAATTGAGCGCAGGGGGATGCCGTCCTTCTAGATTTTGAGAATTCCTTAAAAATATGGTAAAGAAGGGCTTAGTACAGTACTTTAAACTTTCCTTAAAACTCAATGTCTTTTTTTATTATTGCCTATTTTTCGCATAGATTTTTGAAAATTCACTGGTAATTTCAATTAAATATCCTTTTAGAAAAATAACCTACCCCATCATTGCCATTATTCTTGCCGCTATGTATAAGGGAGATAAGACATTTTCCTATTTGGCAATACCTTGTGTATGATCTACTAGTGTGCATGACCCGTCAAAAATGACAGATAAATATTAAGATCGATGTGCACATACACACACGCACACAGGCCCCTCTCATCAAGGCATGATCATTCCTTCTCCCCCTACCCGAGGGACGGTCAGAGCTTACCGTGACCGGAAAGATATATATATATATATATATATATATATATATATATATATATATATATATATATATATATATATATATATATATACTGTGTATATATAAAGATATTTATATATATATATATATATATATATATATATATAACGTGTATGTATATATATATATATATATATATATATATAACGTGTATGTATATATATATATATATATATATATATATATATATATATATATATATATATATATATATATATATATATATATATATATATATATATATATATATATATAATTATAACCCGTCATTTGTGTGTGAATGAATTCACTTGTATTTATGTATCTTTACTTAAAGTGGGTGTATTGTTATGATGGTACAAGTTTATTGAATGTTTACTTGCTGTTAGTATAATTGTTTACTTAATGATAACATTGCTATGCCATTTTAGATTATCATTACTCGCCCGTTATTCGCCTGAACAGACTGACATGGCTGCAATGGCGTTGACGATTTTAGTATATGTCGATTATTTAAGCACTGATTCTGTCGGGTGTTTTGTGCAGTTTAAAGGTCACTTGTGAATGGCAGAGGCAAGGGACAGTGACATTGCCCTACCAAGCAGGACAATTCCCTAGAGACTGACCATATATATATATATATATATAGAGAGAGAGAGAGAGAGAGAGAGAGAGAGAGAGAGAGAGAGAGAGAGAGAGAGAGAGAGAGAGAGAGAGAGATATGTACATATATATATATATATATATATATATATATATATATATATATATATATATATATATATATATATATATATATATATATATATATATATATATATATATATATATCTGCTGATGACTCAGTAGACAGACCTATAGGCTCCCTCAAACCACCTCTCCTGAACTCACAAGGATGCTGAGGTTGCAGCTACTAAAGTAACTAACGAGCTTGAGCGGGACTCGAACCCTAGTCTGGCGTTCACGAGTCAGGGGCGTTACCACATCGGACATCACAAGTTTATGTTAAGGAGGCCAGCAAAAAAATACTTTGTATTGCTTTTGTTCTTTGTCTCATAGTATGCTTTGTACAATATGATTACATATTATTTGTTCTTGGGCATTTTTCAGATTAAACACAATGTTTATTATATTTGGCAGGTTTCACTAGTAAGAAACATTTTGTACCGCCATTTATTTGCCCAGTTTAGTATTCTTGTTTGGTCCTACGGTAAGTTAGGCCGAGGCCTTCCACTTCAGTGGACCATTTGCTTAAAGGGGTATTATTTATTTCTTCGTTCTATATTGAGATAAGGAGGAGCGGGGAAAAGAAGGGAATGTTTTAGAAATATGAAAACGTCGTTATGTCTCAAATCATAGATAAGGTAAATTATTGACGTTTTCCCAGATGACATAAAGACAGAGAGACAGGCAAGCAAACAGACAGACAGCTAGTCTGACAAAATGTCAATATAAAAGGACGACGAGGTGAGAGAAAAGAGTTTTATGAAAGTATCAATAAGAAAATCTTTAAGGTTTAAACAATTTGTGTGATTAATTCGATGCAATTTATCGCAGAATAAGAGTATGCACCGACAAACTGACAAATTATTTTAAATATCTTTAAACGAAAGCCTTTGATTTTTTCCCGTAAGTTCTTAAGTTTGCCTCGTTCTTGTATCCTGCAGATACTTTTTAAAAGATTAATATTTGTTACAATTTTTACTTGTGAATATTTTCCTATTACAATACTATGTCAATTTCTCTCTCTCTCTCTCTCTCTCTCTCTCTCTCTCTCTCTCTCTCTCTCTCTCTCTCTCTCTCTCTCTCTCTCTCAAAACTTTGCTACTGTTGTCTGTTTCCTGTCGTTTTATAATTCATATTTCCAACTCCAGGATTTCCCAAAGCATAAAGTTTTCGTGGAAAAGTTTTTGTTTGTTTCGACTAGTCGTCAGGGCAAATTCAACTCATATTTAGATATCAGTATTAGATCTAAAACCTTTCTGCAGGAACGCCATGTATCTTAATTGGCTATTTATAGATTCTTTTTCTTCAAGTGAGGCTAGAAGCGAGTTTGCCCATGAAACGTTTACTGGAGGATGAGTGTGAACCTTTCTTTCATCTATTTGTTTACTCCGGTCTTCTTCTTTGAAGTTTCCTTTTTTCCTTGGCAACTGTTTATTTTGTTCTAGTTTCCGTCCACGTCAATGAAAGTTCTTCATTAGTTCAACCAGCCACGATACTTTGGCTCCAACTCCATTTTTTTATCCATTGGACGAGGGACATTTTTTTTCTTCTCCGCGCTTTAATCTTCAGTTAACTATTCCCTTTAGTACTGACTTTTCATGGTTCTTTACATAATATTATCGACCCTAATTCGGTTATAGTTACAGTTCTACTGTAATTTACGGTTACAGTTGTGACCTTTTTGCATTTTCTTTCCCTTTTCCATTCCCTTGCTTACCATCTTACATCCTTTCCTTTAGCTTAAATGACTGTTTCTGAATTATCACCTTCCACTTGTACTTTCTAATCCATTATTCTACTTAAGTACATTGCAGCATTTGTTGTGTAGTAGGTAAGCGGTGGTCAGAAACTGACTGCCTGTCTGGATCTTTTTACTGCATTGCGATCCTTTTGTCCCCTGACCATTTCGACATTTTTGGAGCTGTGAACCTTTTCACTTTTTACTGCAGAGTTCACGTCACCTAAATTGATCTTTGATTTTCTCCAGTATCTATTCGGCTCTGGTTATTCTCTTGAATTTTACATATTCCGTTTCTTTTTTCTTAAATGTGACATACTGCGTTGACTAAACAATTTCGTGTGGCCGTATTTGGTTTTGTTATTACAGTAGTACGATTACACTGTAATTACATACAGTTATCAAATTTCCAGGGGTAAAAATTATATATGATATGGGACTATTTTTTATTTACTGTAATTATTTCATAACATTTGACCATTTACTTAATATCCCGTATTCAGGAAACAACACTTCCCCTTTAGGAGTCACTTTTAGGGGCAATGGCGTCGTTCTAAAAGAGAGAAATGTAGGAAGTGGAGTTGATGCGGCACATGAGAGAGTAAGGGCCCAAGCACACTGGCGACTTTGTAGAGCCACAAGTGGCTGCGTTTTATGGCGGGGATATTTTCTCCCATAGGTTCCCATTGTTTTCAAGCTTTGCCGTTCACACTTGTGTCTGTGGCTCGCGACTGTGGCAAGCTGTCGCTCGTCCCCGCCACAAACAGCGCATTTTGTGGCGGCGTTTTGTGGCTGGCTGAGAGCACACTAGCGACCTCTGGCGACAACATGTGGCTGCTAATCAGATGTAGTGATATCGGTGTGGCGACCACATGTGGCCGGTTATTCAAAACATAACCACATGTGGTCGCAACTTGTGGCTATAAAAAGTGGCAAGTGTGCTCTGGCCCGCCACCTTGCGCGGCCACTTGTGGTGCCACAGAGTGGCTAGTGTGCTCGAGGCCTAATCGCAAAAAGGCCGAACCTTCAGATCTGTCCTCTGCTCTTTTCTTCTCTTCTCTTTAAAGGACGCTATTCTATGGAAATTCTGTCAGCAATTTCATAGCCTAGTGCTTGTTCCACAAAGTAGGCCTATTGCTCATAACTATGATGATATTAACGAATTTCTTAGTTAAAAAATAAAACAAAAAGTAGATAATATTACAGAGAAAGTTGATAATCTTCCAAAGAGGTTTAAACCGAGAAATGTTGATAGCTCAGGCAAATGCGCGAATAACTTATCTTGATAAATTTAAGGAAAATAATCTATTGAAATGACAAGAAAAATAATAAAAAAGTAGTGTTATGCGATTTTTACAATGAAGAATACGATGCAGTAGATTTTTTAGTTGCGTAAGATATCTATTTGAAATCGATTCATAACACTAAGGAGACGATAAGTCTATCATCTAAGAAACCCGCGTTGGGAGGGACTGCTTACTTCATAATGGAATGTGAGACTAAGATTCGAATAAAAATGGAGACAAGGGTATGTTAGGATGGGACAGCCACAGCATACTGACAGGTACTACTAGAAGACAAAAAGAGCAACATGGTTACGAGAGCAAACTAAAGTAGTGGATATTCTAACATGTACGAAAAAGAAATGGACATAGGCAGAACATATAATGAAGATGGCAGATAATAGATGGACATAGAAAATAACAGAATGGGTCTTTAGAGATTGCAAAAGAAGTAGGGGAAGGAAGAGAAGACGATAGATTGACTAAGTAAATTTGCAGGTATAAACTGACACAAGTGGAAGGACATGTCTGGGGGCTTTATTCTGCATTGGACTAGTAACGGCTGATAATACCATATATATATAGATATATATATATATATATATATATATATATATATATATATATATATATATATATATATATATATATATATATGTATATATATATATATATATATATATATATATATATATATATATATATATATATATATATATATATATATCACATAAACCGACAGGTATATGTACAGAAGAATTATCATGGACCAGGATTCGAAACCCGGCTGGTCAGATTTCTTTGAGTGATTTCGCCTGGGGCTCTGATCCCGAGGTCGTTTAAAGAATCCAGACTTTAATGTATTAAAATATATGGCTTATTCGAAATATGAAAAACACGTTTAAATGTGCAAAATTTATCATTAAACGAATGCCAAGTTACAAACCTACCAATTAGCTACGATGGTGAAGATGGGTTGATTTCAATTCTAAGTATCAAAACCTGAATTCGACAGATACATGTACAGGAGATTTGTCATAGACTTTTATCTTTCTTCGTGGCTAAGTGGTAGGGCCACTGTCATACAAGTATCCTGGACCAGGGTTCGAAACCCGGCCGGTAAGATACTAAAGTCTTTGAGTGATTTCGCCCGGGGCTCTGATCATGAGGTCGTTAAGAGAATCCAGACTTTGGTGTATCAAAATATATGGCTTATTTGAAATATGAAAAACACGTTTAAATGTGGAAAATTTATCACTATGTATATATATATATATATATATATATATATATATATATATATATATATATATATATATATATATATATATATATATATGTGTGTGTGTGTGTGTGCATGTGTGTGTGTATATATGTGTGAGAGAGAGAGAGAAATTTTCTCTACAAGTAAGATTTGCCAGATATATGAATCTTTAAAGCCACACGTTATATATTATTGTATCTAAATGACTTACGGCTCTATTACTAAATACGACTTAAGTATACATTCATTTTCTAATTATGATTTCAGTTTCAGATATATTTCTTCAGAATTCGTTTGACAAGAGGCTTTCTACCTTCCTTCGAGT
>NC_090745.1:60119309-60249309 GCF_036898095.1 Palaemon carinicauda | reverse complement strand
GAACCACAGAGAAAAAGAAACATAAAATAACAGAGTAAGTTCAGAGGACTGATTTATTGAACAAGGTCTCTACATCTTATATGGTACAGTTAGAATCTAAAGAATGCCGACACTTAAGGGAAATAGTTCGTCAGATGTCTCCAGTGTTCCCATGGCAAAACATAAAGAGTTGCTCTTCTTACTACTTCTATGAACTGGGGGAAGCCTTCTTCAACCTTAGCGAATCAAAGATTGTGAAGAGCCATCTTTGTTAGCAAAAGCATACAAATGTTACAAATTGATTTTCTATATTTCAATTCTGCATTATCATTTGGCGTCTCAACTATTCACTAAAAGTACATAACACACACCCGCATATACTGTATATATATATATATATATATATATATATATATATATATATATATATATATATATATATTTATTTATACATATACATATACATATCTAT
The DNA here is from genome assembly GCF_036898095.1 of Palaemon carinicauda. Classification (NCBI taxonomy): domain Eukaryota; kingdom Metazoa; phylum Arthropoda; class Malacostraca; order Decapoda; family Palaemonidae; genus Palaemon; species Palaemon carinicauda. Next base: position 60,248,858 of record NC_090745.1, on the reverse strand, counting down.
ACTGTATATATATATATATATATACATATCTATACTGTATATATATATATATATATATATACATATATATATGTAAGTGTGTGTCCATATACGTATATATACATACATATATATATATATATATATATATATATATATATATATATATATATATATATATATATATACTGTATACATATATATATATATATATATATATATATATTGTATATATATATATATATATATATATATATATATATATATATATATATATATATATTTATTTATATAAAATTATTTTTCAAATACTACTTTTTCGTAGGAGGGGCCAAGTATAGACTTTCCAGGGAAGGGACGGGGGAGAGTTTCCTCTTACCCTCCCCTACGCCCCGGGCAGTCCGACACTGAGGAAATAAGGATGGAAGTCATTTCTGTTTTAGGGATTGTGGAGAAAGGTTAAATGTGGATATCTTGATACAGCCTGTATGATATTGTATCATTGCCTAACTGTTATTTGATAACTGTTAATGTTTTAGCAAATATTTCTAACCGTATTCATTATCAATTGCTTTATAAAGATAGCAGCAGTAGAATAATGTAACAGCTGTTGTTGGAAGTTAGATAAGTAACGAAATCTAAATATCAGCTTTGCAACATTGATAATCAATGATGGATACAATACATACTGATGACTGCATAGCACCTTGAATTCAATCAGAATTTAGTATTTCGTATCGAAAAGAAGTTATGTTGAGGTAAATGAGGATGCTATTACAATCTGGCAAAAGATTTCAGAAATCTGTTTTATTGACAAATCATATATATAAAAAAAAAAAAAGGTATTTAGTCTCAGAACGACGCAATTTTCCGAAATTTGGTCATGAAACTATGATATAATTATTTTCCCAAAATATTTTCTCCTCTAATTTGCAGGAAAAAATACATGTGCATAAGGCATAAGCACAAAATTATTCCCCATGCTAATACCCTAATTTATCAATGATTATATAATTGCTAGTTGGCTCTATCTTGAGAAATTACACAGCTTGAAGATCAAACTGACTTCTTATCAATTTCATGCACAGCGTCCTTATAATCTTGATTCAAATAGGCTTAGCTCTGTATGATGAAGTCCTTATTCACAGCGTCCTATCTTCTAAGTGATCAAGTGGCCGAGTTAGCACAGCTGTGTGCGGCTGGAAGTTGGCCTTTGGACCTGGAGAATTACTCCAAGTAGATGGGCGCTAAACGAGCGAAAAATACATTACTATCCTTGAAGCTCAAGTTCGTAGTGTTTGAGCAATAGCCATCCATAACAGCTCCTCAGCCTACCAAGGTAGTAAGTAAACCATAGCGGGGAAATGGAAAACCCAAATACTAAAATATATTGAAAATAAATGTTTGATTGTAATTTTAATCACTAAATCACACAGCTGAGGAGCAATGTCTTTGGATTCCTAAATTTGTTCTCACTCTTAAGAATTTATTTTCTGAGTTTCTTCCTCTATGGGACCCTTGGCATGTCCTGTTAGGTCTTTATTCTTCAGCATTTGTGTTCCTCTGTTTCATTCTTTTACATTTGTGTTCCTTTCTTTCATTCTTTAATCATTTATTTATTGAACATTCTCATTATTTTCAAAATGAATGGCCTTCCACCCCGGTGGTCGTCTTAGGCCATCAATTTTGGTTCTTAGCTTCTCACTGTTCCTCCAGAAAGGAATTCTCTCCGGAGCGGCAGCTTCATATGAAACACCTTCACTTGACCATTCCAACCTGGAACTATCTGATATTCAATAGCAGGATTCAGAAATAAGGCATTTGAAGCACTGTATGTCATTTACCTCAATCATCGTATTTACAATCTCAATAAAAAAAAAGAATAAAAAAATAAAAATTACATTATGAAGCATGCTTATATGAGTAAGAGGTGTCACTCAAATTTTTGTACAATATATATCCCATTCCTTTATCATGTTTCCATTTAACAAAAATATCTTGGTTGATTTTAAAGCAAACGGGTAAATTTTCCTACAGAGCACTGTATATGGAGGACTACAAAATATAATGTGATAATGTTTTTGCCATAAGGCCTCGATAATTATCAAGGGAATAAAGCTCTAGCGATAAAGATTGAATTAGCAATGTAGCAAAGATTCTACTGTATATCTTTGAAATTTTAGTTTAAATGTCAAAGCTAACTATTTTTGGCCACGATCACAGATAGTGAGACGGCAACGCTCAAGGAAAGGGAATGTAAAAGAGAAATGATGAATAGAAGACAAGTGGCTTAGGGTCTAAACACTGAAACGGCGCATTCCCTTGAATCTGAATAATTTGTAGAATATTTTAGAGTAAAGTCTCCTTGTGTATTACGAAATGTTGCATTCTATGAATATCTTAAAGCTGAAAAAGGGTTTTATCAGTCAATCTAGTATTTGAAAAATAACGATGAGCTTTTGGAATCATAATACAAGAAAAATTATATAGTAATGCTAAACGAAGTTTTGATATGTATACATTTCTAAAAATGAATTTTTGCGCTTGTAGATTACTCCATTAATTACAGTAAGCTCAAACAATTTGATCTCTCTCTCTCTCTCTCTCTCTCTCTCTCTCTCTCTCTCTCTCTCTCTCTCTCTCTCTCTCTCTCTGAATGTCCTTTAAGTCAGTATAATTCATACATGGTGTTGTTTTATTAATATATTACAACATCGAATCATGATTGAAACTACTTTTTCTTCCATCAGTAATTTGAACAAGACTAATATCGAAATAATATATTGTAGCTGTTAACGGAAAGAATTGTTTACCTAAGACACTCCAATAATTTCTACATGATTTTGTAGATTCAATATATATATATATATATATATATATATATATATATATATATATATATATATATATATATATACATATATATATATATATATATGTGTGTGTACATACAGGCACCCACACCTACACACACATACTCACACGCACACATATGTATATAGATATATATATATATATATATATATATATATATATATATATATATATATATATATATATATATATATATATATGTGTGTGTGTGTGTGTGTAAATATATATATACATATATATACAGTATATATATATATATATATATATATATATATATATATATAAATATATATATACATATATATACAGTATATATATATATATATATATATATATATATATATATATATATATATATATGTATATATATATATATATATATATATATGTATATATATAAATATATATATATATGTATATATATATATATATATATATATATATATATATATATCTATATATGCGTGTGTGTGCGTGCGTGTATATGTATATATGAATATATATATATATATATATATATATATATATATATATATATATATATATATATATGCGTGTGTTTGCGTGCGTGTATATGTATATATGAATATATATATATATATATATATATATATATATATATATATATATATATATATATACATATATATATACATATACTATAAATATATATATATATGTATGTATATAACTATATATATATATATACATACATACATACATATATATATATATATATATATATATATATATATATATATATATATATAGAATACGCAAAATCATGTAGAAATTATTGGAGTGTCGTAGGTAAACAATTCCTTTCGTTAACAGATCGAGTTGTAACATCTGTATGCTTTTGCTAATAAAGACGGATCTTTACTATCTTTGATTCGCTAAGGTCCAAGAAGGCTCCGCCCATTTCATAAAAGTAGTAAGAGCAACTTTATCCATTTTGTCATGGGGATACTAGAAACATTTGACAAAAGATTTCCCCTGAGTGTCGGCGTTCGTTTGATTCTAACTGTACAGTGAGAGTACGAACATGCATACAGATATCTACAAAACAATACTCCACCCCCAAATGTATATCGGCATTAATGACCATAGATGTCAGGATGCCAGAAAACCTCATTTAAATCAATCAATCAATCAATCAATGCAAATGTATATACATAGATGCATACACCCCCATATACATGCTTGCACACATGATTAACATGGATATACACAATTATGCAAATATAACACTATCAATATAAATATATAATTTCACATATATCAATTCACATATATAGCATAACAATAAATATCAGTAAAGCAAATATGTATATTTATATACAATAATTGTAACTACATGTGACTGGTAGCTTAGATCTGAAAGTTATTATCTGAGATACAGTCATTTCTGTTATCATAGGTTTCTTTTATAAAATTGGTGGTTCTTTCCAATGAGTTATTTGAATGAACCAGTTTCTTTGCATAGGACAACTTAATAGTGCTATTTTTATCTCTAAAACAGACAAACATGAAATTAGTATCTTGATCAAATCTGACACTTTTCTTATGCTGTTCAATTCTCTTTTCAAAGGCTTTGCCTGTTTGACCGCTATAGAATTTTTCACATGAATTACATGGGATAAAACATACACATCCCTTGGTACTGTTAGGAGAATTCTTCATTTTGGCTGTTTTTATTGTATTATTAATCTTCAATGCAACATTAACGTTAAAAAATTTTAACAATTGTGGAATTTCTTTAAAATAAGATAATATATGGTAGTACAAGAAGGTTTTGCGTATTATAGTTTTCCCTATTATCATTACCAAAGAAGGTTTTTTTTTTCTGCTGTTTTTAGTGCATCATCTAATACAATATCAGGGTACTTCAGTTTCTTGCGGATAGTCCTAATTGCATTTATTTCGTCATCAATATATTCAGGGCGGCAAACGCGTAATGCTTTAAAAACACTTAGATTTAAATAGTGATAACTAAATGGGAAGATGTGCGTTGGCTTTCTATAAACACTAAACACATATTGAAAGTCAACGGATATCTTCGAATATGTCCATTACTACGCAAATCAAAGAAACAGAGTTAAGAAATTGGTATTCACTTCTATGTTTTAAGAGCATTACGCGTTTGCAGCACTAAATTTATTGATGACGAAATGAATGAGATTATTATTATTATTATTATTATTATTATTATTATTATTATTATTATTATTATTATTATTATTATTACTTGCTAAGCTACAACCGTAGTTGGAAAAGCAAGGTGCTATAAGCCCAAGGGCTCCAACGGGGAAAATATCCCAGTAAGGAAAGTAAATAAGGAAATAAACTACAAGAGAAGTCATTAACAAATAAAATAAAATATATTAAGAACAACAACAACATTAAAATAAAGCTTTCATATATAAACCATTAAAACCTCAAAAAAAAAAATAGGAAGAGAAATAGGATAGAATAGTGTGCTCGAGTGTACCCTTAAGCAAGAGAACTCTACCACAAGGAAGTGAAAGCCTATGGTACAGAGGCTATGGCACTGCCCAAGACTAGAGAACAATGGTTGGATTTTGGAGTGTCCCTCTCCTAGAAGAGATGCTCTCCATAGCTGAAGAGTCTCCTCTACCCTTACCAAAAGGAAAGTAGCCACTGAACAATTACAGTACAGTAGTTAACCCCTTAAGAGAGGAAGAATTGTTTGGTAATCTCAGTGTTGTAAGGTGTATGAGGACAGAGAAAAGTATGTAAAGAATAGGCCAGACTATTTGGTGCATGTGTAGGCATAGGGAAAATGAGCCGTAACAAGAGAGAAGGATCCAATATAGTACTGTCTGGCCGGTCAATACCGTAGACTCAATGACTCTCTAGCGGTAGTATCTGAACGGATGGCTGGTGCCCTGACCAACCTACTACCTACTAGGACTGATATTACCGCAAGAGAGTTATTCGGTCCTTTGACTGGCCAGACAGTACTAATTAGATCCTTCTCTCTGTTTACGGCTCATTTTACCATTGCTTACACATACACCAAATAGTCTGGCCTATTCTTTACACATTCTCCTTGGTCCTCACACACTTGGCAACTCAGAGATTACCAAACAATTCTTCTTCGCTCGAGTGGTTACTACTGCACTGTAATTGTTCAGTGGTTACTTACCAAAATCAAACCATTGTTTTCTAATCTTGGTAAGTTTCATAGCCTTTGTACCATGATCTTCCACTGTCTTGGCGTAGAGTTCGCTTGCTTGAGGGTACACACGGGCACACTATTCTATCTTATTTCTCTTTCTTTATTTTATTTTTATAGTTTATGTATGAAAGGTGTATTTTAATGTTGTTACTGTTTTTGAAATATTTTATTTAAATTGTTCATTATTTCTTTTGTAATTTATTCATTTCCTTATTTCCCTTCCTCACTGGGGTATTTTTTTCCTGTTGGAGCCTTTGGGCGTATAGTATCCTGCTTTTACAATTAGGGTTGTAGCTTAGCTAGTAATAATAATAATATAGGTAATAAATTGAAGTACCCTGAAATTGTATTAGTTTATGCACCCAGAACAGCAAAAAAACACCGTCTTCGATAATGATAACAGGGAAAACTATGAAACACACACACACACACACACACACACACATATATATATATATATATATATATATATATATATATATATATATATATATATATATACATATATGTATGTGTGTGTGTGTAAAAGAGTGTGAGCATATACACACACACACACACACACATATATATATATATATATATATATATATATATATATATATATATATATATATATATATGTGTGTGTGTGGGTGTGTGTGTTTGTGTGCGTTTAAACTGTATATATATATATATATATATATATATATATATATATATATATATATATATATATATATATATATATATATATATATATATATATATATATATATATATGTATATATATATATATATATATATATATATATATATATATATACGTTTATACTATACACACACACACATATATATATATATATATATATATATATATATATATATATATATATATATATATATATATATATATATATATATATATTTATATATATATATATGTGTGTGTGTGTGTGTGTGTTATGTAAACACTTTTTAATAGTTTTTTATGTTTATGTTGTTGTTATACGTACGAAAATTTTATAACTTTGAAGATTGGTGTAATTTCTTTTGAAAGAATTGCTTCGAGTAACGTGTTTAAGACAATTTCGAATAAAGTTATACCACATGATAATATGAATATTCATGAGAAGTGCTTCTCTAAAACTCTTAGGAAAAGCGGTTTAATGAAGATGAGCCAGTCCGATAATGTGATTTCCTCAGGCGGTGGGGGTATTGAAATAAAAAAGTTAAATTACTATAGATATCGAAATATTACCGCAGATGAGTAAATGAAGGAGCCCTTGGCGTGTGCACGCAGATAAGATTCACTCTCATGAACTGAGCTGGTGTTAATGCTATCATTCAAAAGCGCCTTGAATCTGTACGCGATAAGACCTTGGCATTTATGCATTTTAGATTTACAAAGATACATAGAGAAAGTAATATACGGAGTGATGCTGTTGTAGGATTTCCTTTTCCAACAACTTGAAATTAATAAAGTTTATCGTGACATCGATATTAAAGTTAAGGTTATCTTGATATCGCTTCATCGATTTATCTTTAAGTAGAAAAATATCATGGAGGGATTTTATGAATTAAATGTACCACAATATAAATTCAAAATTTAGAGGAAACTTTATTCGTCATTGTTATAGCACTAGGTCAGATTCTGTTACAATTTCAAGACTACAGGAGGTTCACATAGAACTTTGAAAAAATAAAAATCTCACTCACATGTGCCGAAAACATGTTCTAATTCAGTTTCAAAAACAGAATAAATACTGGAAGTCCCTGCAATAGCTTTAATGATAAAAAAGATAATTGGAAAGGTCAGTGAAAGATCGGGTTACGTTATTCAGGTGCGCTCCTCCCCAGTGTGTTTGTACAGAGCAAGCAAATTGTGACTTGAATATTCCAGTTCAAAGGTGACAGGATACAACAGATCTAGACAAAGTTTCACATACAAAATAAAATCGCATCTAGTTAAACGTATCAATTAAAGCTTTATATAGTTTACTTAACCTAGACCGTCATATTGTTACTAGGCCCCATGTTTTTAAAAATAAATCAGTATCATGAACTGGTCAGATGCTGACCGTGAGAAGTGTATCAACACCAAACCACCTTTCGCATGATAGGAGAGAGAGAGAGAGAGAGAGAGAGAGAGAGAGAGAGAGAGAGAGAGAGAGAGAGAGAGAGAGAGAGAGAGAGAGAGAGTTCAAATAATAAATAACTCAATCCTGTTGAGACTAAGGTCCGGGATCAACCATAAAAACATCAACAATGGCTACAAAAGAGATGAGGGAGTCCCTCCAACTACGTCTATGGCTGCAAAAGTCTAGAAAAGGCATTGACATGATTGATTACTCTAAAAATTAGTTTGACTGCTTTATTCAGAATTCAATTTTACACACAGTAAGCATCAATTAAACATTTCATTTATAAACTTAATAATAGTCATACAAATATAATTCATCGAATACATCGATGCATTGGCAAATTTGCTAATCATTCATGGTAACCTTGTTTTATGTCATACTTTTGTCTGATTACTGTAGTCTCTCTCTCTCTCTCTCTCTCTCTCTCTCTCTCTCTCTCTCTCTCTCTCTCTCTCTCTCTCACACACACAAACAAACACACTTATACATAGACACACATGTATATATGTATACATATACATAAATTTCTCCCTCAAACTGGCTCGAACTATAGTTTCTCCAAATGAAAGGCAAAGTCGCTATCAATCATGCCACCAGAGGCTCCAAAATCTAAATCGATGTCGAAACCTAAATGCTAACTCCAGGATAAAACTCGCTGCTATGAAATAATGTGGTCTCACCAGGTATATTAAGAAATGCAGTTAGCACTTAGTTTCAGACTTCTTTTAGAGCCTCTAGTGGCATGATTGATAGCGACCTAGCCTTTCATTTGAAGAGGAAAACTAGGGTTCGATACCTATATGAGGTAGAAATTTTTTTCTATTTGAACACGATATTTTGTTGATTTTCATCCATACATACTGACACAAAGATATATATATATATATATATATATATATATATATATATATATATATATATATATATATATATATATATATATATAATATATATATATATATATATATATATATATATATATATATATATATATATATATATATATATATATATATATATATATATATATATATATATATATATATATATAGAAAAAATCAGGTCACTTGACATCGCAATTTGGATAATAATGACCGACACATCATCTCGCTTAACACGGCCACACAAGCTACTCCAGGAAATTGCTTCGGACTTAGGACCAGACTTGAACAGGGACCGAATGCTTTCATTTTCCCTAATCGGACCTCTAAGACCCTGATTTCACCGGGAGGATTAGCCTTGACATTGGTTGGCCTTTCGGGACAATTAGGAATTACTGTAGTCTCTGGATTACACCATTTGGTGTTTGTGCATAGGAGAAAAATCACATTTTTTTTTACTTAATTTCACCTTTTTGATACAAACTCTATTTAAAATCATCGCTACTTTTATTTCTTGATAAAAAATGAAATAATGCTGGCGAGGTTGGAATTTCTTAATCCTCTCCTTTTCCTCTTGATGGATAGAAAACTTTCACTAGAAAGCAGTAACTTATTGAACAAGCCTTTACTAGGCAGCATTTTTCTTATACTTATAATACAGTATTGAGAAGAAATAAGCACATTGCGTTGGAGTCTGTGTGGATTAGTTTGAAAAGACCTACTTAGGTAATGTACTTACGCAAAAACAGTCATCTCGATGCGATTTTATACCGGTAAGGAGATCATTCTTAATATTCTTATTTGCTTTTCTATTGCATCGATTTATAATTTGCAAGTATATAACCAGATAACAAAAAAAAAAAACAATTGTTGTTTTACACTTCGTTACAAGTCTGTCGGAATTTTTATATATTAACATACGTAACAAAGTTCAATGAGGTAGTAGGTTAGCCAGGTTACCCACCCGTTGTGATACTACCGCCAGAGTTACTGGATCCTTTGACTGGTCAGACAGTACACCATTGGATCCCTGTCTCTGGTTACGACTCATTTTTACTTGGGTTATAGCATCTTGCTTTTCCAACTAGGGTTGTAGCTTAGCAAGTAATAATAATAATAATAATAATAATAATAATAATAATAATAATAATAATAATAATATAGGCTATAGGGAGATTAAATCATGTCCAAAACTCTACGGAGAGACCGTTTCACTTTTCACCAACCTTAGCTTGGCGTTTTTCAAACATTGCAGATCAAAAGATAACCTACATAATTTATTTTCGAGGACATCCCACAGGTATATGTGATTAAACAGATCTGAGTAGACCTATAACATTAAGTATGGAAACGTGTGAATTTATATTTGCCGGTTTTATCAATGACCTTTACCATATTAATATTGGACAACTAGTCAGCTAATTTCCCTACAATATATTCATGATGCACTGTTCGGTGATATTCCTTTTCTATATTATTTGAGGTATTTTAAGATACTTATTGTAATTTTCAAGCGAAGCTTTTATTTCGTTCTCCAAAAATGTGGTGATGTCAGGTGTAGTTACCGAGGCTTCCCATACCTGCGGAAATTACTGTTTTAGGGATGTAGTTCTCTATGTGGACATCAGTAGCGTCTCCAAATCTCCATCCCTTAAACAAAACTCTTCAATGAGATGGTTTCATTTTTCCAAATAATAATAGCCGTGATTAAACCATCCGTTGGGGATATTCTTCATAGGCATCTTTGGTTATTGTTTGTTGTTCATAGACTTCCTGAGGCTGACATTTATAACACCGTAATTAACACACTGGTAGAAATTAACCAATTGCTAATAAAAGCTTATACATGATATGTACATCTGGTCTTGCCTAATCTCAGTTGAGATGCTATGTGACGCTGCCAAAGCCCAGGTGTGTCTCATTCTTTGAAACTGGGGAACATTCCTTCTGATATTGTTAATGGATAGTGAAATGCCAAGTTTAAGGTAGGCCTCGTTGCTTCCATGGAAAACCACGTACCTAAGTCATTTGGCAATTATATTATTCATACTCGTATGTGAGTAGCTTATTTGATTCAACTCGTTTATTTTTAGTTGATTTTTTCTGTATTTTCTTCAGTTTTAATTTTACTCATTTTGCTTTCCGTACTATTACTTTATTTTTTCTGCAATGGCTCTTGAATATTTTATTTTACCAAAGAATTTTTTGGAAATTTATGACATTTCGGCTTACATTTGTATACAATTTATACAAGTAATCGATAGATTTCAACTGTCCTGATACAAAATATATTGACAATTTACAACATCACAAAACAGTGTTGTGCTAATAGTGGTCCTTATTACTTATGGCCTACATTGTTTTACAAAATCTGGGAAACATTTTTCTCCGGGAGAACATTGACTTTGCCAGTTACCTGAAAAGAAAAATAAATATTCAAGAGAAAAAGATTATTTTGTGTAAATAATCTCCAATTATCAAATGGACTTGCGACCTAGAGGAAGGGTCAAGGTATGTGTTATTTGGGATAAATCAGCATCCACCATGAGGTGCCCTACTACATTCTGCTTACTCGTGGGCTTTGTATATTTCCATCAATCATGCCGATTGCTATCAGACCATCATCATCCCTAACTCCATTCTGTTTCAAATCTGCACTAATAATGATTATAGGAATGCAGTATTTCGAGGTCTTGAAGTGATTGGTATAAAAGACTGGTTGATAATTATACTGCATGAACTGTATGTCGTCTCGCTAAAGTAAAGATCTGTCAAGTCTGGCATCAGTTTTAAGTTAGAAAGTATCAAAGTCATCATTATTTATTCTAATCTGAAAGGGATATTTTTCTGTTCAAGCAAGGGAGTGGTGTCGATAAAGGGTTGGTCTGTTAATACAATTTATAATTGGCGATGATGATCAAAGACCGGTTCCCCATTGCTCACTCCACAACACTATGATTGTGGGCACACTACTAGATGTGTGGGTGCAAAGCTCTGCCATCTGCAGAAAGTTCATTATCGTTAGTTACCTCCTACACAGATAGCACAGCTTACATACTTTTATTTCTAACTTCCAGAACCTATCTAATGAATCAAGCACCTTCTTTGGTTGGTGATTCTAATTTCCTTAATTCTATGCTACTGCTTCCGTGGTGAAATACTGGGGAATTTACAACCACATATGATTACTTTCTTTAAACTGTAAACCCTCGTGCACCAGCTTTGCACGAGGCCAAGTTACAGAACTGAGAAACAAACTTATTTAAGAGACATCTGCCGTTCACCTTTGATTCAAACTATATTTCCTGCACCAATTCTTTTGGGGGTGATGCCACACGGGTTCACAAAGACTCAATTAAAAAGTTTGACATATATGTAATATTCAAAGTACACAAACAAAAATCATCAGAGTTACGTTAAAGAGCGAACATTAACATTACCACAAATGAACAAAATTTACGTTACTTGATAAAAAATTAAACAAATATCAAACGTGGTTACAGAGTATTCTTATAAGAACATTGCTGCAACAACGCGATGGTTCACGAGGTGATGATGGTGGTCGGATTCAGGAGAATATCTTCTAAGTACTTGCCTTTTGGAGTCCGCTGGTAGAAGCCCGCCCGCATCACATTTCCACCCTGGAAGAGAACTCGGGAGGAGTACAATGTTGTCACATTTACAAATTTGCAAGGGTTACGTAACAAACATCAAGTGATTTAATTGTAACCCAACATACAAAGAAAAGGGGTTTCGTCCAGAAGGCAAGTTTAAATTACTGGCATGTGCCCTTACAATAATCAAATAATATATATATATATATATATATATATATATATATATATATATATATATATATATATATATATATATATATATATATATATATATATATATCTCCACAAGAAGAAGTTTGACAACAATGGGATGATACGTCATCTTATCTGATCTAGATGGATAAAATTTGCAAGAAAGGCAGCTTATTACTTTAAATATTATCATACTAATTCATACATACTCATTGATATAGTTAATATGATAAAATTACTTCTGTGGAGCAAAATAATCACATTTTAACATATATTCATAGAAACTGAGAAATACATTAGAAAACGAATACTCGTAAAACTAAGATTAATTTTTATTCAAGGGGAATAAATGTCAATTTTTGACATTCTCCCCCAAGAAGAATCATAATTAGAAATAATGCAACTGTACCCAAAATTCTAAATCAAAACATACACTTAGAGTACATCCATAGAAATCAAATCCTTTCTCTCTTGATCACAATGGATTGCTGCTGCACGCCGAGGTCTCGCATCATTCAGAGGCACACTATCTGGCTCCTGAGTTTCAACACTATCAAATTCCCTTTCAGGTGCCTCCAGAAGTACGATCTTCGTGATTGATCTCATGTATAGTTTATCATTCACTTTCACTTCTACAGACCTAATCACACCATCAGACGACGGAAACAGCTGGGTTACCTTACCCAAGGAGAGGAGGGATCTATAGCCTTTACCCAGGTGATCTTCTAAGTCTACCATCACTATGTCCCCAACTTTCACATTTGCAGAGAGATTATTACTAGAGTTATTATGTCTCTCTCAAGGACACTAAATAGTCTCTTTTCCAAGAGTTCTCAAATTTCCTTAGCACTGATGATAGTCTCAAATATTGAGCTCTAAGATCACTTGAACTCGTGAAATCTGGGTCATCATTTGCTAAATTGTTAAGAGGGGAAATAAAAACATTTCTCCCATAAAGTAACATGGAGGGAGTCAAAGCCTCACAATCTCTATCAGAGGAGAGAAAAGTCAGTGGTCGAGAATTTATCACAGCTTGAAACTCAACAAGTAGAGTTCTCAGCTCTTCAAAGGATACACGTTTGTGATACAAAGCCTTGGACAAACATCCTTTTAGAACACCAACAAGACGTTCATAAAAGCCTCCAGACCAGGGGGCTCGCGGTGTGATGAACTTCCAATTAACAACATTTCCTTCAAGGTATGACCTTACCTCTGATTCCTCCATAATTTCTTTCAGGAAATTATTAAATCCAACAAAATTCCGACCATTGTCAGATATAATCAGACTCGGCAGAGAATGATATGCTACAAAGCGTCGAAAAGCCAGTAGGAAATCTGAAGCAGTCATGGAATGAGTCAAATCAAAATGAACTGCCCTGCTCGTAGTACAGGTAAATAGACACACAAAGACCTTCTCCTCCAAACCAGTCTCATGATCAAAAATATTAATAGCACCAGTATAATCAACTCCTACTGATTGGAACAGTCTATCATATCTCCCTCGTTCTATGGGTAATGGTGGGGGAGGAGGCAAACACAACCGTTTCTTACTTAACTTCTGACACAAAACACACTTTGACAGAATCGATTTGATTACTTGACGTGCTTTAGGTACCCAAAAGGTTTCTCTCAACAATGCCAGTACAGAATTGACACCACAATGGTGATTATGTCTATGCAAATGTTCAACTATCAATACTGTTAAATAACTTCTGGAAGGCAATAACATTGGGCACTGAGTATCATAAGACATGGAAGCGTTTTTCATGCGACCCTGAGACCTTATTAGGTCTTCCTCATCAACAAATAAGTTTAACTGATTACACAAATTCTTAATATCCATGGACACTCCATGTGAATTCTTATCACAGAGGTACATTCTGGTAGTAGAAAAATGTTGCTTCTGTTTAAGGAGGACAAGTGCCTTCATTTCGTTAACAACAAACTTGGAACCTTTACTGCACTTACTAAGAAAGAGCAAAATTGACCTCATGATACGTTTAAGTTTACTTAAATTACTGTAACGTGGGATGCCAATTAATGGGGCTGGAGGTTGTACAAACTTAGGTTCTGAAAGAATTTCATTAACATGCACAGTTTCGGTAGCTAAAAATTGGGGGTAATCGCCAGTTAAAAGCCATTTTGGACCATTCCACCACAAGGAATTTTGCGATAAATCTTTACTATTACTACCTCTGGATAGAATATCAGCTGGATTATCCTTAGAGGGGGTATACCGTAGGGGAAACTTGAACTCATTAATTTCAGTGACTCTGTTTCGTACATAGGGAATTTTACTATTATTGTTCTTCACCCAACAAATAGAAACCATGGAGTCACTCCAGAGAGTGCAAGAACTCAATCTTAAATCCTCATTCTGCATTAATCTTCCAGCAAGTTTCGCACCCAAGGACAAGGCTGTCAATTCCAAACGCGGAATAGTCTGTTTAGGGTTTGGTGCCACTTTACACTTACTGACCAGTAAATTGCTTACACTTCTCTTGGGATCAGTCACATAGGCAGCAGCTCCATATGCCTTGTTAGAGGCATCACAAAATACATGTAAGTGGGAACATTCAGGATGTACAACAAACCTAGGAAACCTTAAACTTTCTACATTTCTAAAACACTTACAAATTTCTTCAAACCTTGAACATAATGATTCTGGTAAAGGGTCATCCCACCCGTAGTTACTCCACAAACATTTCAGAAAATATTTACCTCTCACCTGTATTGGTGACAATAATCCTAGAGGATCAAACATGCGAGCTACTACTGATAAAACCTTTCGTTTGGTTAAAGGTCCTTTATGCTCACAATTTACTTCCTTTAGTGACATCTCATCTTGTGCTAGATACCACTCTAAACCCAAAACGTTTACTCCTTCTTTGCTAACGTCTATGGTTCTGTTGAACTCTGAATCATTACTGACCCATTCTTGTAGAGGCATATTAGCGTCTTCAAGAATCTCACTTATTACTGGATACTCATCCATCAAGACTGACACATCCTTGTAAGTTTTACTAAAATTATCTACATAGGAATTCTTCATCAGAGATGATGCAAGAGGATTATCATGTAAAGATAAATGATGCAAGAGGGTTTGCTGCAAGAGAAAGGGTGACCACGTAGCTCCAAAACAAACTACACAAAACCTGTAAGTTACAGTTGACTTCAAATCTGAGGGATCAGTTATCCATAGAAATCTGCAATAATCACGACAATCAGGTGAAATGCCTATCCTTAAAAAGGCTTTACTGATATCTGAAATCACAGCTACTGGGTTTTCACGGAAACTCAACAGGGCATCTAAAAGTTTAGTAGTTAATGAGGGACCAGTTAATAAACAATCATTTAAGGAAAGTTCTTCTTTAGTCTTTGGAGAAGCATTAAAAACTATTCGAATGGGAGTAGTTTTGGAATCCTTCAATACAGCATGATGGGGTAAATAATGCCCGATAATAGGGGAACCTGCAGGAATTAATTCTATAAACCCAGACTGAACATAATCTTTGATAATCTTATCATATTTAGCATACAAGGAGGGGTCAGATTCAAATCTATGTAACAAGGAATTTAATTGACCAATGGCTATTCTATAGTTAACAGGCGGTCTACTTTCGTCTTTAAATGGTAAGGACACTTCATATTTATTGTCAACCCTTTTAACTTTATCCTTAAAACACTTAACTGATTCTCTTTCTTCAGGAATAATTTCAGATTGACGAATACCAACACTTTCTAAATCCCATAATCTTTTAACTTCACAACAAGAATTAATAGGAATCTCCTCTACTTCTATTCTGGAACAACATACATGTGATGTAGTAATCTCATTAGATTCTACGTCGTCATAAGACCAACTAGGAAGGGGTCCAAAAATTAGTGCACCACCAGAACTATTCAATATCTGTATTTCAGAGCAAATTTTACTGTTCTGAATGAATTTTCCATAATAATCAGCCCCAATGACTAATTCTATACCATTTACTTCATCTGAATTTAAATCATTATCTGCTAATTTTATGCCTTTACTCGTCAAGAACGCAGCTGACTTACATAATCCTGGAGAATAAATTCTGGAATTAACTCTATCGAATGCAATGGCATTAATGACAGTACGAATTTTACCTAGTCTCACCACAACTCTTACTATATCACAATCAACTTCCATGGCATCACTGCCAAATGGTTTTACCTTTAAGGCTACCGTTGCTATAGACTATAGATTAAGCTTATGGGCTAATTCCGTTGCAATAAACGTTCTTTGCGCACCAGAATCAAAGAGTGCTCTCTCAAAGGAACGATGTCCATTGCCTGACACAATTACGCTAGCAGTAGGAAGAGCAGTCGAAACAGAAATCTTATTATTCTGAGAATGATCAATTCCCAAAGAAGCAGTCATAACTACGGGGGAATCACCTTTACTAACAGCACCTTTGGGATCCTTATGAGAATTCCCATTAACATTTGATTGACTAACAGCACCTTTGGGATCCTTATTAGGACACCCAAAGTTAACATTTGATTTACTAACATTAGTACTATTTACACTCAACTTTGGTGAAGCAGGATTTACAGGGTTTTCTGTTTTCTTACAAATCATCGGGTAATGAGGACCATCACATATATTACATTTAGGCTTATTCCTACATTCAGAGAATAAATGACCTCCTTTGAGGCAAGCAAAACACAATCTTAAACATCTAACTGTCCCTTCTACTATCAACGGATTTGAAAGAGTTACAATCGCGAGAAGCATGGTTCAATGAGCAAAACACACAATTATTGTAACAACTACTATTATTAGGTGTACTGTTACTTGGTTGTGCTCTCTGCACGTTAGGCACATTTGAGGGAATTACTTTAGAATAGTTGCCCTGATCCCGTTTTCTTTTATTAGAATTCTCACCTTCGTGACAAAATTCCATCAATTCACAAACATATTTCAAACCTGAGGAAATTTGCTTTAAATCAAGAGACATACTATTATGTTTATCAGCTATAGCCTTACGTGTTTCAGGTAATAATTTCTCGCATATTATACTAGAGAAAATGGGGTTCATGGCTTCTACATCTAAATTCAGTGTTTTCATCTGTAAAATAATTTTTTCTTAATCCAATTTAAAAGTGTTCAAATCCTCTATTGAATGACTGGGAGGGACTAAATGTGTTAATTTGGACATGAGTCTACGTTTCAAGTTTTCCTTATTATCATACTTCTCCTTAAGGGTCTGAATAACTACTGAATAATTGGCATTAGTGACAGGCAAACCTTCTATGGCTTTGAGGGCGTTGTCCCTTAAACTAGCTCTGAGTATAGAAAACTTAATTACATTGGAAATATCCCTACGATCGTGAACCAAACTGTTGAATATATCCCAAAATGCAAGCCATTGTTCTTCCCCACCGCTAAATTCAGGTATCTTAATTTCTGGGAGTTTAGGGGGAGGGAGAGGATTAACGGGAGCCGAAGGAGGAGGCATAACGGGCCGTTGATTTCTATCTCTAGCGTCAATCTCGCTCATAGTTTGCTGAGTAGCAGCAATAGCTTTCCTTACACATCTAGTTATTGCTCTATAACTTCTACATAACTTGTCATACTCACTATCCTGTGAAATAATCGTCACATTCTGTGACCAACTATCTTCAAAACGTCGTAGTCCCTCAGTAAGACAACGTTCATACATTACAAGAGTCGATTTTGGTGTATCGGTATCACCAATGCAGCTACCTGACTCGTTGAGCAAATCTTGTAAGGAAATAATTTCCCCTTCAATAACTACCTTAATCTTGGACTCCATTATCTCGTTAATGAATCAATAACAAACTTGAACAAATATCAGAAAATATATGGCAAATTATCTAACCCTGATTCAAATATAACATGCACTAAATGCTAGACAATTTGACCACGTGCTCCTAAATACATCTGGTCACGAAACCTAAGTTCAAAAAAATGGCAACGAAATTCAACAAAATTTTTTTCACAGAGTAATTAACGAACAAATAATGTTCCATAAAACAGATTACTTGGTAAAACACTCCAAGTAATTCAATACCTTACCCTGCTCACCAAATAACTTTGGACACGTGCCAGCTATACTAGAATGACTTTGACGCTGACCATTATCCACGTGAACTTTATCGCAATTTATCTTTAACATTCAAAAAAATTCTTTGTGAATCGTTATGGCATCTCGTTCGTTCGAAGGACCAGAATTTGTGGTGAAATACTGGGGAATTTACAACCACATATGATTACTTTCCTTAAACTGTAAACCCTCGTGCACCAGCTTTGCACGAGGCCAAGTTACAGAACTGAGAAACAAACTTATTTAAGAGACATCTGCCGTTCACCTTTGATTCAAACTATATTTCCTGCACCAATTCTTTTGGGGGTGATGCCACACGGGTTCACAAAGACTCAATTAAAAAGTTTGACATATATGTAATATTCAAAGTACACAAACAAAAATCATCAGAGTTACGTTAAAGAGCGAACATTAACATTACCACAAATGAACAAAATTTACGTTACTTGATAAAAAATTAAACAAATATCAAACGGGGTTACAGAGTATTCTTATAAGAACATTGCTGCAACAACGCGATGGTTCACGAGGTGATGATGGTGGTCGGATTCAGGAGAATATCTTCTAAGTACTTGCCTTTTGGAGTCCGCTGGTAGAAGCCCGCCCGCATCACATTTCCACCCTGGAAGAGAACTCGGGAGGAGTACAATGTTGTCACATTTACAAATTTGCAAGGGTTACGTAACAAACATCAAGTGATTTAATTGTAACCCAACATACAAAGAAAAGGGGTTTCGTCCAGAAGGCAAGTTTAAATTACTGGCATGTGCCCTTACAATAATCAAATAATATATATATATAATCTCCACAAGAAGAAGTTTGACAACAATGGGATGATACGTCATCTTATCTGATCTAGATGGATAAAATTTGCAAGAAAGGCAGCTTATTACTTTAAATATTATCATACTAATTCATACAAACTCATTGATATAGTTAATATGATAAAACTACTTTTGTGGAGCAAAATAATCACATTTTAACATATATTCATAGAAACTGAGAAATACATAAGAAAACGAATACTCGTAAAACTAAGATTAATTTTTATTCAAGGGGAATAAATGTCAATTTTTGACAGCTTCTAAATTTCCTTAATTGTTCAAAGCTAAGCTTTGTTGTATCATATTATTATCTGTATAACTAAAAAAGCTGTAATTTTTATTCCTGTTTCTCTAGTTTCCTTTTACGTCTATCATATTTAACCTTGTCTCCATTACTATTACTGCATCATTAGTGTTTAGTTCACTTATGTAATTTCTTCTGCCATTACCCTTTGCAAGCCAACAACTTGGTAATTTTTGCTTTCTTTTCTTCCATTTTTCTTTTAATTTCATTTGCCTTTATACATTTTATTTATTTCTTTGAAGTCTTCCCTTCTATAATTTCTTCTTCAATTTCAGCATCGTATTTTTTGTATATCTCTATTATACTTTTTTCCCAGCATTCCCCAAATGTTTCCCTTCTTTGGTCTTCCACTATCTTCCTAACTAATCGTTTATCATCTGATGTAATGATGTTATGAAACAGCATCACATTTTTTGTATACTATTTTCATCTCAATTGCCCATATTCCTGTTTCCGCTATTAATCCCCAATAAGGTATAGTTGCAACTTGTTCAAAGATTCCTTTCAAAATTTGGTACGGAATACCCTCTAACTCTTTCATTTTTTTTTTCTTTTATGACACCCTATGTCTCAATATTTGCAAATATTGTAGTTACTGCAATTGTCTCATATATTTTTATTCTCACAAACAATCCCAAATCTACTCTTTTACTGCCTCCATACTTCCTAACTTCTTGCACATTGTATTCTATTTTTTCTTCCCTTTTGCTGATGTTAAGACCATGGTCTCCCTTTTCTAAGTACCATTCTCCTAAGTTCTTGTATTCCTCTTTGTTTCTATCCTTCCCTTTCTAACCACCTCGTTAACCTTTCTAACTTCTTTTTTATCTTTTGTGCCTTAATACTAACACCGCTGACGTCTGTGGGTTGGTGCTAAAAGTAGATTTCCTCACTTCTTCCATATTGCGCCAGTTGCTTATGGTTTTTTCTACTTTGCATCTGTTATTCCTAAAGAAAATTATATAATCTACATATATCAGGGACTCTATTCTGATTTTGCTGATCAGGGTTATCGTCTTCTCACTTTTAGTATTAACGTTCTCTGTGATAATTGAACATAATTTTCGGCCAAAAATTGTTCATTGTCTTACATTTCCTTCTATCCCAAGACTTAATTGACGCTTTACCTCTCTCGTTTAATTTATAAATCATCTTGGCAATCTCTTTCCTAATCATCTTACATAGTTATTTCATACAGTCTTTCAACCACAGTTTAATGAACAATTTTACTGCATCCTCAAACCATATGTATGTTAAGGTTCCTAAATAATTATCATGATTTATAAATGCATTCAGTGTGATAAGGTGATCTGCTGTTGATCTATCCTCTATCCCACCACACTGAAATCTGCTAATCTTTTAATTAATTTCAGCCTTAATTTTCATTAATATTAGTTTCTCAAACATCCTACTAACCAATTACGTAATAAATACTTCTCTTTTATTTTTTCATATCTAATATGCTCCCTTTAGACTCCCCCACTGATATTTCTAGTTCATGACATTCATCTGGTATATCTATTCTGTCTTCTATTTCATTTATATTTCTCTCACGTTATTCTTCATATCTTGGCACATGTTTTTCATTATTTCATTGCTAATTTCTTGTCTATCTCTTGTATCCTTATTTTTTTTCAGGGATGGTATAATTGCATCACTTTATCTTTTACAAATTTACTTTTTTCCATCACCCACCTGAATGTCATTTCATTAATTTTGTTAGCTTGTCTCTCCACTTCAGTCTTACCCTTTTCTAACTTAAATAGGTCGGTATAATAAAATTCACATTCATTTTTATTATCCTCAACATTTTCAATAGTTATCCCATCTTTATTTCTGATGGAAGATATAGTACACGTCTCAAGTTCATTTATAATTTCTTTTTTTAAATACCAGAATGGTTTTTCATTAACTTCACCTTTTCTTTCTACTTCATCTGCTGTTTGCATTATCTCCTTTACACTTTCACTGGCACTTTCTCTTAATATATACTTATCTATCAGTTTTCCTTGAACTTCAGGGCGTCGACTGTTTTCTAAATTATGTTCCTTCTATCTGATATTTATTTTTCTTTATGTCTTCATTACTGTTATTACCTCCGCCAAGGAGATATTGTGATCGCGTCGGTTTATTTATTTGTCTGTGTGTCCGTGGACAGGATTACGTCAAAACTACTTGACGGACTTTGATTAATTTTTCACCGAAGATAGACTTTAAGACATGGACGATGCAATTAAATTTTGGAAGTGATCCGGATCTGGATCTGGCTTCTAGATGCGGATTTGTATTTTTCGTGTTTCTGTGGACAGGATCACGTCAAAATCACTCGAAGAATTTTGACGAAATTTTAACTGTAGGTAGATCATAGGTCATGGACGACTCCATTAAATTTTGGAGCTGATTCGGATCCGGATCCGGATTCTAGTTTATTTATGTATTTGTTTGTGTTTGTGGACAGGATTACGTCAAAACTGCCCGACGGATTTTGACGAAATGTTCACCACACATAGATCTTAGGTCATGGACGACCCCATTAAATTTTGGAGGTGATCCGGATTCGGATCTGGATTCTAGTTTATCTATTTATTTGTCTGTGTCTGAGGACAGGATTACGTCAAAACTATTCAACAAATTTTGACGAAATTTTCACCACAGAAGGATTTTATGTCATGGATGTCCCCATTATTTTGTGGAGATGATTTGGATCAAGACTCTAGATCCAGATTTGCATTTTTCGCCATTTTAAAGACAACGTCAAAACAAGTTGATGGATTTTGACGAAATTTCCACCACAGATAGATCTTAGGCCATGGATGACTCCATTAACCTTTGGCAGAAGTTAGAAATCTCAGATTGCTCTTGCTCTTTTTGTTTTTTGTTGAACCTTTTTACGACATTCTTGCTGTATCTTTCCTTTATCATATCAACCTTTTCTTGCCATGTTTTATCCTTTTCATTTATTGCCCCCCGCCTTTGGTGATTTTCAATAGTCCTGCACTTTTGGTCTCATCTTTAAATCTTTTTAAATCCAGAATTCTTATTTTCGAGTTACTCTGCTCATTTATCCCTATTATCATTAGTTTTCCATTTTCACTTCTTGTCCCATTTTTCCTCTACATTTTTCATGACAAATTGAGAATACTTAAATTCATACTTTCTACCAGCTGTACAAGCATCCTCCCACCTACCGAATCTTATGTCGTTCCCACAATATCCTCTTATACTTTACAATGAAATCTCTCACTATTAATCATTTTTCTCCCTTGTTATATGCCTTCTTCTTTTATTACTTTATACATTTCCTCCTTTTCTTTCTTGGTCCATTTACCTTCTTGTGGAGCATAAACTACACCTAATCTAATCTTTATGCGACCTTTGTCCATTTTTAGCCAGAGATAGTCTATTTAATTCCACTGCCATGTTTCCCAGTTTCTTTTAAACTCCTATCAATACTCCCCCGCAATCTGAGTTTCTGTTATTCTCATAAATTCTATATACTTCAATTTCATTTAATTTCCCTAAATACATTTCAGTCAGCAAATTATTGTGTGGCTGCATACATCGCCCTGTTTTTTTTTTTTTTTTTTTTTTTTTTTTTTTTTTTTTTTTTTTTTTTTTTTTTTTATGCTACGTCTTACCCTTTTTTTGACCTTTTTATAACTCGCTCTTTTGGTCCTGTTCTTATGTATGGTATTACATTTCCCCTCAGCTGCTCTTGCATTATATGGTCCAGTACTGACCTCTGTGTCATACCCATCTCTGAATTTAACATTCTTTCCATTTGGCATTGTGTGCCCATGTTAATTGACTTTCGTTCCTGAGTTGGGACAATATCTCGTCCACCCTTTGCTCTAAAAAATATATGCTTTGTCTTCTGTGTTTTTTATATTTTCGATATTGCGTTTATGATTGGTATTGTTAGGGAATCTGCTGCTGTTACTACCTAGGTTGTTCTCCCAGTATCTATTTCTGTCCCGATAACATTTAAATCTCCAGCCCCCTTCATTATATGGTCAATATATTTTCTCCAAATTAAATTTGCCCATTGCTGTTTCTCTAGTCCCTTGATGATACACCATTAACTCTCACTTGTTCTAGTCCTGCTTTCCTTGGGTTTGTTCGTGGCCTATGCCAAAATTTACATGTTTTTCCCTATTGACATCTTTCTATCTCATTCTGCCTGCATAATGTTCTTACTCCATTTCTACTGGCATATTGTTTCTTTCGTTTATAGTAAAATCTGCATTCTGAGCCTTAGTAACATATTCCTGGTGCAAGGTACTTACACTCATTATTTATCATATTTTGCCTAAATGTCTTATTCTCATAATATCTCCCATTTACTTCTCTTAGTTCATTTTCTGAACTCTTTTGTTTATTTTTATCCTGTTCTGCTTATCATTACTTTTTAAGTTGTTTTCAATATGCCTAATTTTTTTCTACATATTCCTGCTTTTGTACTGCATTTGAGTTTCCTGAAGGCTCTTCTCTATCACCATTACCTAAGTCCCTAGTTGCTTCTTTCTTATTTATATCTATCAATCTTTTATTTGATTAAGTTAATTCACTTAGCACTGTGCTTAGGCATCCTAGTGTACGCTGATTATCTGTTACTTCCCCAATCAATGTTTCGTAATGTCCCCAATATGTTCTACATTCCTCTTGTAGTGTTTTTATCGTTATGGCCGCTACCTAGTTGCTGTCCTTTAAGATATTTATTTCGTTCTCGTGTTCTTTACCGATCTTATTACTCCTTTCGAGGTTATTCAACAGTTTTTGTCTCTCTTCCTCCATTTAAGGTAGTAAGTTGACCAGGCACCAGCCGCCCGTTGAGATGCAACCACTAGAGTGTTATGGGGTCCTTTGACTGGCCAGACAGTATTACATTGGATCCTTCTCTCTGGTTACGGTTCTTTCTCTTTGCCTACACATACATCGAATAGTCTGGCCTATTCTTTACAGATTATCCTCTGTCCTCATACACCTGACAACGCTGAGATTACCAAACAATCCTTCTTCACCCAAGGGGTTAACTACTGCACTGTAATTGTTCAGTGGCTACATTCCTCTTGGTAAGGGTAAAAGAGACTCTTTAGCTATGGTAAGCAACTCTTCTAGGAGAAGGACACTACAAAATCAAACCATTGCTCTCTAGTCTTGGGTAGTACCATAGCCTCTGTACCATGGTCTTCCACTGTCTTGGGTTAGTTCTTTTGCTTGAGGGTACACTCGGGTATACTATTCTATCTAATTCCTATTGCTCTTGTTTTTTTTAAAGTTTTATAGTTTATATAGGAAATATTTATTTTAATGCTACTGTTCTTAAAATATTTAATTTTTCCTTGTATCCTTTCCTCACTGGGCTATTTTCTTTGTTGGAGCCCCTGGGCTTATAGCATCCTGTTTTTCCAACTAGGGGTGTAGTTTAGCAAGTAATAATAATAATAATAATAATAATAATAATAATAATAATAATAATAATAATAATAATAATAATAATAATAATTTATCTGCTACCTGTTCCATCTGAGAGTATCTTTCATCATAGTTCATTCATTACTACCTTCACCAGAAGGTTATATTTTCATTAGTATGTATTCATTTGTTTGTTTGTATATTTGCATGTTTTTACTATTCGAATAATTCAAAAACTATTTGACCGAATCTTATGAAATTTGGTGGGATGATTGGCCATAACCCATGGACAATTTTATTAGATTTTGGGAGAGATTAAGTCAAAGGTCAATGTAATGGTAACAAAAAGGTCAAAAACGCCTTTTTGCTATATTATGGTCAATTTCTATTCGATTTTTATGAACCTAGAGCCAAAATGTATACAATCAAAATGCCTATCTTGTGATATGGGAGTGATTGGGTCAAAGGTCAAGGTCTCGAAAAGGTAAAAAAGGTCTATTTGCCATATTGTGGTCAAGATTTTATCTGATTTGCATGAAACTAGTGCCAAAATTTGCATAATTGAATTGCCTATCTTGTGATATACAACATGGTCAAGGTCAAGGTCAGGAAAATGTCAAAAACGTCTTTTTACCATATCGTGAAACTTGATTGGATGAATGGCTATGACCCAAGGGCAAATTGACTAGATTTTGGGATTGATTTGGTCAAAGGCCAATGTCACAAAAATGTCAAATACGTCTTTTGCTATATTGGGGTCCATTTTTATCCGATTATCATGAAACTAGTGCCAAAATGTGCATAATTCAAATGCCTATCTTGCTATATAAAACATGATATAGACAAAGGTATGTGCTCTACTTAGTGCCCATTCTAGTTCAACCAGTTTTTCCTCATTATGCACCATTCCTGTAATGATTTCGATAACTCCTTTCCTTATCTTTGCTTTTTCACTAGCTCTCATATTCATACACCATCTGAAGACACTTGACTGCGACCACAGTGCTCGTGTCAGTTCAATAACACAAAATACTGCCGTAGGCTAATACTCTCTGCCTCTAAGGAACTTCTAACTCTGAACTCACCATGATTGTACTCTTGTTTTGGCTGCTAACCGTCTTCAGAGCAATGGGGTCCCGAGTTGGTAGACTACAGCCATGATAGTACTGTATTATCCAATTATATACACTGAGCAGCTGTTTAAATTGTTTCCCCTTGACTTTCCAGTAATAATACGTTGTCAATTTCTAAGCTTTCTCTGTTTAAGTGTTATTCAGTTAACCGACATGTGTATAGTATTTCCACTCCCTAGGATGAAAAATCTTTGCAGGAGTTGCAAAATTTTCTTGATTTTCCTTGACAGATAATTCATTCATTTTATTTCTTCTTTGGTTGATTGTAGATATTCATGTTGGGAAAATAATGGTCAGCACAGTGCCTTGATTAATTTCCAACACTTCTTTGTTATTTTGGGAGGAATATTGACAGAACAATAGAGGACTAGGGAAAATTTTTATTACATAATCAAATTCAATTACAGAAACATAACCACAGTAAATGGCTATATTAGAAAATAAGAATAAAAGTAAGAAATAAACAAAGTAATAGATATTTTCCTTTCAATCGCTTACATATAAGAAAATAGCTCAAAATGTTTGACTGTCATTGAGAAAATATATTCGAATTGTAAGTTCGAAAATAATACTAAAATGGTAAATACTCTTTTGCTTACAGGATTCCTGATTCAGGACTGTAATGAGCTGAAATCTAGCAATGTTAATGAGAGAGCATATAACGTTCTTTAAAGACAACATCATTTCTTAGCCAGTACTATATATTTATTTAACACTTATCAATCGAGAAACCTTCAAAAGCATTGAAAATTCCTAAATTTTCACATTCCTTGAAAATGTTCTTGATGGCCCAAAATTCCTGAAGTAAAGGGAAATTTCTTGAAAGTGGAAGCACTAACTTTCGAGTGCTCTTCAAAGCTTCCAATTTCAGATTGTGTTCATCATCACATACCTCACTACATTATAACTCGTGTGTCTCTTGATGAATTCGTCCTTACAAAATATACCCGTAAGATTGATTGGTTAATCAGGTTTATTAACAGCGATAATGATATTAAGTTTTGTTCGAGCACGTTTCTTTTGCTAAAGGTCCAAGCATATGGCGCAAGTAGTACTTGGTGATTATTACTATTAGTATTATTATTATTATCATTAGTAGTAGTAGTAGTAGTAGTAGTAGTAGTAGTATCAATAATGAGAAAGATCGGGAAATGATGCCTAATATTTCTGTGGATTCAGTAGAGCTCTCAACGAAATATTAGATCTGAGATGTGCAAATATTAACAGCCAACGTATCGCAGATATCTGGCTGCAGTATTCTGCTAAATAAAACATGTCAGAAAATAAGATCATACTCGCTTCCTAGACTTTGGTAAAGGAGGAATTTTGTTGAAGTTTTAATTTTTCATAAGAAACTTACCGGAAATAGTTTTTTCTCTCTCTCTCTCTCTCTCTCTCTCTCTCTCTCTCTCTCTCTCTCTCTCTCTCTCTCTCTACTATTTCATAATTTCCTGTCAATAAACATTATAGAAAAAGTTATATTCATTTAAACTTCCCCATTATGGTGTTTCTTGAAAGGTTTAAAATGGCAGTAAGGATTGCCTAGACAAATAGAAGGATTGCTTAGGCATGGGAAAAGGTTGATGAGGCAAGGGAAAGGATTGTTAAGGTAA
Organism: Palaemon carinicauda; assembly: GCF_036898095.1. NCBI lineage: Eukaryota > Metazoa > Arthropoda > Malacostraca > Decapoda > Palaemonidae > Palaemon > Palaemon carinicauda. The sequence goes on along the minus strand of NC_090745.1, from coordinate 60,220,609 downwards.
AGTAAAGGATTGCTTGGGCAACGGAAAGGTTTGAGCCAGTAAATGTTGGAATTTAAAGGTTACTTTTTATAAGCTGAGCAATAGCGTATTTTTTTCCCTCTAAGTCAGGTACTCGTTGATTTTCTTGGCAATACTCTGATTGAATTACTGTAGTGATAGTTTGATCATTAATAAGAAAACCTCTTAGTCTGAGACAATATCATTCAAACTACCGTTACATAAAATTTTCTGAGAAAGCTTCTCACAAAAAAAAAAAAAAAAAAAAAAAAAAAAATCTATTCAATATTATTTACCGTCATTTATCAGTAGTCAGTAATCTTCAGTCAATTTTGTGGAAAAGTCTCAGCTATCTGAGATTTAGAATGGAAAGAAATTGAATGATCAAAATCTGATCTGTGCTCAGTTATTACACTTAATTTTTCCTTGTCGACTCATAACTTACCTCTTGTCACTCAACGCACCCCCTTTTTTTTTACTTAAGATATGATCCTTGCAAGTTCTACGCGAGAAGTGATAACCAGTATATTTTTTCATAATAATAAATCTACATTTACTTTAATTTTCATTAAACTGTTCATAGAAGTTCTCTTTCAGGTCTTCGTTGTATTTTCGGGGGGTCTACAGTAGGTCAGTTTCTTTATTCGTTTGTTATATTTATGTTCATTCCATGAATTGGTTTTCAGTTATTTGCCAACAGATTTCAAAATATTTTCTCCTTTGATATGTTGAAGGATCTCGAAAATCTCTTTCTCTAAAGCATAAATGACTTGCGTGCAAGTCTTGGTTTGTCACTGCTTTTAATTTAATACTACACATATGCAATGGACAACCTTTGGACAAGGCGCGCTTTTCTAAAACACGTTTGATCTATTTTGGGTCTCCACAGTTCCAGCCAGTTTTGTGCCAAGAACAATCAGAAACTGACAGATATATACTTATGACTAGTTAAAATTCGTAACAACAGCACATCATCAGTTTCATACACCACTTTTTTCGTCTTTAAAGTTTGATATCGAAGGGACTTTAATGCTTTCAAAGTTTACTGTTTACTACTTCACATTAATTTATTTTCTATTTGATATCAAATACAACTTCCCATAGTACAATTCTATTTCTTGAGCAAGTTGGAAAATGTGGTTTATCTTGCATTCAATTCGTTACTGAAATCCTGCGTAAACAAACTATTCTTTCTGCACAATGGTAAAAGCTGAAATTTTCCTACCTACCGTTACAAGTCGTTCATATTTATCCATAGGTCTGCACGATGTACAGTAAGTATGTGGGCATATACAGTTAGTATGTAGGCAATGAACTTGCCGATAACGACACATTCTGGTTCAAATCATCAATATGAAAATTTGGTTAATTAGCTTACTCCTTATGCGTTTAAATAGGTGAGTGTAAGACTTAATTTGAAATTTCGGGCATTTCTAGTTACTTATTTTATTTGCTCGCAAATACTTTTGATACATAAAAACAAGGCACAATATGATATAAATGTTTACGATTTACAAGTCTGGTTATAGATGAAAAAATTTTGTAAAATGTAACTAATTGCGTTACATTAATTAGAAATTATATACGTATTTCCTAAATATAAAAATTACAGTTACATTAAAATTTCTCAAATAAAAGTTACATATCCGTTTCTACCTTATGAATACAAAATCTTGCATCAAAATTATTTTCATATATATAACATTTTATCAATTCATACATCTACATAATTTGCATAGCAATAAATTTGAAGTTAATATAAATATCTATGATGCATAACACTGCATAATAGTACAAGATCCAAACGATAATATCATAATGCCTGTCATTACTATATATGTACACAATAATCACATTAGCGTTCTGTAAACAATTACAAATTTCTTATTACAGTCATTTCCTTACAGCTGCATCATGTCACGTCTGTTACTTATACAGTTCTTAGAAATGGGGTAAGTATTAAACCTTGATACTCCTTATTGTTTTTTTTTTTCACTTAAAATTAAAAATGATTTAAATACAATATTACTAGACTGATTAGAACCACATTTGGAGTTTAACAACTCTAGAAAGCAAACAAAAACTGTTCGATTCTTTACCAAAAGTCCATAGATCGCATGTATTTTTCATATATAGATTAAGATAAGCCATCTATTTCTAAAAGCAAGATACCATTCAAGCGCTAGAAAACTATATCTTGATCACATACATTCAAGATGCAAAAATTAAAATGACTAGTCACTTTCCACTTACAGAGATGATACATGACCTAAACAGTCTACTCACTCTTCCATTGTTGTACAGATTTGTATTCGAAAAGATTGGAGGGCTACAATGATCAACATTGCAAATAGTTCATTATGAAACAAAATATCTTAGGAGACTTTGGTTTCCCGTACCATATATATATATATATATATATATATATATATATATATATATATATATATATATATATATATATATATATATATATATATATATATATATATATGTATAAATATATATATATATATATATATATATATATATATATATATATATATATATATATATATATATACTGTATATATATATATATGTGTGTGTGTGTTACCATAAAATTATATAATCAGGCTATGCATAAAATAACTAAGGATTTCATGAAATCGCCAAAATTACCAGTAAAAGTGTATAATATAGTAAAATTATATAGTTTAACTAGCTATTTCATGAAATCTCAGACGTTGATAGGGGAGAATGTATAATTTGTCTATTAATAATGGCATTCTTATCTCCCTAATCTCTGGCAACAAGCGGAGGTCATAACTCTATACCAACCTTTCAGTTATTCAAAGGTTTTAGTTTCAGTTGTTCTGCTTGTTTTCTCTGGTACAGTTAATCAGTGCAGATATTATTCTGGTTTTATTTCATCTAATTTGTTTCATTTTATAAATGAAAATATTAGTGGAAGGTTCTTAGCAAAACTGAAGGAGTTACCAGTAGCTGCCACAGTGCTGCTTGGGTGTTGTCGAAAAGTTGGAATTTTGAATTGTGGGTTAACAGATTGTATTAAGCTCAGTAACTACTGAAGAAGATTTGGAGATTCCAATACACTGAAACACAGCGAAGTTAACGGAGTCGACCATGAAGCATCTAAATTGAATAATGTTTTAAAATGTGCCACATGTGAAGTTAAGATAGACAGTTCAACACAATCAAGTTCAACTGGAAAACTGGAGTGTGATCTTTGTAAAAAGCTGTCCTCAACCAAAGGAGCCAGAGAAGAATCCGTCGTTTGTCTTCAATAAGCATCAAAAATGAAAAAAAAGATCTAATACTAACTGGGGACTGTTTGCATCCAGGTCCTGGATATAGACAAAGGCACAAAACAGAGGCTTGTGTTTTAGAAAAAAAAAATCAGATAATTATCTCAAATCTGGAACCCGGAGGCGCAATCACAATTTTCCTTGTGCCACGAAAAATTTATTACACCTCCTGAAATCCAACATGAAACATTTCCTCTGCGAAGTGTGGCCACACAACAAGCACTTTGGTATGGTCAAGGTTTCGTTCACTGCTAATGCACACAAATGTGTCAAACAAAAAGGTGTCTCTCTTTCAAAAAAAGGATCTTGTGCCACTCAAAATGTCACGAACGTCGTCCTTGCTGCAATAAATTTTATTTCATATTATTAGCGAAAATTTAATTTGAAAAATTTATTTATGGTATAATAATCTTTTCATATAGTTTACCTGATTAGCGATCGTTATTTCATATAATCCCTAGTTATTTCATGAAGTATCTTGTTAGTTTGTAAACAAAAGTGTTTTTATATACTTAAACTAAAACACGCCGTTATTTCATGGAATCGCTAGTTATTTCATGCATTAACTGAATTATAGACTTTATCGGTTATATATATATATATATATATATATATATATATATATATATATATATATATATATATATATATATATATATATATATATATATATATAGGGTTAAAAGTAATACCATTAGGTTAAGTAATACGATCTATTAAAGATCCACTTCTTGTTGCATACAGTTGCTCTTTACATCGTCCCATTTCCTCCTCCCCATAATTATTTGTTGACATGATTATCTATCAAATAACCAACACTTTTGCTCAATGGACATAAAAACGGATTTTGAGCGAAGCGAAAAATAAATTTTTGGATGAGATCGCCATGTCGTCCTGATGGAAGTTCCTTAAAGTAGCTTCCTAAGGGATATATGTACTACAGAGATATTCCCAGAGAATTTTACCTTTAGGTATCCAGAATTCTAACTCCTGGCGCGAATATCCTTAAAATTTCTCCTAAGGATATCGCAATATCAGCGGACGCATTCTTGACACGCCTCCATAGCAATCTGCACCCCTAATAGCGTTTTCGCTTCGAGAAGGATGTGGCAAAATAAAAGGGAGCCGTCCTAAGGCTATCCCCGCTCTCGTAATACTATTGGGAATACAACAGCGCCATTCCCACGATGGCGGACATTCCTTGTAGCATTGAGCGTGGTGTTACAGATACAGTACCACGAGAGGGATACTGTGAAGATCTTTTCTTTTAGAAGAGATGGGTGGGTCCATCAGGACGACATGGCCATCTCACCCAAAATAGATTTTTTGCTTCGCTCAATATCCGTTTTTTGGGCTCAAGCCATGTCGTCCTGATGGAAGCATACCAGAGCATTAGTGTATCTGTGGATTTTTATCAGTGCCTTAACCTTATAGCAGCCTTTTCTATGGTCATGGGGACCACATGAGACAAGTGACGTTACCGTTATTCGTCATCATCACTAATCATAACCAATGTTAGTGCTTCCTGCATCCTACAGGGAAGAGTCATTCTAGACAGTAGAAAAGGGATCTTGAAGTTAACATACATAGTATGACCAAACATAAGCACACACTGAATATACAAATAGTCTCATAGTTGTATATTTGCTAAAATAACATTAGTGTCTCTTATATCTATTATTTGATGCATACAAATATATGAGGGATACTTACTTTGGTAAGTTGAAGAACTCTGGCATGTATACATACAGTTGTCTGGCGAAAGTGGATGCACTACATTCTAATAGACATTTATTACTAATAAATGACTAAAAGAGATGTTTAGTAAAACGAATGTAGTATGACAATGGGATTATACCTGTAACAAGTACAGAGACAATATTTCCTTCTTGAAGGAAGAAATGATGAGTGCCACTCTCAGACTGAAGAAAAATTATAAAACAATTTCTCTTCATAATTCCTGTACTGGTTACTTCTATCTGAACTGTGTACTTCGTACACCGGCACTAGTGCTATCTGTATAATTCCACACCTGGGATTTTGAACAGAGCTAGTGTTATCATGGTAACACTTAATCAAAAGAAGTCACATATAAGAAGGATGACCTCTTCTCCCTTTAATTGACAGTCCCAGTCAATTAGCTGTTCATCGTAGAATTACACGGCAGGTTAAATATTCTACCTGGCGTCACCACATATTGCTTCAGATCATGGATTTGTCTAGCATAGTGTATGTAGAACACTCTGGATGATTCTCATCCGTTACATGTGCGAGGACATGTGAGGTCCCAAACCATAAACTGTTTACCACAGTAATTATGGGGTAGGTTTTAATACACTACCTGCCGCCACTACGAAGTGTTTCAGTTCATGCACTTGTTTTGCATAGTGTTTGTAAAACACTCTGGATGATTTCCATCCAGTGTATGAACGAAGGCGCTCAAAGTCCATATACTGAAAAAAGTTCAGTAATGAAGCAATCTTTCTCGGATCATGACCTGCGGGAGTACTGTCCGGATCCGCTCTACGAATAAAGTAGGTGAGCTTCGCCCTTAGTTGTTTTAGGGATAAATTTGATCCAGAAGTTTCTCCTTTAAAGAGCGTCCTCCCCTGAAGTCTGAAGTTCTACGAAGATAGACCTTTAGACACTCTACGGGACATAGAGAGACATCTTCCTTCAGAGGGCAGATTCTCCAGGGACCCCACCTCTTAGTGGGTAGCTCGTTTTTAGCGAGAAAGGATGGATCAGGAAAGAGATTCAGTTCTCCCACTTCCGTGAAATGAATGTGACCCTCATCTCTGGATAGGGCCACTATTTCACTAACTCTAGCCCCAGAGGCGATAGCGAACAGAAAAATAACCTTTTGGGTTAGATCCTTAAGAGAACAATCTTCATTGTTCACAGATGAGGCATAATGTAAGACCTTGTCCAAAGACCAAGAGATGGGCTTTGGTAGTACTGCGGGCTTAAGCCTAGCACATGCCTTCGGAATCTTATTAAAGATTTCATTCGCCAGATCCACTTGAAAGGCATAAAGGAGAAGCCTAGTTAAGGCTGACTTGCACGTATTTATCGTATTGGCGGCCAGACCTTGGCTATGAAGGTGGACAAAGAAGGACAGACAGAAGTTCATAGAAATTTCTTTCGGTCCTTTTGCTTTCAAAAACGCAACCCACTTTTTCCAGGAAGACTCATATTGTCTTCTAGTTGACTTGGCCTTGTATTCTTCTAAGAATTCTATATTGCTTTCTGAGATCCCAAACCTTTTTCTAACCGCTAGAGCAAGAAAATCATGAAATGAAGGGTTTGGGTTCTCTGTGATAAAACGAAGGCAGGTAATTTCTGAACCTTCGGAAATATACCAAGGATCAGAGCTAGGACCAGCCTCATCTAGTCTATCAGCCCCACTAGAGGATCCTCGTATGGGGCTATATAGCGAGGTAGTTTCTTGAAGACGCTCGTGATGAAGAGGTCTAATTGCAGTTCCGGGACTTGTTCTCATCTGGGAGGGAATATGTCTGCGTCCATGGACCACTCCAACTCTATCGGTTTGGATAGAAATAGAGTATCCACCGTCACATCATGGATCGGTTGTAAATGAACTGCTGGTAGGTGCCATCCCTTTAAGAGAGGGATGGATAACTTCACCAAGACTGTATGAGACGTCTTATTATCGCTTCGGTGTCCCAGATCAGTCGTAGGGAGTCTGATCTGTGTGGAGGGGGCTTCCCCACCCATGAAAGGACCAGCAGAGTCTTGGGACTTTCGTGCTCTAATTTCTGTTAGAGAAGCGATTAAAGAGGGACCGATCTCAGTCTTTTTTTATCTTTTCAAGTATTTGATGCGTGTTTTCTCCAAGCTCTTAACGCATCTTTCCGGTGTGCCCTTAGCACCAGGTCTGTCACTATAGCGAACTGGGTAAAGTTTAGCGCTTTTTCCTGTTGGCGTTTTGGAAATCTGACTGATTACCTGAGTCTCTTGACAGACCTCGCGAGCTCCTTTTATATTTCCAAAGGAGAGGAGAGTTGATGTGACTGAGGGCTTCGATGGTTTTTTAAACATCGAAAACCCTGAGCTGGAGAAATTCGAGACTTCTAGAAGCTTATCTTGCATCCATGATGTCCCGGGAACCGGGTCATCTCTTTGAATGCACATTGGCCGGACACTTGGGGTGCTGCCCACTCCAACCTCTCGATCAGGTATATTAATACCTGAACTATTTCTAGGTTTGACCTTGATGTGACTAAGTTCGTCAATCCTTTGAAGATACTTAGGACTGTGAGTCCGACACGTATCTTTCTTAGGATGAATGTTAGTCTCTGTAACATGAATTCTAGATAGGAGGAAGGGGGGTGGTTGACTGGAAGGTTCCGAAGGACACCTTTCAGGTCTGACAAGACTACGAACACCCCTAATTGGAACAAGGTCCATATGTTCAGAAGGATTAACATTCAGATCTTGCTGTTTTCTATGAACTTGTTGAGTGGCGACAAGTTCAGAATGACTCATTGATATCTTGAGTCCTTCTCGTGAACACAAAGCAGCCTTCCCTGGAACTCGATGAGCTATAGTTTTCTTACCACCTGTATGTTCTTTAGCTCTCAGGTATACTCCTCCAGGAGGGTTTTGAACTGTAGGAGAAGGTAAGGAAATGATGGTAGGGACATTTCTGTTTCCCATCAATGGCTCATCTTGAATAGGCTTTGGACCGAAGGATCGAAGGTCCTGCGATCCTGAAGGAAAGTTCCTCCTAGCCGAAGCGTCTTTATGCTTCGAGTAGTCAGTAGGATTAGACTTTTGACCATCTGCCTGTAGCACCGTGGTCACTGGAATAGTGGGATGTTGTTGAGCAGCCCGGATATTTCCAGCATTTCCGATCTTCTTTTTAGGTTGGGGACCCACAACCACAGAAGATTTTCTCTTTGAAGGAATGCCCCATTTTTGGAGAAGACTTATGTTCTCTATGGTGGCGTTCTTAATTACTTCCTTAGTGACCTCGTGTGGGAAGAGGTCTTTACCCCAAATGTTGGAAGATATTAGCTTCCTTGTTTCGTGTTTCACTGTTGCATCAGCGAACACAAACTCTCTACATGCTCTCCTAGCCTTCATAAAGGCGTAAAGATCCTTCACCAAGACAGCCATATGCATTTTGGCTATAACCATGAGCATGTCTGGGGTACTTTCGTAGGTTGAACACAACTCTATGTAGTTTTGTAGAGAAACGGATGTCGCAAGTCTCTCCTTTGACTCCTGTTCATTACACAAGAGCAACTCAGACATTTTAGGGAGACATACCTTTAATTGTCGACTTGCGACGTCCTTGTCTAATTTTCCTAGTGAAAATGTCAAATGGACTTCCTTCCAATCCTTTTCCTGTCCGGGAACAGCTGGTGACAAAGGCTTGCACTCATCGAGTGTGGGACATGGCTTACCCGCCTCTACCGCTTTGGCAACAGAAGTAAATGCCTTCCCCATAAAGGGGAATGAGAGTGAAGTAGGAGCGAGAAAGGAAGGGTGTCTGTTATTCAGTGAGAATACCTTCGACTCTGAATAACCCGCCTTTCTTAGACTAACTGAAAGGATACTCTGTGCCTTATCATGGTCGAGAATCAAGACCTCCTTTGGTTCCGCTCCCTTTCTTGACTTTGGTTTGTACTTCAGTCGAACCCAACAATTAGGGAAAGCATCAAATCTTGGCCAAAATTGAATTTTGTCCAAAGGACCAGCACCTATTTTCTCTGAGATGTAGAGATTGCCATTTGAAATCGGCATCTGCTCCGCAAACCTCCAGGGATTGGTTATGGAGCATGTTGGTAGGTCTTGATTCATGGGTCGTTTGACTAACCCCTGGGAAGTGCCAAGAGAAGCTTTACGAAGTTCTATCTTGCGTTTTACTTCCTGCTTTTCGTTTTGTTTACGAAAGCTCTCTATTTGATTCTTCAGCTGGATTACATAATTGTACCACATTATCCAATAGAGGGGTAGAAGACGAAGATGTCGACATCGATGGCTCTAAAGCCAGCATAGGCGGAGGAAATTCCGAAGCAACATTTTCCTCTTCTACCCTGGGGCACTTCTTGCCCTTAATCCCAAAGGTTTTCTAGCCGTCAGGGAATGTAGATGGCTCCTGAGGCACTACTGTTTCCTTACTTGCTTCCGGAAATAGTAGCTTATGCATCCTATCATTTGGTAGGAAAGGTCCCGGAGAGATCTTTTGAAAGCCTCTCATCCAGTTGCGTAATTTATATTGAGCTGTATCCATAGTCTCTGTAGACTTGGGATTTTCAAAACCTTCGGACATTAATGTCCGACATATATTGCAAACCTGTGGGTTCCAATGATGTAGGGATCCGGAAATAATATTGCAGGGGGCATGAAACCTCCAAGTATTATGACTGTAAAAATACTTACTCTTGGCCTTGCAGAGGACTGCAGCACAAGGTATCTGGTGTTCCTCCTGTAAAGAAAGGAAAACCAAATGAATATAAGATGGATTATCTCCTTGACAATCAACATGCAAATGTCCTTTACATTAGCGTAGCTTAGGATAGTAAGCTATAAAGGGATAGTAGGAGATACATACTTGTGTACCCCTGTGAGCAAATGCTGTTACCTCTATTGAGTAACTCCAAGTAGAAGGACTCTTACCCCTAGGGGTAGAGAAGTATCAAATCACTGTCCCAAAATAATGTTAATACTGTGGGGTCAGGATGATTGATTCTCAATCAGAATATTGAAGAAAACTATTCATTCAATATATGAGCGGTACCAGCGGAATGCTCGTGCAAGGGTACCCAAGGTATGTCAGAAAATACTACTGTATAATGGTACTGTAGTTTTCTAATTGCAGTAAGTCTATATTGCAATTTACTGGCTACTGTACATCATGTATTGTAGTCTAGTCATTATGCTGCCTTCATAGTAGCATATGACAGAATGGTCCATCTAGTAAGAGGCCAGCTGGACTAGGAAAATAAAGACATATATTTGTATATCCCACTCAGCCTATTTGCTGTAGTCTTCCTACTATATTAAAATATGGAGTTTCCTGATCAGGGAGACTCAAGGAAAAAAGGCTCTACCCTTTAAGAGTTAGGAGTGTATTACTCTTGCCTTGAAGTGTTTAATATTGTAGGGTAATCCTAATACTGATTTCTAATCAGGATATTGAAGAAATCATATTCATTCAATATAGGATTGGGCTCAGCAAATGCCCGTGTTGGATATCCAAAATATATTGGAAATAACTACTATTATAAACTATATAGTAGTTTTCTATCTGCAGTATATTCTATACTAAAGATATACTGGCTACCTGTACAGTAGTTCAGCCGGCATGTAGCCGGCATAGCTAGGTCTTGCCGGCAAACCCGGCATGCAAGCTAGAGAGAGAGAGAGAGAGATAGAATGGAAAAAAGGCTACTCCTTACTGTGAATGTATACAGTAATTAAGGATGTAAAAGTCTAACTTGACTGCCTTTCTCCAGAAAGAAGGTTCTAATAGAAGGGGAGAATGTACCATTCAGGCTTCCATGCAGCTACAGTACTATTGCCGACAAGGTACCGCCGATACACTGCCGGCTGGCAAGTCCAGCAGTACCAGTACAGTCGGCGTGCTGCCAACTGAGTCAGCACTATCTTTGCCGGCCTGGCCGGCAGTACCCCGGCAACAGGACCTGTAGCAGCAGTCCAAGGGAGGACTGAAGAACCTTGGGAACAGAAGGGACTTCCCACTCACGGCCATCATGGCCGCCGACTGCCGCCAGCTACCGGCAGCCATCTTGGCTGCCGGCTGGGCCGGCAGTTGCCGACAGATGATGTGGTTGGCGGCAGTATGCTCTGCCGTCAGCCAAAGTCATGGCTACAGAGGGAGTCTGGCTGGCTCCGGCAACCTACCGGCAAAGGTAAGGTTGCAAGATGCTGGCCTAAAGAAAGACAATGGCTCAGCCATCAAAAGTGGACAGAGGGGTAGGGAACAGGGTCCTGTAACGAGTGTGAAAGGAACTGGCAAAAATTGTCAGTCCTACCACCTGTTAAAAGAAACTCTGTTTCGGTATCGGCAGAATCCCAGGGAACAGGAGAGACTCAGTTCTCCATCCCAGAGAATGCCGACACAGTTAAGGGGATGGCGGCACTGCCGCCTCCTCTCAACAAAGAAGAAACAGAGTTCCAGTGCCACGTATCCTAGGCTAAAGAAAATTACTCTTTAGTCTTTTAGTCGCAAGGAGAAGATGGTATTCTACCATAACTTCGAGTGCGGCTAATGAGGGCTAACCTCCATTGCTGGCCACCTAGCCAGCAGGGGAATGATGGTATCCTACAACCCATTCGCCCTGCCGGCAGGTCGCCGACATAGGACTAAATACTCTCAGATTCTCACTAAATCTCAAAACCTGCTGGTATACCACAACCAACGGTTAAGGGAAGAGGCAGGACAAAGCCTAAGTTAGCCATGTTTGAATAAAATTCAAGGCACGGCTATTAGGGTTGTAGCCTGAGGCTACACTTAGAGGGAAAGAGATTACCCTTAAATCTCTGAAGAGACGTGTAATGTTTCATAACATTCTAGGAGGTATCAGTCTCCACTGAATGAAAACAATACACGAGGGTAACCGGGGAAAGTCTGAACGTATAGAAAAACGTCTAGGTTAGGTTACCTAGGCGAGTCGAGATCTCAGTTACCTAAATCACCGAAACTCTAACTATACAATCGACAGAGAAAAGGGGGAAAAAATTATGCACATTATCAAGACTTTACAAGAATAATTGCCTAAATAGCTAAATAATTAAATAAGGCTACTTAAAACTGGAAGTCGTTCTGCTATCTAAATGACACATGCCTAACGAACGACGGCGCCATGGCGCCTCCAGTAACTGGCCTAGCTCTTAAGCACAATAAAATACTCTAATTTCATTGTGAAACAGGAGCTAAAATAAACTCATAGTAAAGACTCGATACTCAACTTTCCAGAGGCGGAAGAAGATGGAGAAGGCATAATTATAATCCTGTAAAACGATCGAAAAGTTAGATTACCAGGGAATACCACCGAGCGAGATCGCTACAAAAAAAGGAATGTCCGCCATCGTGGGAATGGCGCTGTTGCATTCCCAATAGTATTACGAGAGTGGAGATAGCCTTAGGACGGCTCCCTTTTATTTTGCTACATCCTCCTCGAAGCGAAAACGCTATTAGGGGTACAGATTGCTATGGAGGCGTGTCAAGAATGCGTCCGCTGATATTGCGATATCATTAGGAGAAATTTTAAGGATATTTGCGCCAGGAGTTAGAATTCTGGATACCTAAAGGTAAAATTCTTTGGGAATATCACTGTAGTACATATATCCCTTAGGAAGCTACTTTAAGGAACTTCCATCAGGACGACATGGCTTGAGTCCAAAAAGAGAAATATACCAGGATTTACATAGCCTGCAAATATTAACATTCCTTGTCCTCAGAAATAGTACTAATATTCTTTCAATAAAAGTCTGGGTGTGAGACCCAATCTTCTTCAGGGTATCTTCCCAATTAAATTTGAGATGATGTTTCTAATCAGTACAATAAAAATCAATACATCTAACAGGCCCATTTTCTTTGCTCCTCCCTTTACGCATTTAAAATATTCTGAACTTCTCATACTTGTTTGCTATACTTGTAGTTGCACCTTCAAATTCATTTATATATTTTTTCGATGTTTGATCCTTAGATGCAATGATGAGATTAACATTGACTCGTCAGGCTCGGAGACACTAAAGACTCACATTTTCTGATATCATCATAATACATATCATACTCAAGAAAGAGACAAACCCTTGTCTCACACATCTACTTACGGGAAAATATCTGCCAATGCATTATTAATCCACATGGCACGAACTTTCACAAGATCCAACGCCTTTTGCAAATCCAGTTTTAAAATAACAATTTTCTTATCTTATATTTTTCATAGTGTAACTGTATCTCTAATGAACATATTACATTGGACAATACTTCTATTAGGAACTTCACAATACTGGTTTGGATTAAATTATCTTTGTTAACATATTTCAATCCATTTGATTAAAGGTTCTTAAACTACCAAATAGCCAACACAAAGAAAATTTAATACCTTCGAATATTTTAAGTCTCTTCCAAATATTGTAATAACTTTCTGCTATAGCATGATTACATTTAGTATTTTGCATTATATATTCAACTAGGTCAGTAAAATCATCGTCAGTTACAACCCAATAGTCTGTATAAAATTCTAATTGAATGCCCTCTAAATCTAGCGTTCTTTCCTTTTATAATTCTTGATAATCTTAAAAATTACTGGCTTACTGAATTTTCCATTCAAGAATTCCCTGTCATTTTCATCTAGCTTACGTACTAAAAATAGCAAGTATCTAGAAAAGCACTGAGTGTGCAGACTTCCGCCACGGCAGCTTATTTCTCGAAACCAGCTTGCCTTTCCAAGAGTCAATTTAGACCGTAAGCGTATTTGAAGACTGTGTAACGATATTATGCGAACTTGGGGTAAAGGTTAGGGTTAATTCAGTTAACCTATTGCTCGACATTGACCTTGACCTTTAACCTAGGACTTTCAAAATTGAATCGATTCCACGTCTCAACATGAAAATTAATCACTGAAAGTTTCACTACTCTATGAGTAAAATTGTGGCCAGAAAGCTGTTCATAAACAAACAAAAAGACAAACGGACAAAGAGACAAACAGGGATGAAAGGTGGAGGTAATTATTTTGTAAGTCACTACACCAACTTTTACCCTGATTCAGGGTAGCATAGAATTTGATTACCAATACCTGTGTAGCATCTCTGTTTTAGATTTCCCCTAAATATGTCAGGCGATTATTTATTTGTTTGTCTATTTGTCTGTTTGTTTGTGGACAGAATTACGTCAAAACTACTTGACGGATTTTGATGAAATTTTCACCACAGATACATCTTAGGTCATGGGCGACCCCATTAAATTTGGAGATTATCCAGATCCGGATTCTAGATCTGGATTTGAAATTTTCGCTATTTTAAAGATAATGTCAAAACAATTGACACATTTTGACTAAATTTCCACCACAGATAGATCTTAGACCATGGCCAACTTCATTAACTTTTGGAGATGATCTAGTTTCGGATCCGGATTCTAGATCCGGATTTGCATTTTTTGTCTGTGCATATATCTGTCTTTCTGTTTGTGTGTGGACTAAATTTTCACCACAGATAGAATTTAGGTCATGGACGACCCATTGAAATTTGGATATGATCCAGATACGGATACGGATTCCAGATCCAGATCCGGCTTCAAGATCCAGATCTGGATTCCAGATCCGAATTTGCATTTTTTTCCATTTTAAAGATAACATTAAAGCAAATCAACGCATTTTGACAAAATTTCCATGACAGATAGATCTTAGGCCATGGACAACTCCATTAACTTTTGAAGATGATCAGGTTCCGTTGTAAGGACAGTGAGACAAGCGTCTCCAAGATCAACTGATACTTTATTCGAATGTGCACGGGAGTTTATTACAAGGTGCGGACGGAAAGGTAGGATGACGCTGGCGCCAAATCAGATTGAAGTGCCCGCCAAAATATATGTGTTTTCTTACACTTACAAATATATGAATTATGTTAGGAAATGATACATATGTCAAAATGTAGCTCTGGTAGAGCGGAATATATATACATGGGAAACCACAGTGTGGCGAAAAGAGAATTAAAATAAATAAGGAGTTTGTCGATTTTCTGGACGACGAAGGGATCGGTGTCCTTACAAGTACTCCCCCCCCCAAGACATCGGGCGGCGTAGAGGGCTGATGATCAATCTTCGTATCTTTTCGGGCGTCGGAGGGTTCCTCTTGTTTTTGAACGGAGGGGCGCGCTGGCGGTCGGTGTAAGGATCTCTTCCTCTTGTCGTCGTTTGATGATTTTTCTTTCGTTGGGCGGCTTGTTTTGAGGCGGAACTCTGGATCTGCCAGGTCCGGCGGAGGCGGTGTCGCTTCCTTCGAGAAACGCTGGTTTCACGCGGTCTATTGAGACCCAGTCCTCTTGGCCATGGACGTCGAGAAGGAAGGCTTTCGTTATCTTTTTAGTTACCCGGTAGGGACCTCGATAAGGTCTAGTCAGTGGTTGTCGATGAGCGTCGACACGGACGAAAACGTACCTGCAGTCATCCAGGCTTTTTGGCTTGAAGTGCTTGGTTCTGTCCTGGTAAGTTTTGAGACACGGCCTGAACTTCCTGGCGATGTCCCTTAGGTGATCCGGCTGCGTGTCGTCGGTTGATGAGGGAAAGAATTCGCCAGGAACTGCGAGCGCTTCCCCGTAAACCTTTTCGGCGGGCGAAGGTTCGCCGTCTGCGCGAGGGGCGGTGCGAAGGCCGAGGAGTACCCAAGGAAGTCGTGATTTCCAGTTCCCGTCGGTGCAGCTCGCCATCAGGGACGCCTTGAGGGCGCGGTGATTTCTTTCAACCATGCCGTTTGCCGCGGGGTTGTATGCAGTGGTGCTGTGTAGCGTCGTCCCCATCAGGTTCGCCAAAGCGAGCCATATTTCTGAGAGGAAAGCGGGGCCTCTGTCAGTCGTGATGTCGTCAGGAACGCCAAACCTGCTCACCCAGCTTGACAGGAGGGCTTCGGCGCATGCTTGAGTCGTAGCTTCGGTCATCGGCGATGCCTCCAACCACCTCGTGGAGCGATCGATGATCGTAAGTAGGTAGCGAACAGATCCAGAAGGGGGCAATGGTCCCACGACGTCGATGTGTATATGGCCGAAACGTCCTTTTGGCTTGGGAAAATCGCCTACCCCCGATTCGGTGTGACGGCTGACATTGCTTGACTGGCAGTTGATGCATGACTTCGCCCATTCCCGGGCGTCCTTTTTTATCCCTGGCCAGACAAACTTTTCAGACAGAAGGCGAGCGGTGGTGCGTCCTGAGGGGTGTGAGAGTCCATGGATGATATCGAATATTTTCCTTCTGCAGGAGGCTGGTACCCAGGGACGTGGGCGGCCCATGCTGGTGTCGCAAAGAATAGTTACTCCTGCTGGTCCGAGGGGAATCGCACTTATCTTGAGCACGGATGGCCCCGTCAAGTGATCCTGTGCTTCTCGGTCGGTGCGTTGTTCGGTTGCGAGATTGGCGTAGTCGATTCCAAGGTGGATCGCGTCAATTTCAATCCTTGAAAGGGCGTCCGCGACTGGGTTTTTCTTTCCTGGGACGTAACGTATGGTGCACCCGAATTCGGCGATTGATGCGAGATGACGTTGTTGTCGGGAGGACCATGCGTCCGTCGATTTCGTGAAGGCGTGTACAAGGGGTTGATGGTCCGTCGCGATTGTGAAGGGGGTACCCTCCAAGATATGCCTGAAGTGGCGGACGGCGAGGTAGACGGCGAGGAGTTCCCTATCGAAGGTGCTGTATCTTGTTTCGGCGGGTTTCAATTTCTTGCTGAGGAATGCCAGCGGTCGAGGAGAACCATCGACGAGTTGCTCAAGCACAGCCCCACAGGCGACGTTGCTGGCATCGGTCGTTAGTCACAGGGGCGCGTTGTCGTCGAAATGAGCCAGGGTGGTAGCATTCGCAAGGGCATCCTTCGTCCGAGCAAATGCCTGTTGCTGGGGCAAACCCCACTCGAGTTTTTTTGCTTTTCCTTTCAGGACGTCGTCGAGGGGAGACAGGGTTTGTGCGATGTTGGGGATGAAGCGCCTGTAGTAATTGACCATTCCCAGGAACTCCTGAAGTTGGCGGATGGTCGTAGGCATTAGGAACTTCCTGATGGCGTCGACCTTGGTTGTCATGGGTCTTACCCCGTGCGAGGATACGCGGTGACCAAGGAAATCCACTCCCTCCGCACCGAACGTGCATTTGTCGAAGCGTACGACTAGGCCGTTCTCCTGTAGGCGTTTGAGGACGGTGTGGACGTGCCCCCGGTGTTCCTCCTTGGTTTTCGAGAATATCAGGATGTCGTCGACGTAGCAGACACAGAAAGGTAGGTCACCCAGAATGCTATCCATTAGTCGTTGGAAGGTCGCCCCGCCGTTGCGTAGACCGAAGGTTGAGTATGCGAAGGTGTAGGATCCGAACGGCGTTACATGGCAGTTTTCGGGATGTCTTCCGGGAATACGGGGACCTGGAAATAAGACTTGAGGAGGTCCATCTTGGTAAAATACTTTGCGCCGTGCAACGCGTTCGTTAGGTCCTGCATGTTGGGCAGCGGGAAATGATCGGGCGTTGTGATGAGGTTGAGGCGCCTGTAGTCGCCGCAAGGTCTCCAGGACCCGTCCGGCTTTTTAACCATGTGCAAGGGTGATGCCCAGGGACTCGATGCTTTCTTACAGATACCCATGCGTTCCATGTCCTCGAAGGCGCGTTTGGCATCCTTCAGTTTCTGGGGCGGGAGGCGGCGGCATTTGGCGTGAGTGGGAGGTCCTGTCTTTGTGATGTGGTGGTAGATACCATGCTTGGACGGGGAACCTGGCGAGTGTCGGAGCTCGGGCTTGAAAACCTCGGGAAATTCTCGTAGGAGGTCGGCGTAGGGGTGCGTCGTTACGGCGGATACGGACATTGTTGCAGGGCCGTGTTCTAGGGCGTGGGACTGGCAGGTTCCCGTGTCGATGAGACGTCTGTTAGCGACATCGACGAGGAGTCCATGGTGGGCGAGGAAATCCGCACCGAGGAGGGGGCGATTGACGTCGGCGATAGCGAAGGGCCAAGAATACGAACGGCCCATGATAGATATCTTGAGGGTCTTGATCCCATACAGTAGCACCGTATGGGAGATCCGTTGGCGGCGATGAGTGAGGGAGCGTTTTTGTCGGGACCACGGTCTAGGTCGGACTTTGAAGGAGGGAACATTGACTGCATTGCGCCGGTGTCCACCATGAGTCTACGGTTGGAAATGGTATCGAGGATATAGAAACCATTCTTGTTTTGGTTAACTGCGGCTGCGATGGTGGCAGGTGGATGCTTCTGGCGTCATCTTCTAGGGAAACTGCATGGTGCTCTACATTTCTTGGCGTCACTGCCGAACTGTTGGTGGTAGAAGCACCATGCTGGGTTAGGCCTAGGGTTCGGTCGCGTCGGTTGCGGTGGTTTCTTTCTTGATAGAAGGTTGATCTCGTCGTCCTCAAGGGCCATTGCCGAGGAGTCTATGGAAGAGCAGCTGCTGAAGGAGGAGAACGGAGGCGGTGTTGACGATGATGCTCCGAGGCGAGATGCTTTGGAGGCCTCGTGGAGCTTCTGAGCCTTCCACAGGAGTTCGTTCATCGGGAGCGTGTCGGCATCTGTCAACTGGGCCCGTACGTCCTGTGGTAGGCGTCGAAGAAAGATTTCGCGAGATAGGCTAATCTCACGGAATCGGCCATTGCTGTCTGTTTCGGGGAGCATAAGCAGGCCGGTTAGCTCGTCCCACGCCTCGACAGGAGAGGTGTCACCCATGGGCTTGCCGGCGAGGTCCAGTACTTTCTGTGCCCTTGCTGAGACGGAGAGGGAGTAGATACCGATGAGTTTCGTTTTCAGGTCGTCGTATGAAACTTGGCCGGCCTGGGCGTCGAGCCATGGGGAAATCTTGTCGAATACCTCTTCAGGTATGGAGGTGAGAACGATGTCAGCCTTGGCGCAGAAGTCGCTGAGTCTAGCGACGCGGAAGAGTACGTCCGCTCTCAGGAACCAGGAAGCGGTGTTGTGTTGAGAAAAGGGCGGCAGTTTGACTTTGGGCGTGGAGGCGAGGCCGTTGGGTGCGATGGGCGTGTTGCTTCCTGCATCGTGGCCAGACGACGAGTCGGCGAAGAGGTGAGAAGTTGATATGTCGGTTAACCTAATCCTACTGCCTTACGTTCACCGAAGTGTAGGAGAACCAAAGGCAGGCTCGTGCCTAAGGTAACGGAGTATGTAGAAGGTAGCACGGCCGTAATAAGTCCGTTAATGGCAAAGCCAAAACCGCTGATGCTACTTTCAACTCCGGGGTCACCAGTTGTAAGGACAGTGAGACAAGCGTCACCAAGATCAACTGATACTTTATTCGAATGTGCACGGGAGTTTATTACAAGGTGCGGACGGAAAGGTAGGATGACGCTGGCGCCAAATCAGATTGAAGTGCCCGCCAAAATATATGTGTTTTCTTACACTTACAAATATATGAATTATGGGTTAACAGAAACATGTTATGAAATGATACATATGTCAAAATGTAGCTCTGGTAGAGCGGAATATATATACATGGGAAACCACAGTGTGGCGAAAAGAGAATTCAAATAAATAAGGAGTTTGTTGATTTTCTGGACGACGAAGGGATCGGTGTCCTTACACCGTATCTAGATTCTAGATTCGGATTTGCATTTTTTGTCTGAGCATGTGTCTGTCTGTCTGTTTGTCTGTGGATAGGATTTTGACGAAATTTTCACCCCAGAGAGATCTTATGTCATGACGACCCTATTAGATTTAGAGATGATCCGGATCTAAATGCAGATTCTAGATCTGGATCTGCATTTTTTGCCATTTTGAAGATAACGTAAAAACAGACTAACACATTTTGACAAAATTTGCACCACAGATAGATCTTAGGCCATGGACGACTCCATTAACTTTTGGAGACCTGGTTCTTGGTCTGTATTTGTATTTTTTGTCTGTGCGTGTGTCTGTCTGACAGTGGTCAGGATTACGTCAAAGCTAGTCGATGGATTTTGACTAAATTTTCACCACAGATAGATCTCAGGTCGTGGATGACCCCATTAAATTTGGAGATGATCCGGATTCGGATCCGGATTCTAGATCTGGATTCGCTTTTTTTTTTTTGCCATTTTAAAGATAACGTTAAAACAAATTGACCCATTTTGACGAAATTTCCACAATAGATAGATCTTAGGCCATGGACGACTCCATTAACCTTTAGCAGAGGTAAGATATATTTTATTTCTCTTATTTTTCAATGGCATTCCCTTTTGGTTCTTGATTCAATATTTAGATATGTTTTTATCTTCATACTTTGAGCCTCTCATCCTTTTAACTTTTAAACTTCAGCAAGTTCATCTCAAAAAGGTTATAGTTTTTTTTTTAAGATTTTATTTCAACATATTTAGGATTTTTATCTTTATGTGACTCATTTGAGCTTTTTTATTTATTTTACCTGCATTATGTAAAACTTTACAACTTCTACCTTTAAAAAGTCTTTCCACATACACAGAATAGATGGAAAATTTCCTTTACTTTTCAGTTGGTCCTCAAAACTTTGAAATCTCCCTTCTCATGAGTATCTCATAAAAGAAAGTTCAGTTTTCAATATCATTTACCAAGTTCATAAATATTGTTTGGTTTTAAATCATTAAAAACAAGAATATTCTGAAAAGGATAATAGTACTGTGATTGTAAAAGTAACATCCTTCACAATATCTCCAACATATATCCTATCGAACCTCGAAGCATAGGACTCCTTAATATAAGGATAATGAGGCATTTTTCATGTATGTGTTACGCGCATCTTCTCATTCTGGAACCATTGCAATCTCTTGCAATAATTTAGAAAAAACAATTTTAAGGCTTAGTGAGTATCTCTCTGAAATGATTTCCAATTTGTACCAACTATCAACTTACTAGACTTATTCATTATAATATGGGGAACATCTTTCTTAAAAAGAAGTATCTCTTTCATTTTGAGAACAATAACTAGACGAGCAATTTACATAAACCAAGTCAAAAAAGTATCCTTGGTATAACGATGTTGGATATAGGTAGAAATTTAAGGAGGACAAAACTAAGTGTTTGTCAATGATAGTGGCTGTACCTGTGTAAACATTCATGGACGGATTCAGAATAACATTGAAATGCTTTTTTAATGATCAAGAGTTTCTATAATCAATACATTATTTTTGTAATAATAGTAACATTTATCTCATTTTATTATAAAAGAATGTATCTTCAATTGCTTTATTTCAGAGGCCGATCCATTAAGGTTGAGAGTGGTAATGGGCAAGAATTTGTAAATAGAATTGTTTACAAAAATGTAAAGTATTGCTACTATAACTGCACCTTATAAAGGTAAATGGGCAAAATTCTTAATCGCTTCCTTCACACTTCTTTAAACCTTAGATACAGAATTTCCTTGAATGATTCGTGGCTAAGTAACTTTCCTCACATTGTAATGATGGATAAATTCTATCGACTCATTTCCTTTGCTAGAGGCTTTCATCAAGGTAATACGGTCAACATCAACAAAGTGAGTTAGTTCAGATTTTTTTCTCCTACACTACTTTTGATGCCCAATACCATCTTCAAATATTATCAGATTCTTCTAGTGAATATGCTTACTATGAACTGGTATTTCCAAAACATTTATACAATTTGGACTTTCATGAATGTCTATTTCAGCAGTCAACATTTCAAAGCAATCATCTTGACACAGATCTTGCAGTTCGCTTACCTGGGTTAAGACTACATTACCTGCAGGACTAGCCTTTTCCTTTCCACAAGCTATCTGGGCAAAAATAGGATCGATCTTTTCTGTGTATTCTTTCTTCCCCTATTACTAAAAGGGAGGACACTATCTAGCCAAATGATTCGAACTCGACTCTTCAAAGAGCTGGCCTGAATAAATTGGGGAAAGAATAATAGTGATGATATACAATATCAAATCGAAGGGTGACTCAAATAAATTACAGATAAACAAATGTTATAAATAGAAATGTAGCTATTTCATTTAAACTTGTCCTTTTTAATCACATTAAATTCTAAGAAACATAAGAATCCAACAAAATATTTTCTAAAGAAACAATAAAGTTTTGGTCTTCTAAAGACTGCATTCGTATAAGTATGTTTTGTGGTTGCAATCGTGTCAAACTAACTAAACTTAGGAACGATCTAATGTGGTGTGCACATTAAAAACCCATAGGTCAGTATCATAAACCAATATGCAGTCTTGCTAACAGGACTTTAGTTCTACTGTCTTTCTACATTGATGATTACCATAAAGAAAAAATTGGTTTTATTTTATAGTTCATTGTTTCACATAGTTTTGCATTTAGTTGCTATAAAATGATTTATTGGCTTTTAATGACAAGTTGCGGTAAATTTATTTCTTATTTAGCCGCTGCATTTTCTTTTCATAACCAACAACTCCATCATTGACAGGAATCCAGCATATTTAAAAATTTGCCCATTGTGAATAGAATTTGTTAAGGAGCTCTTTAATTTGCAATGACAGTTGTTTCACATGTGTTGAACCTTTAGTGTATCTTCCATTGTTTTAACAAAAGTAATGCCGATGTTTCAGTGGGTAATAAGAAATCTGTTTTGTCTGTGGATACTGCATCATAACCAGCACCGATCAAAAATTTACAGTCATCGAAATATAGTATTTATCTCATAGTGAGGATATTTCCTTTCAATTTGTTCCAAGGCATGTTGTGAATGGTGACTTATCGTATAAAATCTACTGCATTTCTTTGATAGATAAAGAATATGGGAGCATATTTTTGTTTTCTTCATGATCAAAGGTGAAGGAAAAACAGAAAAGAGTCGTCCTGATATCTGTGGATTGTAAAAGCCTATTTGTTCAAATAAGAAATGAAGGTTCATGATTGTTTATAAATACATCTATAAGTGTGCTACTTTTATAAGCACACATTGAGTATGTGTTGTTTAAGATGTGTAAAGCTGGATAACGAAGTACATCTTATTAGCTTTAAAAAGTATTTATTTGTTAAAAACAACAGAGTTAAACATCTCCATGACAGGAGGGAGCTGGTTTGGTCAGATGACCAATTCTGGTGAAGTATAGATATGAACTAACTAAATTATCGATATCACAGATATCGTATGCTTAGTTGATATAGCAATTTTGTCACAATCTCGGAAGACACCTGCATCCGGTGACGTCATAAACTTTCACACGCTGATGGATTGGTGTTGACGTTTAAGAAAAATGTTACATTGTTGAGGCTGCATTGTACATCCTGTTCATGATTTGAGTGACTACAGCAAGTCCCATGGCTAGCATCTTCGTCCAAAATGACATATTACGTCATGTGTTTTAAACATGTAATAATAATTATTACATAAGCTCGGCCAGCTATCTCAATTTTTTCAAAAAAAATTTAACAACAAGCCAAAACATGTTTACTAGGCGTGACTGGACATATGTATTATTCTTTGTTTAACTTTAGCCATAATCAAACGAGGACGAATGTCCAAATAGGCACATTAAAAAATAATAACAATAATGCATATGAAAAGATATTACCAAAGCAAAGAAAAAAATGCATGATAAAATAAAGATCACATATATGGTACATTGCTAGCAAATGATTATATGGTACCAAAAAAAAACTACTGACTTACATATGATTCGGTAACTTGTTAAAGAATAATTGCTACCTTTGTCAGAAACATAGATTAACATGATATGGTAACTAATAAAAATATTTGTTACCTTGGTAAAAATTCAATTTTTTAGTGCACAAACACGAATTCCTGGTACGTACACGTACCACGGTTTCGTACATATATATATATATATATATATATATATATATATATATATATATATAGGGCTGATATATTTTATTAGATGCCCATAGATTCTGTTAATTTAATTCTTTTTTTTTTCTCTTTTCTTTTTAACATTCCGGCTTATATATTTTATTAGATGCCGAGAAAAAAATATATTTTTTTAAATGTTGTTTTAAATGTATTTTTAACAATGCAATGTAGATAATTTCTTCAATTACATATTACTAGCGTACTAACAGCTTTTCTTACAAACACTTTCCAGAGCAATTTACTCCTTTAGCGAATGAGGTGGCCACTTCAAACGGCTTTAAACTGAATTAAATAAGGAGTTTTGTCTGGACATGGCGAAACGTTCTGTTGTAGCTGCCTGCTGTGCCGTAACCTACGCCAAACAAGGATGTTCACGGCGATAAATATCATCACCGTGAGAACCAGTCCTGCTAGTAGTATGGGGTGAAGGATTTCCTTATAAGTCGGTGACAGGTGGTCCATTTCGGTTAGCTTCATCAACCGCTTTGCAACCTGTCTGTTGTACGGGAGAGGTAGTGCTGGCATTGTAGAGGTCCACGTGAAGTTCGCGAAGTAGGCGCGTTCTCTGATGAGTGTCCGTAGACCAGTCACCATGGAATTAGGGGAAGTCCCGATACAACCATCTGCTGCAACGAAGATGTGGGCGAAGGACGTGGATCCGTCAGGGCATGATACATTGAAGCCGTCCTTGTCGTATCGTATCCACGAGCCATTGTTCAGTCTGCAATTGAACTCATTATTGTCAAAGGGATAAAGCTTATCCAGACAATTTTCACTTGTATGGGAGAGAGCACCGTCTAGCACTATACCTAACTCGCATGAATCCATTAAGTTTTTATGGAATTCAAATGAGTCAGCTGTACATATTTTTCTATCCATTGCGTCTGAACAGTGAGTTAATTGATTTAAGTCTTTAATGACCGTATATGTTTCCTTGTCTGGGGAAATCAATACGTGTCCTGTCAAACTGGATATTACTGGATTTGAGTGATTCGTCATGAAAGTCGGAAATGGTGATATCCTGTAAGATTGCCAGGCATCAGAAGAATCAAAGGGAATTGTAATCCTAATCTTGTTATTATCAACGTTTACTGTAATTAAGCTGTAATAAAATTCTAACCTATGTTCGTCTAACAAAGGAACATAGCCTAGTTTATCCCTTCCGTTCTCCAGAATTAACTTTAAGTAATTTATAGGCAACAAATGGGGCGACAGTACACCTTTAGTTGCTAACGTGATAGCTTCTACATAATTCTTGGATTTCTCAATGAAATGTGCAATTCTGTTATGTATGTGATCTATCTTTGAATAATAATAATACGTTAACGTTGCCAACAAATCCTGTACTTCCATAATCTGAATGATATTATTTGAATGTTCATTTACTAAATCCATAATTTTATTGATTGAAGCTAACTGATTCCTTAGTTCTGACATAATCAATTCATCTTCATGAGTCAAGAACTCAATTTCCTTATTTTGATTACTAATTTTAAGACGATTGGAAATTCCTAAACCTAAACTTGCAATAGACCCAAAGATGTTTAATGCAGCATAAATAAACGGATTTTGTCTTTCTTTATGTTCGTGTCCTACAGTCCACATCAAAAGGTCATAAGCCAAAGATCCTGTCTCGTAAGTCTTATTTTTCAAGTCATCAGATAGCATCTCTGCAACTTTTAATGTTGATCCAAGCAAACTCTCTGTAGTCAAATGAAAATGTCTTCTATGCAACTCATCCAGTGAGGCAGAAAACCTTGAAATGGCGGTTCTTAAGCTAGTGACATCATTCTCTTGAAGAAAAATTGCTTGCATATTCACTTCTACAACTACATTGGTTGATGTAACAAAAACGTCTTATTGTCTTTCAACTATAGTGCCATATTTAAAATTTATACTTTTAGTTTTAGAGCTCATCCCACACGAGAAAAATGTCTGAGCGAACAATATCACTCCCAACAACAAAAAATTCATCTTGGAAACCTGTAACGAGAAAAACATATGTAATTACTCCTGTATTAAAAAGAAAACTTTTAATCACATAGAATAAAAAAAAAATTTTCCCTCACTTCTTTCCCTCTCTTTTCTTTTTAATTTCTTATGTGAGCCAATGGTACTATTCTCTCATCCGTGGGTTGGGATACGTTTTGAACTCTAAACCTATTGGCCGTAACTCATTTTGGCTCATTATTGTATGAATTCGTTGCAAATCTACGGGAGCATGCACTGTTTTACTTAATTCGGCCGTGTGTTTCATAGGAAAATCTATTGTTTCACAATTATCTGATAAAACATTAAATTGATTATTCAATACTATTGATGTTGACATGAATGACCTTGACCCAACATCAGTCTCTTCCCCTCTGGAGTTAACTATGTGGTAAATGCACTAGTGAATTAACAATAGCTAGCCCTTCCTTGTCTATTACTGCATACTTACTTTCGGAAGTTCTCAATTTTCGAGAATAGAAAGCTATCGGGAAAAATTGTTTATCATATTGCTGAAGCAATACCCCTCCTACTCCTAAGTCTGAGGCGTCTGTTGCAATGAAGAATTCCTTACCGAAGTCAGGAAATTTTAAGATAGGAGAACTACACAGTTCATCTTTCAAAGTATTAAACGCCTGTTGATGTTGCTCAGACCATATGAAATCTACGCCCTTCTTCGTAAGATCAGTTAAAGGAGCGGCTATTATTGAATAGTTGCGTATAAAACGCCTGTAATATCCACTACAACCCAGAAATTGCTGTATTCCCTTGACATTAGTAGGTATGGGAAAATTACGTATAGCCGACACCTTATCATGGACTACTTTAAGACCTTGGCTTGACACCATGAAACCCAAATATATTAATTCTGTTTTGAAAAATTCACACTTACTAATCTTTACCCTTAAGTTATGTTGTCTTAATCTCTGTAGTACTAGTTCTAACTTACGTAGATGTTCTTCTAAGGTGTTGGAAAAGATTACAAGATCATCCATATAGGCATGCAATATATCCCCTAACAAGTCTCCAAACACTATGTTAATCATTCTTGTAAATGTTATAGGAGCACAACGTAAACCAAAAGGCATCCGTAAAAATTCATAATGTCCCCTGGCTGTGCTGAAGGCTGTATATGGGATACTATCTTCTTCTAATGATATCTGGTGAAAGCCTTTAAGTAAGTCCAAACTGGTGAAATATTTATTCTGACCTAACAAAGACAAAATATCGTCAGTACATGGCACTGGGAATCGATCAGGGATCGTCTCCTCGTTTAGACGATGAAAGTCGACGCAGATACGCCATGTTCGATCTTTTTTCGGTACAACTATTAAAGGAAAATTATAAGGGCTGCTTGATTTCCTAATGACTCCTTCTTCTAGCATTTTACCTACTTCATCATTTATTTCAGTCTGGAATTTCATAGGGAGTCTGTACGAGGGTACATAGATAATTTTCTGCTTGTCCTTTAACCTTATTTGATGCTCGATCACATCTGTTTTTCCTAAGGATCCATCCGTAGTGGAAAAAACACCAGGATATTTAGTTAAAAGTCCAAAAATTTTCTTCTGAATTTCTTCGTCCTGAATGTCCTTATTGATTTTATTTTTAATAGATCGCAAAAGGGATTCATCCGCAACTGATTGAGAGTGATTGATCTCAGCAACGGTAAGAATACGATGTTTATAAACTTCTACATCCAAGATATGTTGATTTTTGTGAATTACTAAAGTGTTATTTAAATGATTACAGACTTCAATATTACATTGTTGATGTGAGCCTACTGTATAAATAGCTTGTGTGACAGATAATCCGTTAGTTTTCAAAGTGTCGGAAAGGATTAATATTTCAGATCCCGGTAATGTTTTCTTTATTTGCACTATTAAATTCGAAGGTACGTTTGGTTCGATAGATTGCGTGTAAGATGATATTACGGGTGAACGAGAATTCTGCTGGGTCGCGTATATTATTTCTTTATTAGTGAGACAAGTTATTGGTTCTTCAACGTACGTTACGGTTACATTTGTCGTCTCCTTTTTATCCAAAACTGATTTTAAGGTATTAGAAGACTTATAGAATTTCCCTTTGATATACACGCCGTGCTTGGCAAGGGCTAAGATAATGTTTTGATTTCCCATAGATGGGTATCCTATAATTACAGCTGGATACATATTAATGTTTTTTACAACAACAAATGTATCGGCAAACGTGCGTTTACCGACTTTGAACTGAACATGAGTTATGCCTATGACATTTAATTCATTGTTTCCTATACCCGAAAGTCTAATTCCGGATTTTTCAATCGGAAAGTTCGAAAACAACAAATGATGTGTCTTCAAATCCATGATATTACGTGGACTACCAGAGTAAAAAAATAACGTAAAGGATTTGTGTTCTAAATTTACAGCATATAAGGTTGGCCGTAACTCATTTTGGCTTATTATTGAATGAATTCGTTGCAAATCTATGGGAGCATGCACTGTTTTACTTAATTCGGCTGTGTGTTTCATAGGAAAATCTATTGTCTCACAATTATCTGATAAAACATTAAATTGATTATTCAATACTATTGATGTTGACATGAATGACCTTGACCCAACATCACTCTCTTCCCCTCTGGAGTTAACTATGTGGTATTTGCTTTGCTCTGCACATTCTGAAAATTAGTCTGACCTTGCGAGGTCTGGTTTGACGACCCAGGCTCAGCGATATTCGAAGAAGTGTTTGTTTGTTTTGGACTCTGAACTGCATTGACATTTGGTTGTTTCTTCTTATTGTTAAAATGATGATTTTTCTTTTTATTTCCATATGGAACTGACTGTGGAATTGACTGTGTATTTCTGGGATTCTGTTGTGTCTTACGCGAGTAACATTGGCTATATGAATGAGTTGCACTGTTATGAATCGAGCAGAATTTCGTTCTGCAGTCCGCACTTAAGTGACCTTGACGTTTGCAATTATAACACGTCATTCCCGCTACTTGACTACTAACTACGTTCACTGTTTGTGGCTTTGTTTCATTCTTTGCAAAAACTTGAGTTAACACGGGATCGAGATCTGGACACTTGGACATGTGTTTCTTTATCTGTTTATATACATCCAATTCCGTACTTGCAGGCATTAACTTCTTATCAAAACACCGCACTAAAGCTTCAGGCAACATAAGTGTCATGCAAGTTAAATACATTAATCGTAAAAAATCTTTCACGGAGATGTTATCGCTAGTAACCCAAGTGGAATTACCTAAAATGTCCTGATATTCATTAAGCCTATCAGCTATGAGAGCTGCTCTCTCAATAACATTAAGCCGATTCATAGTGGCTTGATTAAGTGTATTTCGTAACGTTAATACTACATCCAAGGCTTCCTCACCCCCATAGACCGCGCGTAACCTAACTTTGAAATCATCCCAGGTAACTGCTTCTTGAAATGAAACACCTCTTAAATACGCACTCGCATCCCCCTTAGAAAAATCTATAAAACTTTTAGCTTCTTGTAATTGTACAAAAGGGTCTACGATTTGTTTGGCATTTAAATGGGCATCGACGGATGAAATCCATCACTCCACATTTTGTGGCAAGAACCCATTGACCCGACCCTGAAAAGGAAGGATTGCTGACCTGGCATTTACAAGCGTCACAATTGGAGGAGGATTAGTCTGGCCTACGCCACTAGGTCCAGGGGTAGGGCTCACAGGGGGAGTCATGACTGCTGTATTTCTTTTCCTATCTCTTCGACCCCTTGCAATTCTATCAAAATATCTATATGAGTACAGACGTCCACTGCGTAAACGCATATGTATAATAAAATTCCCCAAACAATGTTACTAATCCCAAGACATTTCCCGAGAATTTCTGAAAGAAAAAGGAATTAGCACAAAGAGAGAAAAAATTCTAGATGAGAATTCGGAGTTGAACACAGTTTCCTTCAATGAACGGAAATAAAAGATTAGCAATTCACTCACCCCAGTAATAATCGACTAACGACTCGTGATAACTACACTTCACTGCCAAACTGGAATGAATTCAAAAATTTGTACTTAGCTTATATATGGTTCTGTGTGATGTCGACACATCCTCTCTCTCTCTCTTGATGTTTTGTTAGCGATGTATCGTTCGAGTTTCTTGTTGAATGTAGTGCTTCCTGGATATGTTTTGCAAACGTTGAACGTCAGTCCTTGGGTTTCCTAGGATGTTGATTGAAGATCCAGTTCATCGGTTTGTGTTCATAACATTCACTAATGTTAAATATTTCGATGGACTATATTACTTAGTCAAAATTGTAGATACATATAGATAACGTTGAGTTTTTGAAGATCTTTCTCTGGTTTTACAGCTTTTATTTTGAAGTCTTGAAGATCTTTTTCTAATTCTTAGAGTTTAATATTATAGTTACTTGAAGATCTTTCTCTGATTCGTAGAGTTTAACCGCTGCCACCATTTATAAGTGTGCTACTTTTATAAGCACACATTGAGTATGTGTTGTTTAAGATGTGTAAAGCTGGATAACGAAGTACATCTTATTAGCTTTAAAAAGTATTTATTTGTTAAAAACAACAGAGTTAAACATCTCCATGACAGGAGGGAGCTGGTTTGGTCAGATGACCAATTCTGGTGAAGTATAGATATGAACTAACTAAATTATCGATATCACAGATATCGTATGCTTAGTTGATATAGCAATTTTGTCACAATCTCGGAAGACACCTGCATCCGGTGACGTCATAAACTTTCACACGCTGATGGATTGGTGTTGACGTTTAAGAAAAATGTTACATTGTTGAGGCTGCATTGTACATCCTGTTCATGATTTGAGTGACTACAGCAAGTCCCACGGCTAGCATCTTCATCCAAAATGACATATTACGTCATGTGTTTTAAACATGTAATAATAATTATTACACATCAACTTGGTTGAAGTTTCTTTGTTGGAAAATTTGTGTATAAGATCTGCAAATCACTTCGCATTGTTAGAACATCACGATGTAAGGACAAAGAGGATCATTATTTTCACAAAGAACTAGGCACTTTGGTGCCGATTATAGTCTACCCTAGATAAGACTAATGCTTTATAATTCATCACTAAAGTTGATCTCCTTGCTACCCATATCATGTTTGATATAAGATATGTGTGCTTTCCAATTGAGGTGGGTACCGAATAATAGTCCCTAAAATGTTACCTTACCTTGGAATTGGTATTAAGTGTTGTTCAATGGGAGACTTATGTCCTGGTTTTGTTTCCATCTGCTATTTTTGTAAAACATTATTGCTTGAGTTTTTTTTCAGCAGAAAGTCAGAACCCAACAGGCTCAGTCCGAACTTGTATTTTTGAGTGGCGTTATTAAGATTTTTTTAGCAAGTGATGTAGATTATTTGAAGAATAATAGTATATTTTAAAGTCTTCCATTCCAATAACTTCTAACACTTACACTTTGTGGCATTTGAGAAACTATGACAATAATTATCAACGCAAAGAGTTTCTCTTAAAATACAACCTTACGTGTATTCTTGATTGCAAGAATCTGAATAGATATTGTCTAAACGAGTTTGGAATTTTCTTTTACCTATGAGATGCCTAATGAAAAGAGAAAATGTCCTCAAGAACCATTATGATTTAAGGTGTTTAGTGTTAAGCGCCATTAAGTTGTATCGTATGTCTTTTGAATGTAAAAAAAAAAAAAAAAAAAAAAAATTGGTCACTGTGTTTTCCTTTCGCTCAAAACTTTTTCGCATATAAGTTACCCGAGTGCCAAGGAGAGTTTAAGGTGGATCGTTATGTTCGCCAGCCATATTTCTAAGCCGATAAAATGTCTCTATGGCGTATAGACCAATTTAGTCTATAAATTACTGTGTTTTTAGAAACTTGCAAAAAAAACTGGTCAGTAAAAGTAGTTGGTAATTGTTTGGATTGCTGGGATCTTTTGCTATTGGTATTACTATTGCATATTTCCATGCCTTGTAAGTAGATTTTTTGGCCCAAAGATGACTATAAAACTCTAATAGATAGGCCTTTACCAAAGGGATTATATTTCTTATCATATCAATATTTATACTATCTTTCCCAGTGGCTGCTGGACAACAATATGATGATGCAAATTCAATTTTCTCTTGAATATATGTTTTATTGAAGTAAGTACAGTATTCCACACCATAAAAATTCTATGGAATTGCTTCTCTTCATTTGAGGGATCGAAAGTGCTTATGTTTTCAATATTTTACTAAATGGTATTTGAATTTTTCTGCGTATCGTGATCTCTTAATCCATTGTGCATTTCTTGGGGGTCTGCTTTAGGAGCCATTCATTATCCTGAATTTCTGCCACATCTGCAATGAATAGGGTTGCCAGATTTCAAGATAAGCAATCCGGGACACTTAAATCTCTCATTTCTCAGCCTATAATCCTTATATTTCAATGGGATATGAAGAAAAAACTAGGAAAATTAATATTTAATGCAAATTACAATAAAGAAACTAAAGAAAACGAGGCTATCTTGGAAAAGTAGTAATCACTATTTATGAAACAAATCAACTTTTTCATATGAAAAAAGGATGAAATGTGACAATAAGGAATTCATAAGCACAGAAATAAAACATGAACTTTAAATTGTATTTCTCAGGTGATTTAGCCTTTTTTAGACGGTCCTTACTTGCTATTACCTGTCTGTAAAATTCTTTGCAATGACAATTTATATTCCATTTACACTGCAAAATAGCTTCTGTAGTTGATGCATCCAACTTATTCCTTTCGTCTGCCAATTGAATAGTCATCATAAAAAAGACACACCCCACATCTGTTTTATATATATATATATATATATATATATATATATATATATATATATATATATATATATATATATATATATATATATATATATATATATATATATATATACATATATATACATATATATATATATATATATATATATATATATATATATATATATATATATATATATATATATATATATATATATTTGTGATGAACCAAATGCGAGACAAAAGGGCGTCCCGTGACGGTCTTGTCCGGGACACGGGATGAAATGATCAAATTCGGGACATGTCCTCTGGCAACCTTAGCAATGAAGCATTTTCTGATATAGGCGATCCTTTTTTTTTGCCACGAAATTATCTTGCCTTTCATTGCTTCTTTTCATAATTTAGCATAAATCTTGTTAAGATATAGTTTTAATGCTCTCATCTCTATGGCTATATCAGTGAGTTTCTTTACTTTATATCCTAAAAATAGGGGCCTTATAATCACTTTACGTTTATCCATTTGATTAGTGTGTCCGATCACCTCACCATGAGACCAAGTGTTTCATGATTCGGGCTTTAGTCAGACACCAGATTTATCAGCTGTATGTGTAATGAAGTTTACAAAGAAATCTTTTGTTTAATCGGGATCTTCTGAATAAAATTTCAACTTCGCCCAAAGAGTTTTATTTGGTTTATATCCTAACGTGGTTATCAAAATCAAGAAATATTCACTGCTCTAATAATAATAATAATAATGATAATGATACTACTACTACTAATAATAATAATAATAATAATAACAATAATAATATACAAGTATTCCACAAAAATTATAGAGGGTATTACAGACTATGCATAGTTTTCAATTGTACAATGAAGTATAACTAGAAAATGATTTCATACAAAATTATTGATGTACAATTCAAAGGTGACATTGTCGTTGAATCAGGTTTTGGGTGGTTTTTTTATATGGCTTGTTTTTCAACTGTTTATCTTTAATGATATGTTTACATACCTTCTCTTTAATTTCATATACTTTCTTTTCTCCATTCCTGAAAATTTAGTTTCATTAAAAAATACACATTGAGTGTTTTTGGGCTCAAGCCATGTCATCCTGTTGGAAGTTCCTTAAAGTAGCTTCCTAAGGGATATATGTACTACAGTGGTATTCCAAGAGAATTTTACCTTTAAGTATCCAGAATTCTAACTCCTGGCGCGAATATCCTTAAATTTTCTCTCAAGGATATCGCATAATATCAGAGGAGGTATTCTTGACACTCCACATAGCAATCTGCACCCCTAATAGCGTTTACGCTTCGAGGAGGTGTGGCAGAATAGAAGGGGAGCCGTATCAAGGTTACCCCCGTTCTCGTACTACTATTGAGTATGACAACAGCGCCATCTCCACAATGGCAGACATTCCTTATTTTGTAGAGATTTCGCTCGGTGGTATTCCCTGCTGATCTAACTTTTCGATCGTTTTGCAAGGATTATAATTATGCTTTCTCCATCTACTTCCGCCTCTGGAAAGTTGAGTATCGGGTCTTTACAATAAGTATATTTTAGCTCCTGTTTCACAATGAAATTAGGGTAATTTATTGTGCCTAAGAGCTAGGCCTGTTACTGGAGGCACCATGGGCGCCGTCGTTTGTTAGGCATGAGTTATTTAGTTAGCAGAACGACTTTCCAGTTTTAAATAGCATTAATTAATTATTTTAATTATTTAGCTATTTAGGCAATTATACTTGTAAGGATATTGATAATGTGCATAATTTTCCTTTTCCATGTTGATCATATAGTTAGAGTTTCGGTGATTTAGGTAACTGAGATCTCGACTCGCCAAGCTAACCTAACCTAGGCATATTATTATACATTCAGACATTTCCCCGGTTACCCTCGTGTATTGTTTTTTCAATTCAAGTGGAGACTGATACCTCCTAGAATTATATGAAACATTACACGTCTCCATGGAGGTTTAAGGGTAATCTCTTTTCCCTCTGAGTGTAGCTTCAGGCTACAACCCTAATGGCCGTGCCATGAATTTTATTCAGACATGACTAGCCTAGGGTTTTTCCTGTCTCTTCCCTTAACAGCTGGTTGTGGTATACCAGCAGGTTTTGGGATTCAGTCAGAATCTCAGAGTATTTAGTCCTATGTCGGCGACCTGTCGGCGGGGTGAATAGGTTGTAGGATACCATCATTTCCATGCCGGCTAGGCTGCCGGCATTGGAGGCTAGCCCTCCCTAGCTGCACTTGAAGTAGTGGTAGGATACCATCTTCTCCTTGCGACTAGAAGACTAGTCCTGTGCCACAGTCCCCTAGGCTGAAGAGTAGTATTCTCTTTTGCCTAGGATGTCGCTGCACTGGAACTCTGTTTCTCCCTTTGTGAGAGGAGGTGGCTATGCCGCCATATCTTTAACTGTATTGGCAATCTCTAGGTTGGAGAACTGAGACTCTCCTGTCACCTAGGATCCTGCCGATACTAAAACAGAGTTTCTTTTAGAGGTGGTAGGACTGACAATTTTGCCAGTTCCTTCCACACGCTATACAGGACCCTGTTCCCTACCCCTCTGTCCACTTTTGATGGCCGAGCCATTGTCTTTCATTGGGCTGGCATCCTGCAACCTTACCGTTGCCAGTGGGTTGCCGGAGCCGGCCAGACTCCCTCTCTAAGACCTCTGTCCGGCTGCCGGTAGCTATACTAGCTGCAGGCAGCCATGACAACTGTCAACAGCCATGTTGAATGTCAGTAACCATATACCTTTCAACTGCCGGCAATGCAAACTGCTGGCAGCCACATCATCTGTCGGCAACTATGGTCTCTGCTGGTAGCTGACAACTGCCGGCAGCCAAGATGGCTGCTGGTAGCTGGAGGCTGCCGGCAGCCATGATGGCTGTGAGTGGGAAGTCCCTTCTGTCCCCAAGGTTCTTCAGTTCTCCCTTGGACTGCTAACCACAGGTTCTGTTGCCGGAATACCGCCGGCCAGGCCGGCACAGATAAGTGCTGACTCAGATGGCAGCACGCCGACTGTACTGGTACTGCCGGAGGCTAGCCTGGCGGGAGTGTATTGGCTGCACCTTGCCGGCAATAGTACTGTAGCTGGATGGAAGCCTGAATGGTACATTCTCCCCTTCCATTAGAACCTTCTTTCTGGAAAAAGGCAGTAAAATTAGACTTTTACATCCTTAATTACTGTATACATACACAGTAAGGAGTAGCCTTTACTCCATGCTATCTCTCTTTCTCTAGCTAGTATACTGGATATGCTGGCAAGACCTAGCTATGCCGGCAACATGCCAGCTGAACTACAGTATATGTTAAACAGGTAGCCAGTATATTCTATACTGCAGATAGAAAACTACTATATATTTTATACTAGTAGTTATTTCCAATATATCTTGGATATCCCTACACAGGCATTTGCTGAACCCAATCCCATATTGAATGAATATAATTTCTTCAATATCCTGATTAGAAATCAGTATTTGGATTACCCTATAATATTAAATATCTTCAAGGCAGGGGTGATACACTCCTAACCCTTAAAGGGTAGAGCCTTTATCCTAGAGTCTCCCTGATCAGGAAACTTTATAATTTAATGTTGTAAGGCAGGCTACGGCAAATAGGCTGAGTGGGATACACAAATATATGTCTTTATTTTCCCTAGTCCAGCCGGCATCATGCCAGCTGGACCGTACTGTCAAATGCTGCTACAAAGGCAGCATACTGACTGAACTACAATACGCGATTGTACAGTAGCCAGTAATTTGCAATATAGACTTACTGCAATTAGAAAACTACAGTACCATTATACAGTAGTAATTTCTAACATACCTTGGGTACCCTTGTGCGAGCATTTTGCTGGTACCGCTCCTATATTGAAAGAATAATATTTCTTCAATATTCTGATTGAGAATCAGTCATCCTGACCCCACATTATTAACAATAAAAAGGGACAGTGAATTAGTACTTCTCTACCCCCAGGGGTAAGAGCCCTTCTACTTGGAGTACATCAATAGAGGAATCTCCATATAGTTAATACCGAGGGGAGGTAACAGCATTTGCTTGCAGGAAGTACACAAGTATGTGTCTCCTACTATCCCTCTATAGCGCACTATCCTAAGCTATTCTGTCATAGATGACCTTTGTATGTTGATTATCAGGGAGATAATCCTTTGTATACTCATTTGGTTTTCCTTTCTTTACAGGAGGAACACCAGTTACCTTGTGCCGCAGTCTTCTGCAAGGCCAAGAGTAAGTATTTTTACAGTCATAATACTTGCAGGTTTCATGCCCCCTGCAATATTATTTCCGGATCCCTGCATTATTGGAACCCGCAGGTTTGCAATATATGTCTGACATTAATGTCCGAAGGTTTCGAGAATCCCAAGTCTACATAGACTAGGGATGCAGCTCAATACAAATTACGCAACTGGGTCAGAGGCTTCCAGAAAATCTCTGCGGGACCTTACCTACCTAATGATAGGATGCGTAAGCTACTATTTCTGAAAGCAAGTTAGGAAATAGTGGTGCCTCAAGCACCAACTACATCCCCTGACGGCCAGATAGCCTTTGGGAAAGAGGGCAAAAAGTGCCCCAGGGTAGAAGAGGAGAATGTCGCGTCGGAATTTCCTCCGCCTATGCCGGCTCTAGAGCCATCGACATCGACATCTTCGTCTTCTACCCCTCTATTAGATAGAATGGAACAATTATGTATCCAACTGAATAATCAAATAGAGAGCTTTCGTAAACAAAACGAAAAGCAGGAAGTAAAACGCAAGATAGAGCCTCACAAAGCTTCTCTTGTCGCTTCCCAAGGGTCATTCAAACGACCCATGAATCAAGACCTACCAACATGCTCCAAAACCAATCCCTGGAGGTTTGCGGAGCTGATGCCGATTTTAAACGGCAAACTCTACATCTCAGAGAAAATGGGTGCTGTTCCTTTGGACAAAATTCAATTTTGGCCAAGCTTTGATGCTTTCCCTAATTGTTTTGTTCGACTGAGGTATGAACCAAAGTCAAAAAAAGGAACGGAATCAAAGGAGGTCATGATTCTCGACCATGACAAGGCACAGGCTATCCTGTCAGGTAGCCTGAAAAAGGTGGGTTATTCAGAGTTGAAGGTATTCTCACTGAATAACAGACACCCTTCCTTTCTTGCTCCTGCTTCAATCTCATTCCCTTTTATGGGGAAGGCATTTACATCTGTTGCCAAAGCGGTGGAGGCGGGTAAGCCATGTCCTGCACTCGAGGAGTGCAAGCCTCTGTCACCAGCTTTTCCCACACAGGAAAAGGACTGGAAGGACGTCCACTTATCCTTTTCAGTAGGAAGATTAGATGCAGATGTCACCAGTCGACAATTTAATGAATGTCTCCCTAAACTATCTGAGTTGCTCTTGTATAATGAACAAGAGACAAAGGGGAGACTTGCAGCCTCCCTTTCTCTACAAAACTACATAGAGTTGTGTTCAACCTACCAAAATACCCCAGACATGCTCATGGTCATAGCCAAAATGCATATGGCTACCTTAGTGAAGGACCTTTACGCCTTTATGAAGGCTAGGAGAGCATGTAGAGAGTTTGTGTTCGCTGCTGCAACAGTGAAACACGAAACAAGGAAGCTAATATCTTCCAACATCTGGGGTAAAGACCTCTTTCCACACGAGGTAGTTAGGAAAGTGATTAAGAGCGCCACCATGGAGAACATAAGTCCTCTCCAAAAGTGGGGCCTCCTTTCAAATAGAAAATCTTCCATGGTTGTGGGTCCCCAACCTAAAAAGAAGACGGGAAATGCTGGAAATATCCGGGCTGCTCAACAACATCCCACAATTCCAGTGACCACGGTGCCACAGGCAGGTGGTCAAAAGTTTAAACCTACTGACTATTCGAAGCATGAAGACGCTTCTGCTAGGAGGGACGTTCCTTCAGGATTGTCGGACCTTCGATCCTTGGGTCCAAGGCCTATTCAAGATGGGACTTTGATGAGAAACAGAAATGTCTCCACCATCATTTCCTTACCTTCTCCTACAATCGAAAACCCTCCTGTAGGAGTATACCTGAGAGCTCTAGAGCATACAGGTGGTAAGAAAACTATAGTCCATCGAGTTCCAGGGAAGGCTGTTTTGTGTTCACGAGAAGGACTCAAAAAATCTCTGAGTCATTCTGAACTTGTCGCCACTCAACAAGTTCATAGAAAACAGCAAGTTCAGAATATTAATCGTTCCGAACATATGGACCTTGTTCTAAAAAGGGGTGTTTGTAGTCTTGTCAGACCTGAAAGGTGTTCCGTGGCAACTTCCAGTCAATCACCCCCTTCCCTCCTATCTAGAATTCAAGTTACAGATAGTAACATACATCCTAGGAAAGACACATGTCAGACTAGACACAGTCCTAAATATCTTCATAGGATTGGCAGACTTAGTCACGTTAAAACCAAGCCTAGAAATGGTTCAAGCATCAATGTACCTGGACGAGAGGCTGGAGTGGGCAGCACCCGAAGTGGCTGGTCTATGTGCATCCAAAGAAATGACCCGGTTCCCGGGACATCACGGATGCAAGATAAGCTTCTAGAAGTCTCGACTCTCTCCAGCTCAAGGGTTTCAATGGCTGAAAAACCATTGAAGCCCGTGGTCACATCAACTCTCCTTTCCCTTGGGAATATAAAAGGAGATCGCAAGGCCTGTAAAGAGACTCAGGTAATCAGTCAGATTTCCAAGACGCTAACAGGGAGAAGCGCTAAACTCTCCCCAGTTCGCAATAGTGACAAACCTAGTGTTAAGAGCCTGGAGAAAATACGCATCAAACGCTTGAAGAGATAAAAAAAGACCGAAATCGGTCCCTCTTTAATCACTTCTCTAACAAAAGTTAAAGCACGAAAGTCCCAAGACTCTGCTGGTTCTATCATGAGTGGGGAAGCTCTCTCCACACAGAGATAGAGTTGGAATGGTCCATGGACGCAGACCTATTCCCTCCCAGATGGGAACAAGTCCCGGAACTGCAGATCGACCTCTTCATTACGAGCGTCTTCAAGAAACTACCTCGATATGTAGCCCCATACGAGGATCTTCTAGTGGGGTTGATAGACGGCATGTCTCTGGTATGGAAGGGATGGACTCAGGTATGCCTGTTCATCCCATCCAATCACCTGCTGAAGGTCCTCAACAGGCTCAGATACTTCTAAGGGGGAGTAGCTCTTTTGGCTCCCAAATAGCCTAAGAGCAATCTGTCCTCCTTAATGAAGGAACTGAAGCTGAAGCTGATCCTAGTTCTGAGCCTAGGTCTATTTCAGAAGGTTCAGAAATTAACTGCCTTCGTTTTATCACAGAGAACCCAAACCCTTCATTTCATGATTTTCTTACCCTAGTGGTTAGAAAAAGATTTGGGATCTCAGAAAGCAATATAGAATTCTTAGAAGAATACAAGCCTAAGTCAACTAGAAGACAATATGAGTCTTCCTGGAAAAAGTGGGTTGCGTTTGTGAAAGCAAAAGGACCAAAAGAAATTTCAATGAACTTCCGTCTGTCCTTCTTTGTCCACCTTCATAGTCAAGGTCTGGCGGCCAACACGATAAATACGTGCAAGTCAGCCTTGACTAGACCTCTTCTATATGCCTTTCAAGTGAATCTGGCGAATGAAATCTTTAATAAGATTCCGAAGGCATGTGCAAGGCTTAGGCCTGCAGTACCACCAAAGCTCATCTCTTGGTCTTTGGACAAGGTCCTACATTATGCCTCATCTGTGAACAATGAAGATTGTTCCCTTAAGGATCTAACCCAAAAGGTTATTTTTCTGTTCGCTATAGCCTCTGGGGCTAGAGTTAGTGAATTAGTGGCTCTATCCAGAAATGAAGGCCACATTCAGTTCACAGAAGTGGGAGAACTGAATCTCTTTCCTGATCCATCCTTTCTCGCTAAAAACGAGCTACCCACTAAGAGGTGGGGTCCCTGGAGAATCTGCCCTCTGAAGGAAGATGTCTCTTTATGTCCTGTAGAGTGTCTAAAGGTCTATCTTCGTAGAACTTCAGAATTCAGGGGAGGACAGCTCTTTAAAGGAGAAACTTCTGGATCAAATTTATCCCTGAAATAACTAAGGGCGAAGCTCACCTACTTTATTCGTAGAGCGGATCCTGACAGTACTCCCGCAGGTCATGATCCGAGAAAAATTGCTTCATCACTGAACTTTTTTCAGTATATGGACTTTGAGCGACTTCGCTCATATACTGGATGGAAATCATCCAGAGTGTTCTACAAACACTATGCTAAGCAGGGCCATGAACTGAAGCATTATGTGGTGGCGGCAGGTAGGGTTTTAAAACCTGCCGTCTAATTCTAAGATGAACAGCTAATTGACTGGGACTGTCATTTAAAGGGAGAAGGGGTCACCACTTTTGAGGTGACCTCCTTTAAATAAGTGTTACCATGGTGACACTAATTCTGTTCATAATCCCAGGTGTGGAATTATACAGATAGCACTAGTGCCGTGTGTACATAGTACACATTGTTGATAGGATGTAACCGGTACAGAGATCATGAAAAGAAATTTTACTATATAAAAATTTTCTTCAATCTGAGAGTGGCACTCATTATTTCTTTCCTTTCAAGAAAGAGATATAGTCTCTGTACTCGTTACGTGTATAATTCCATTGTAATACTATATTCATTTTACTGGTTAACTCATTTAGTCATTTATTAGGAATAAATGTCTATTAGGATGCAGTGCGTCCGAATTCGCCCGACAATTGCATGTATAAATGTCAGAGTTTTTTGACTTACCAAAGTAAGTATTCTTCATATAATTGTATGCTCAAACAATAGATATAAGAGACACTGATATTGATTCAGCAATATATACAAACTATGAGACTGTTTGTATATTCAGTGTATACTTATGTTTGTTCATACAATATATGTTAACCTTGAGACCCCTTTTCTACTGTCTAGAATGACTCTTCTCTGTAGGAGGCAGGAAGCACTAACATTGTTCATGATTAGTGATGATGACGATAAGGGTGACGTCATTTGTCTCAATTGGTCCCCATGACCATAGAAATGTTGTTCCAAGGTTAAGGCACTGATGAAAATCCACAGATATACTAATACTCTGGTATGCTTCCACCAGGAAGACATGGCTTGAGGCCAAAAAACGGATTTTGAGCGAAGCGAAAAATCTATTCTTGGGTGAGATGGCCATGTCGTCCTGATGGACCCACCCATCTCTTCTAAAAAGAAAAGATCTTCACAGTATCCCTCCCGTTGTACTGTATCTGTTGCACCATGCTCAATGCTACAAGGAATGTCCGCCATCGTGGAGATGGCGCTGTTGTCATACTCAATAGTAGTACGAGAACGGGGGTAACCTTGATACGGCTCCCCTTCTATTCTGCCACACCTTCTCGAAGCGCAAACGCTATTAGGGGTGCATATTGCTATGTGGCGTGTCAAGAATACGTCCTCTGATATCATGCGATATCCTTGAGAGAAAATTTAAGGATATTCGTGCCAGGAGTTAGAATTCTGGATACCTAAAGGTAAAATTCTCTGGGAATATCACTGTAGCACATATATCCCTTAGGAAGCTAGTTTAAGGAACTTCCATCAGGACGACATGGCCATCTCACCCAAAAATAGATTTTTCGCTTCACTCAAAATCTGTTTTATACCATTAGCACGCAGTATATCTACATTGGTCATAGATTTGGTGGCAGGGACCTCATCTTACATATCTGAAAAACTTTCCCATACTCTATGTTCATATCAATGCAAGAATATATATCTACTTCATTTATAAATATATTCTTTCATTTTGTTTTTAAATGGTGTCATTCCGTTTTCCTGCTTTATGATTTCCGTTAATACGTTCCACTGAATTGGCCCACCTCGGACAGATAAAGCCCTATTGGCAATTTTTGTCTGATTCCTGGTACCTGGAGGTCATCTACGACGTTCCAATCAAACTTATCAACAATATTGGAAGAACAACGAATTAAATCTATTGATAAATATGTTCCATGAGTTTTTGAATAGTTAGTGCGAGTATCCCCTTCGTTTGAAATAAAGAGGTTATTACTATTCACTAATTGTTCAACTTTGAAGCATTCGTATCGACAGAACGCAATTAGAGTCCCAGAGGGGATTGTGGGCATTTGAGTCTCCAATAATTAATAAGAGATCTTCTTGCACATTGGGGAATTTCTTTGGTAGGTTTTGCAAATTATTGTTGCAAGAAGGATGATTGCACATATTAAAAATATCAAAGGTACTGTAATCATTCAGATATAATTCAACGCCAGATAAATGAAATTCTGATGCGTTGACTATAATAGTATCGTAAGTTACTTTATTGAGAATATAGTTCGTATTTTCTAGTTAATCAGCTGAAAAAGACCCGAGTGAGTTGCTTAAGTGTAATTTCCTAATGTAGGAATGCTACAATAAGCATAATTGCAATGGGGTTATAATTTTTTGATAGATTTTGAATCTCACATAGTTATAAACGGGTTTTAAGGCCATTAATATTCCACTGAAATACACATGAGTTAAACTTTTAGGCAATGTGTATGGGTCTCCACGTGGCAGATAGTTATTTCTGCTTATTTTTCTGGAGTTAGGTTTTTGTTTCAGTGGACAAGCATTCCTTTTTTAGATTAGATTTGGGTTCTTTGAATATGGTTTCCTTAAGTCTATTCTTATAATAATTTGCTTTCTGATTATAATTTGGATTATAGTTAAGTTTTCTATTTTTTTCTTTTTTAAGAAGAAAAGTGCCTGCAATGTTGTATTCTTCTTTATCAGATGATCAACATCATACAGCCAAGATTGTGTTTTTCATTTACCATAATGAATTTTATTTTTGTTTATAAGAAACTAATTTTATGTATATTTGTGTTTTTAATGTTATGAAATTATGAAATGAGTCCGTCATTGCAGCCGTAAGAAATTTGGTGGTCTGTTTTATGCAAAATTATCGATTTACTAGTTATGCCTATAACTGGACATGGATTTATTTCTTCAAATGGTACATTGT
This sequence comes from Palaemon carinicauda, assembly GCF_036898095.1. NCBI lineage: Eukaryota > Metazoa > Arthropoda > Malacostraca > Decapoda > Palaemonidae > Palaemon > Palaemon carinicauda. Next base: position 60,177,010 of record NC_090745.1, on the reverse strand, counting down.
TTGTTATGTTTCCTTTAGCTGCTTGAGTATCATATGGATTCGTATGAACCTCAACCTTTACCACCTGCTTAACAGCTTGGTTAAAAACTACGTTGGATTCGGATTCAAAGGCTGAGAGTCGAGACAATGTTTCCAGAAAATGAATATTCATGCATAATGAATCTAGATGATTTAACCTCAGGGGCTTATTCCAACATTCTTCGTTATTTGTTCTTTTTTTCTTAGATGGGTTCCATTTTCTAGTACAAGTTTTTCACTCTCATACAGTATTTTGGAATTTGGAGCAGGTAAACATATTTTGCTATTAGTGCATTTGATATTGATGTGGGCAAAAATCATAACATTTACAGCATTGGACAGGCAAAGGATATGATTTACTAATAGAAATTTTCTAGTGTCAAATTTCTAAAATTGTGGGAGGAAATCGCTTCAATATGTCATCTTATAAGACAAGGGTTGGTAGCAACCTTGCCTTCCATTTGAAGGGGCTAGGGTTCGATCCCAGTATGAGATAGATATTACTTTCTATTAGAGCAACATATTATGTTGTTTTTCATCCATATTAACTCATTAGGAGTAATTCGAATTAAAAGCTACTAATTGTGTCACCTGATAAGCGAGAAGTTGGGGGAAAACTCACTGGTAAGAGACTGATGTCTCCCCAGGTAAATCCTTAAATGCAGTTAGCACTCAGGTTCCCACTACTTTTAGAGCTTCTGGTGACGTGGTTGGTAGCGACCTTGCCTTTCATTTTAAGGGGCTAGGGTTCAATCCCAGTATGAGATGGAAATTAATATATATATATATATATATGTATATATATATATATATATATATATATATATATATATATATATATATATATATATACATATATATATATATATATATAATATATATATATATCTACATATATATATATATATATATATATATATATATATATATATATATATATATATATATATATACATACAGTATATATATACACACACACACACATATATATATATATATATATATATATATATATATATATATATATATATATATATATATATTGCTTCAGAGGACATGAGAGTAACAAAGAAATAGAGTGGGTTTTTTTGTTAATAAAAATCTTGCAGGTAACATAGAAGAATTTTATGGTATTAGTGATAAAATTGTACAATTGATTCAAACAAAATCAAAATTAGAAATTGAAACTGAAGACTATTCAAACATTTGTATGAACCAAGATCTGAGACAGAGGAAGAAATAGAAACTTTTCATGAATATCTGGAGAAACTTTTGAAAAAAAAAAACGTACCTCTACATTTATAATTTTGTTGAGTGATTTCAATACTAAAATACTAAAAAACCTAAAGGAGTGCCAACTGTTGGTAAATTTAGAGTAGGCACAAGAAATGGCAAAGGAGACATGCTTGTTGAATTGGCTGAAAGAAACAATCTAAAAATCATGAACACCTTCTTTAATACAAGACAACATAGAAAATGGACATGGAGGAGCCTAAATAGAGAAACGGAAAATCTATTCTCACTAAAATAAAAAAAAAAAATAAAAAAAAAACTTGATTTAGAAAAAGATGTAACACTGTTAAAGAAGTTAAAGTCAAGCGACCATCGAAAGGTGGAGTAAAACTTGTCTATATATAAGGAAAGAAGGAGAAAAACCAATTTTAAGAAAAAAAAATAACACTCCTGTAATAATAGAAAATCGGTTGAGTTTAGCTTAGCAATAAGAAATAAGTATTCCCAGATGCATGATGAAATGTTAGAAAATAAATAAGAAATGAATAGTAATTTAACTCAACTTGTATTGGAATCAGCGCAAGTTCGTAATCAACATCTAGGAAAACTATCAGAAAATACCCAAAATCTAATAAAGAAAATATTAGAAATTAGGGTAAAACCCAATTCCAACTTCATCGTTTTTCAACTGGAAATAACATACATTATCTATAGGAAATTCATTTAAAGCTTTGACTAAATAATCAAATTCTTACACATTTTACTTTTAATTCAGCCTTACCTTACCTTATTCTATGTTTGGGTTCCCCCAGGTCCCTCAGTGTGAGGCACCTCGTATATCCACCAGAAAGTTGCTAATGCATCTTCCGGTGTATTTTGCATCTTCCAGTCTTGGATGGTCTGGGATGCATCTTAGGTATTCATGGCGCTTATTCTTGAACACATCTTCTCTCACTCCTGATATGTTTCTTAGATGAGCTGGCAGCGCATTAAATAGTCGCTGCATTATCGATGCTGGTGCGTAGTGGATTAATGTCCTGTGTGCCTTCCTTAGTTTTCCCGGTATAGTTTTGGGCACTATTAATCTACCTCGGCTTGCTCTTTCTGATATTTTTAGCTCCATGATGTTTTCAGTAATTCCTTCGATTTACTTCCACGCTTGTATTACCATGTAGCGTTCTCTTCTCCTTCTAGACTGTACAATTTTAAAAAGTGCAGTCTTTCCCAGTAGTCAAGGTCCTTAACTTCTTCTATTATAGCAGTAAAGGACCTTTGTATACTCTCTATTTGTGCAATATTCTTTGGTAGTGTGGGTACCATATCACATTGCAGTACTCAAGTGTACTACGCATATAAGTTTTGTAAAGCATAATCATGTGTTCAGCTTTTCTTGTTTTAAAGTGTCTGAATAGCATTCCCATTTTTGCTTTATATTTAGCCAACAGTGTTGCTATTTGGTCGTTGCATAACATATTCCTGTTTAACATTACACCAAGGTCTTTAATTACTTCCTTGTTTGAAGTTGTCTCATTATTAGGTCCCCTGTATGCATATACCATTCCTTCTCTGTTTCCATAATTCATTGATTCGAATTTATTGGAGTTAAATACCATCCTATTTATCTCAACCCCTTCATATATTTTTAGATCTCTTTGTAAAGAGTTCCTATCTTCATCACAAGTAATTTCTCTACTTATTCTTGTGTCATCGGCGAAACTTCTCACTACAGTCTTTAACATTACTTTCTATGTCTGAGATTATAATAACAAACAGCAGTGCAGCTAATACCGTACCCTGTGGCACGCCAGATATTACCTGAGCTTCATCTGATTTCTCGTAATTTGCAACCACTATCTGATTTCTGTTTTGTAAAAATTATTTTATCCATTTTCCTATCTTTCCAACAATATTATGCTTTCTCATTTTTTTCTCTAATAAATTATAGTCTACCTTGTCAAAGGCTTTTGCAAAATCTAGATAGACCACATCTGTGTCTTTTTCATTTATCATATTTTTGTATATGTTTTCATAGTGTGCTATCAGTTGGGTTTGTGTACTTTTTCCGGGCACAAAACCTTGGTGACCTATATTAAACAAATTATTTTTAACCAAATGATTCATTATTTTCTTTTTTATTACCCTTTCATACACTTTCATAATATGTGATGTTAACTAACAGGTCTATAATTGCTTGCCTTTAGTCTTGATCCACTTTTGAAAATAGGGGTTATATATGCTAATCTATGTTTAACATATATCTCGCTCATATCTACACTTTGTCTTAGCAGTATTGCAAGTGGCTTCGTGATAGTGTGTGCAGTTTTTTCTAACAAAATCCCTGGAACTCCATCTGGCCCGGCCGCTGATCCATTTTTAATTTCGCTTATAGCCTGCACAATATCTGCTTCATTAATATCTATATCCGTTAGATATTCAATATTTTCTCATCTCATTTCTGTTACATTATTCTCATTCGCAATTCTTGGTGTGAATTCACTATTATATTTTTCTGCTAATATGTTACATATTTACTTTTTTTTTATTCGTTAACCGTCCTTCAATTCTTAGAGGGCATATTTCTAATCTCCCTTTATTCATCTTTTTTGCATACGAGTAAAGTACTTTGGGATTTTTCTTGATATTTTGAAGTGTCCTTTCTTCTAAGTCCCTTTTTTCATTTTCTTTCGATTGCATAGTCTTTTGTTCTGCATTTTCTATCTTACTTTTTATTTCCATCATTTTCCATACATTTTTTTCTTTTGCAAGATTTTTCTTCCACTTTCTAATTTCCTGAAATAAGATCCTTCTGTCTCTTGGTATGCATGTCTGATGATAATTTTTTTTCCGGTACATATTTTTCAACAATTTTCTCCAGTATTTTGTACAGTATATACCTGTATATTATCACTTACGAATACATTTTTCCAAACTTTGTTTAATTCTTCATTTATTTTTTACCCTTTTATATTCTTACTATAAAAAATGTTATTTTTATTAATAAAATAAATTTTTGAATATACTTACCCGATAATCATGTAGCTGTCAACTCCGTTGCCCGACAGAATTCTATGGAGGGATACGCCAGCTATCACAATACTAGAAGGGGGTGTACTTACCAGCGCCACCTGTGGCCAGGTACTCAATCATTTGTTGTTGACACCTCCTCAATTATTCCTCGGTCCACTGGTTCTCTCTGGGGAGGAAAGGGAGGGTCGATTAAATCATGATTATCGGGTAAGTATATTCAAAAATTTATTTTATTAATAAAAATAACATTTTTCAATATTAAACTTACCCGATAATCATGTAGCTGATTCACACCCAGGGAGGTGGGTGAAAACCAGTGTACAAGATTAAAGGATAGCTAAGTATCCCATATTTCATATAACAGTTATCTCAAATAACAATGAAATAATAAGTACCTGGTAAGGAAGTCGAATAGAACCGTTACTCTGCCTCTTTATTTAAAGTTCGTCTTCCTTACTGAGCGCAGCGTTCCTCTTGGAGGCTGAATCAACCCAAAGGTGCCAAAGTACACGGGGTTGCAACCCCTACTAAAGGACCTCTACCAAACCTTTAACCCAGGCGCTTCTCAAGAATGAATAGACCACCCGCCAAATCCAAGGATGCGGAAGGCTTCTTAGCCTACCGTAACAACCATAAAAAACAACAATAAAAGTATTCAAGAGAAAGGTTAAAAAAGGTTATGGGATTAAGGGAATGTAGTGGCTGAGCCCTCACCTACTACTGCACTCGCTGCTACGAATGGTCCCAGGGTGTAGCAGTTCTCGTAAAGAGACTGGACATCTTTCAGATAAAATGATGCAAACACTGACTTGCTCCTCCAATAGGTTGCATCCATTATGCTCTGCAGAGAACGGTTTTTATTAAAGGCCAACGAAGTAGCTACAGCTCTTACTTCGTGGGTCCTTACCTTCAGCAATGCAAGGTCTTCCTCCTTTAAGTGAGAATGTGCTTCTCTGATCAGAAGCCTTATATAGTACGAAAGCCCATTCTTGGACATGGGTCTCGAGGGTTTCTTGATGGCACACCATAAGGCTTCTGACTGTCCTCGAATAGGTTTAGACCTCTTCAGATAATATTTGAGAGCTCTGACAGGGCAAAGAACTCTCTCTAGTTCGTTACCTACCATGTTGGAGAGGCTAGGTATTTCGAACGATCTAGGCCAAGGACGTGAAGGAAGCTCGTTCTTTGCTAGGAATCCAAGCTGAAAAGAACATGTTGCAGATTCGGTTGTGAAACCAATGTTCTTGCTGAAGGCATGAACCTCACTGACTCTCTTAGCTGTTGCAAGGCAAACGAGAAAAGCAGTCTTGAGGGTAAGATCCTTGAAGGAAGCTGACTGGAGAGGTTCGAACCTAGATGTCATAAGGAACCTTAAGACTACGTCTAGATTCCAGCCTGGAGTGGAAAGACGACGTTCTTTAGACGTCTCAAAAGACTTGAGAATGTCTTGAAGGTCTTTGTTGGAAGACAGGTCCAAACCTCTGTGGCGGAGAACTGAGGCCAACATGCTCCTATATCCTTTAATCGTAGGTGTTGAAAGGGATCTCTCATTCCTAAGATGTAGAAGGAAGTCAGCTATTTGGATCACAGAGGTATTGGTAGAGGATATTGAATTGGCTCTACACCAGCTTCGGAAGACCTCCCACTTAGACTGGTAGACTCTACGAGTGGAAACTCTTCTAGCTCTGGCAATCGCACTGGCTGCCTCCTTCGAAAAGCCTCTAGCTCTAGCGAATCTTTCGACAGTCTGAAGGCAGTCAGCCGAAGAGCGTGGAGGTTTGGGTGCAACCTGTCTACGTGTGGTTGACGTAGAAGGTCCACTCTTAGAGGTAGAGTCCTGGGGAAGTCGACTAGCCATTGAAGTACCTCTGTGTACCATTCTCTTGCAGGCCAAAGGGGAGCAACCAGCGTCAGCCGTGTCCCTTCGTGCGAGACGAATTTCTGCAGAACTTTGTTTATTATCTTGAACGGAGGGAATGCGTACAGGTCGAGATGGGACCAGTTCAGAAGAAAAGCATCCACATGAACCGCTGCAGGGTCTGGAACAGGGGAACAATAAAGCGGAAGTCTCTTGGTTATGGAGGTGGCAAACAGATCTATGGTAGGTTGACCCCACAAGGTCCAAAGTCTGTTGCACACACTCTTGTGGAGGGTCCATTCCGTGGGAATGACCTGATTCCTTCTGCTGAGGCGATCCGCTGAAACATTCATATCGCCCTGGATGAACCTCGTGACCAGAGTGAGGTTTAGACCTCTTGACCAAATGAGGAGGTCCCTTGCGATCTCGTAAAGGCTCCTCGAATGGGTCCCTCCTTGCTTGGAGATGTAAGCCAAGGCTGTGGTGTTGTCTGAATTCACCTCCACCACTTTGCCTAGCAGGAGGGACTTGAAGTTCAACAGGGCTAGATGAACTGCTAACAGTTCCTTGCAGTTGATGTGGAGTAATCCTTGTTCCTTGTTCCATACTCCTGAGCATTCCCGTCCGTCCAAGGTCGCACCCCAGCCCGAGTCCGATGCATCTGAGAAGAGATGAAGATTGGGGGTCTGGATGGCCAATGATAGACCCTCCTTGAGAAGGAGATTGTGCTTCCACCACAGGAGAGTGGTCTTCATCTCTTGGTTGATAGGGATAGAGACTGCTTCTAGAGTCGAGCCCTTGTCCCAATGAGCAGCAAGATGGAATTGAAGAGGGCGGAGGTGGAGTCTTCCTAGCTCGACAAACAGGGCCAGTGATGAGAGGGTCCCTGTGAGACTCATCCACTGTCTCACTGAGCAATTGCTCCTCTTCAGCATGCTCATGATGCACTCTAGGGCTTGGTTTATCCTGGGGGCCGATGGAAAAGCCCGAAAATCCTGACTCTGAATCTCCATTCCCAGGTACACAATGGATTGGGAGGGAATGAGTTGAGATTTCTCTATATTGACTAATAGACCTAGGTCTCTGATTAAGTCTAAAGTCCAATTGAGGTTCTCCAGACAACGACGACTCGTGGAGGCTCTCAACAGCCAGTCGTCTAGGTAGAGGGAGGCTCTGATGTTCGATAAGTGTAGGAATTTCGCTACATTCCTCATCAGATGAGTAAAGACCATAGGAGCTGTGCTTAGGCCAAAACACAGGGCTTGGAACTGATAGACAACCTTTCCGAAAACGAATCTCAGGAAAGGTTGGGAGTCTGGATGAACGGGAACGTGAAAGTATGCATCTTTCAAGTCCAACGAGACCATCCAGTCCTCCTGTCTGACCGCTGCTAAGACCGACTTGGTTTGTGTTTCATCCCCATTATCTAATATTGGTGATAATATGGATTCTCCCATGTTTCCCTCCTGTTCAGATATGATGTTCTTTTCTTCATTTCCAGGAATTCTGCTATTAAAAAATCCAACTTTTCTATTATATTTCCTCTTCCACCTTCATATTTATTTTTGTGTATACCTGCATTTATCCCCATATCTGCACCAACCCCTGGCATTATAGATGCATTCTTTGTAGTTGGGCTCTAATTGTGCATATTTGGGTTGAAAGGCATCATATCTTGGGGCCTTTTGTGCATAGCGCTGTATATACTCGGCTTGTTTTTTGTTTCTTTTTTTTTATTTCATTTTGCCTTCATTTTTCTTGTCTGTTTGCTTTTGCATTTTCTGACTTTCAATCGTGGTTGCAGGATGCATATTTCAACCATTTTTGCTGAATTTGCATCCTTTTCCTTCTTTCAGGTTTTGGCATATTTTTGGATGGAGATCTCTGCATTCGTCTCCATATCCATCTAAATATGCACATTTACCATAAATTTCATAATTATGGCATATCTTTGGATGCTTGTAGTAGCATCTTTCGCCAAATCTGCAATTCCCTCTTTTCAGCAAATTGCAGACTTTATCTTTCTTTTCTTTTTTTTTCTTTTTCTTGCTCTTCCCTAAAAGTATGTAGGTCCGGGTAGAGTCTCTTGGGTCTATTATTTGCTTCCATCTGATAATTTATTTTTTCGTAAGTATGTTGCTGAATGGCATCATATGTTGTATCAATGATTTCATCTGCTTACACATATCCTGTTCATTATTCTCTTCTTCTTCTTCTTCTTTATCTTCAACTATTTGCAGATTCAGTCGCGACTTATTTATATTTTCTATCCAGACTAAGCATGTTGAGCAGAATACCTTTGTGTCTTTATTATTTATTTTTTTTTTTTTGTACTTCAGCTCAAGTAGGGTGTGTTGGTACATAACATGCATCGCATTTCTTAATCAGTTGTTGCGGATTAACAATGCGGTACCACATCTTACATGCATTGCACCATTTTGGCATTCTTTTTCCCAATGCATTAATCAGCATTTTCACCAAATTGGACTTCTTATTGTTCTTTGATGGAATCTGCTGATTGATGTAAACTTTCTTTATAAGTCTCTTTATCACCTGGATCTTCTTTGGAATTTCTTTTAATATTTTGATGATGTTTTCTGCAGACTTGCTCCAGTTTGTTGGATCATATTGTTTCAATATGTTTGAGGATATTTTTACGTCACACTGGTTGGAGCTATTAACGACCTCTGTTATCAGGAGGTCTAGTTCTTGTTGTGCCAACTCATGAAATTTACTCTTGCTGATTGCAGCAATATCCCTCCATGCCTTGCCTGTGTTATAGCCTGCCATCTTGTTCAGATTTTTAGTAATTCACAAGATAACTATCCTATTCCGACGTTTTATCCCACTTTACTGACCTCAAATTAATCACCGACTAATCACAAAAACTTGTAGCTATATTGCACTCAATAGCCTTTTGTTATCCGTGTTAAATCAGTTGATTTCTCGATCACACAAGGGAGCTCACCACCATACAGTAACACTTACGAGAGAGAGAGAGAGAGAGAGAGAGAGAGAGAGAGAGAGAGAGAGAGAGAGAGAGAGAGAGAGAGAGAGAGAGAGAGAGAGAGAGAGAGAGAGAGAGAGGAGAGAGAGAGAGAGAGAGAGAGAAATTGGAATCATTATGTCGTTGAAGACATATTACGATAATCTAATCAGGCATTTCATATTATCAAATATTACATAATATACAGAATAATATTATATTTTCGAGTCTCTTTTAATGATTTTCATTGATATAATCTTTGTTATATGGGTATATGGCATGAATGCTGAATAATTAGCAGGTGTTAGTGATGAAGTTGTGTGTATTTTTTCATTACTCTTTTAAATCCAGAAAAGACTAGGCTAGTTGATTATAGCAGGTATAATAACGACAATGACACACCAGTACTGTACTCCAAAGCAGCACTTGAGCTTCCCTGGTGGGTATTTCAATTCTCTTAGATCGAGTCATTCCACCAAGCTTCTGCCTCCAGCCCTTTCTGGACAGCAAAGGTTTTATATGTACATACCGGACCTATTCCAATCGATCCATGTACATGGGCACTTCTTTCTCGGTCTCTGAATCCACAGTCATGGAAACGGTGGTGATATCCAGCCTACAAGCTACCAGGTGGATCAACCTATGGTCAGGAACTTTGCCATATAGTAATTCACTTCATCCCGAAATCTGTTCAATCCCGAAAGGAAGAAGTTCATCAACCATGTTCTTTCAGGAGCAAAGGTGGTGACGTACCTGGCTCACCAGTCAGCCCAACTGTGGGCAAATTGGGTACTGAAGAGGAGACATACAGCAGCCTTGCACTTCTCCTGTCAGATGGGACAGGAAGTACCTCTCTTCCTCAAGAATGCACTAATCTAGGATATCTCAATGCTTTTCCCTGTGGAGGAGATAGAGAACACAGTTAATTAAGTGGAGGAGGGAGAGTCATGACTCCATTATCAACAGAGCAGTGATCTTCAAAGACCATGGCCCTTCCAGATCAACTACCCCTCAAGCTTCCTCTTGCCAGACCAGTAAATCGGTGCCGTGGAAACTGAAGGTGAGGCCCACATCATGATCTGCGGCACCAGGACCTTCTACCTCTGGGAAGGGTGGGGATCATGTTCCTCCCTTTTGCCCCTAACCAGCAAAGGAGTCAAGGTTGCTGCTATCAGTTAACTCATCCTCCAGCTACCATGATGGGGAAGGTGAGTGGATGCCAGTCAAGCCATTTGGCAACATGGCAGCAATACAGTGCCGAGAGTTGGGTGGTAAGAGTCCTACGGGACAGATACCGCTTTCCTTTCATCACCCCTCATCCTCCCATCATTCACTCTCCGATAACGTTCCTGATGTATCCTCAGGAATCACCAAAAACCTTCATTCCAGCAAGTAACATAAAAGCAATGATGGAGAAAAATGCACAATCGGGTATCTTGGATTCTACACCTGACTTTATCTAGTAGAGAAATTGATGAGGAGAATGGAGAATAAGCATCAATCTCTCTCCCTGAACAAGTTTGTTCTACAAACTCAGTTCTATATGGAGATGGAAAGCACAATTTGTGCTGCCATCAGGATGGACGATGTCATGCTCATGCTCTCTGTCACTCTTAAGTATGTGGATCTTTAAATACAGATCTATCCCTCTGGTAGAAAGTACAGTTGGTCCTCCTTAGTAACAGAGACAGGCGCGAAGATCGAGAATCCACGAATGCTTGCTGCCCTAGGTTGAGTTAGCTTGTAACCTACTAACTTACTGACCATTGACTACCTACAGTTAACAAACACACTAGGTAACCCACTGTACTGCAGTACATTCTTTTCACATACTTTCAATCATGGTATAGTTTCTTAGTTCATACGAATTTTATGAGGCAATTATACATTATTAACACAACTTCAGTACAAGGTAAGACGACTCATGTCACTAAAGTCGTCGCCACACTACACTATGTATAAGTAATAACAAAACACTTGTTCGTATCTAACAAAACTCATTGATACTCTACATACTCTACAGTAAGAAGCTTCCACTCAGTTCAGAGTTATGTCTTCAGACTGAAAGGCCTGGACCTCTGTTCATCGCAGGAACTGTCCATGGTGATAAGGAATTTTGAACAGTCCTGCCCATCAAGGGAACTCAAGAGTCCCAGCCTGGGACAGCTCTCTTAAATACCCACCGTATGAGTTGTTAAGAAGAGCATCAGATGTGATACTTAAGACCATGTTCCTGCATCTCATTAGTCATTCTGATGGATGGAAGGTTTTGATGACTTTCGTTCTGAAGTTCATGGGTATGACACAAAAATCCACAATCCAAGGCATGAGTTCTTTTCTATTTTCTCTCTCCTAGATGCAATTAGCAATTCACATGACCTACTTCTCTGTCCTGTGAGGAAACTACCTCAAGAAAACTCAGCGCTTCACAACAGAGCAAAAAAGGGTATTCATTAACAATGGCAGGGTGAAAAAGTCAATATCAAAGAATACATCTTCTGGCTTTGTGAAACCATCAAGAGTGCTTATTTTACCACAAAGGGAGCTGCAAGTGGCCCTTGGAAGGTGCGAGCCTGTTACGATCAGCTATGTCAAAACGTAGATTATGTAAAATCTATTTTTAAAGTTTTTTTCTTTTTAATTAATTTAGCATAGGGAAAAAAGCAAAATATTGACAGTGAAAGAAAATAGCCAGCAAACAACATTTCCTATATTTATGATTAATGAAAATATTCATATTTTACAAGATTCATAAAATACTCACAGTTCACCTATTGATAAATATATATATATATATATATATATATATATATATATATATATATATATATATATATATATATATATATATATATATATATATATATATATATATATATATATATATTTATATATATATAAATTTGTAAAGTAATACAAGCCAGAGATTTATAAGTCTTTATGATTTCAGACTCAGATGACAATAAAAAATGACAAATTTCGAAGTTGAAGCAACGAATTTTGAAAGTTACCAGAACACAGATCAAATGTAAAAGATGCTAATCAGGAACACAATTTTTGATGATATCTGATCTTTCAAGTTTTGCTAGTTTTCTCTGCATATCAGCAGTGTTGTAAGAATGGAAGTAAAAATAAGGTGTCACTAAATGTCTCCACAAAAGAAGTCTTAACTCTGCAATAGTTGAAGTAAGTCTCTCCTCAAATACCTGTGCCGTTTTCTTTAAATACACAGGACCTGTTTTCTACAAACTTTGGCAAATTACCAGAAACTTGTTCTAAAATACAATGACACAATTGATTTACAAAATGTTTTAATCTTAGCTTCCACTTTTATTATTACAAAATAAACCTTTCTCACAGGACCTATAACATAAAACACATAAATTCTTCCAACTTATAACAGAGCCCAAGAAGTCAGAGGAATCGGCTCTACCTTCGCCTTCAAGGGAGAGTTTGTCCATGTTGCAAGTGATGAAGACTGGAGTCTGGAGTAACCTGAAAAACGGATTTTGAGCGAAGCGAAAAATCTATTTTTGGGTGAGGTAGCCATGTCGTCCTGATGGAAGTTCCTTCGTTAGTAGCTTCCTAAGTTATATTTGACTACAGTGATATATCCCAGAGAATTTACCAAAGGTATCCAGAATTCTAACTCCTGGAGCGAATATCCCTTGAAGATTTTTAATAAGGGATATCACATAAAATCAGAGGACGTATTCTTGACACGTCTCATAGCTATCTACACCCCTAATAGCGTTTTCGCTTCGAGGGGAAAAAGTGGTAAGAATATAGGAGAGCCGTTATTAAGGCAACGCTCCTACTGTACTGTAAAGAGGCGCCACCCCGCCGCCTCGTGGCGCTATCTAGCCATTCCTTGTAGCTTTGTAGGTGTAACAGATACAGTATATTAGGGAGGGAATCGTTATCCTTTGTCAAAAGGAGGGCGGGTCCATCAGGACGACATGGCTACCTCACCCAAAAATAGATTTTTCGCTTCGCTCAAAATCCGTTTTTTGGGCTCAGGCCATGTCGTGCTGATGGAAGTTTACCAGAGCATTAATGTATCTGTGAATTTTCAATAGTGCCGTTCATCTCGAGATAAGTTTTCCTTTGGCCCTCAGGACCTAGAGACACTTGACGTTACCGTTAAAAACGTCATTCAACTGATCATATCGGATGTCAGTGCTTCCTGCCCCCTACAGGGAAGAGTCTGGGTAGACTTTAGGAAAAAACCCGAGGATTGTGAGTTCAAGGAACAGACTAGCAAACAGTTTGTATATTAGTGTTGTCATATACGTAAAGCATAGATTGTACTTAAATGGAATTGATCTGCGTAGGTTACTGAAGAACCTCCCAAGTCTGGATGTTGATAGAGACAGACAGGTTTATACGCCTGTAGGAAACCTTAGTTCAGTATGATAGACAGTTTAGTACAATAAGACCTTACCTGGTTGCTCGGAACAGTAATAATCTCAGTTCCTGGTGTTTTCCTAGATAATAATAGGATCAAAAGATGCTCTGACATATATATAAAGTTTAGAATATTTGGGGCGAAATGAGACGCAAAGATTCATACTATTGTTTATTACAAAAGTAAAAATAGAAATCAAGGTTGTAATAATCAATTACAATTTCAGTTTATGCTGAGTGAATCTGCATAGGAGCATAATTGGTAATAACAGAAATAAATAAAGTTTCACCTGAAAAAGGGAACACAAGCCACTCTATGGGAAATATGTTATTTTCATTAGTAAAATAAATTTTTGAATATACTTACCCGATAATCATGTAGCTGTCAACTCTGTTGCCCGACAGAAATCTACGGTCGGGATACGCCAGCGATCGCTATACAGGTGGGGGTGAACACAACAGCGCCATCTGTGGTCAGGTACTCCAGTACTTCTTGTCAACACCACCTCAATTTTTTCCTCGGTCCACTGGTTCTCTATGGGGAGGAAGGGTGGGTCAATTAAATCATGATTATCGGGTAAGTATATTCAAAAATTTATTTTACTAATGAAAATAACATTTTTCAATATTAATCTTACCCGATAATCATGTAGCTGATTCACACCCAGGGTGGTGGGTGGAGACCAGCATACATGTTAACAAAGAAGCTAAGTATCCCGTATTTTATTTTATTAGTTATTCAAAAATAACATAAAATAAATAAGTACCTGGTAAGGAAGACGACTTGAACCATTACTCTGCCTTTATTAAGTACGTCTTCCTTACTGAGCGTAGCGGTCCTCTTAGGATGCTGAACGACTCTTAGGTGCTGAAGTATAAAGGGCTGCAACCCATACTAAAGGACCTCATCACAACCTTTAACCTCGGCGCTTCTCAAGAAAGAATTGACCACCCGCCAAATCAACAAGGATGTGGAAGGCTTCTTAGCCGACCGTACAACCCATAAAAAGTATTCAAGAGAAAGGTTAAAAGGGTTATGGGATTATGGGAATGTAGTGACTGAGCCCCCGCCTACTACTGCATTCGTTGCTACGAATGGCCCCAGGGTGTAGCAGTTCTCGTAAAGAGACTGGACATCTTTGAGATAGAATGATGCGAACACTGACTTGCTTCTCCAATAGGTTGCATCCATAACACTCTGCAGAGAACGGTTCTGTTTGAAGGCCACTGAAGTAGCCACAGCTCTCACTTCATGTGTCCTTACCTTCAGCAAAGCAAGGTCTTCTTCCTTCAGATGAGAATGTGCTTCCCTAATCAGAAGCCTGAATAGGTAAGAAACTGAATTCTTAGACCTTGGAAGAGAAGGCTTCTTGATATCACACCATAAGGCTTCTGATTGTCCTCGTAAAGGTTATGACCTTTTTAGATAGTACCTAAGAGCTCTAACTGGGCAAAGTACTCTCTCCAGTTCGTCCCCCACCAAATTGGACAGGCTTGGGATCTCGAACGACTTAGGCCAAGGACGTGAAGGAAGCTCGTTTAGCAAAAAAACCGAGCTGCAAGGAACATGTAGCCGTTTCAGATGTGAAAACTATGTTCCTGCTGAAGGCGTGGATCTCACTTACTCTTTTAGCTGTTGTCAAGCACACGAGGAAAAGAGTTTTTAAAGTGAGGTCCTTAAAAGAGGCTGATTGGAGAGGTTCAAATCTTGATGACATAAGGAACCTTAGGACCACGTCTAGATTCCAGCCTGGAGTGGACAACCGACGTTCCTTTGAGGTCTCAAAAGACCTAAGGAGTTCCTGTAGATCTTTGTTGGTGGAAAGATCTAAGCCTGTGTGGCAGAAAACCGCTGCCAACATACTTCTGTAACCCTTAATCGTAGGAGCTGAAAGGGATCTTACGTTCCTTAGATGTAACAGGAAGATAGCAATCTGGGTTACAGTGGTACTGGTTGAGGAAAGTGCATTGGCCTTGTACCAGCTTCGGAAGACTTCCCCTTTAGACTGATAGACTCTAAGAGTGGATGTCCTCCTTGCTCTGGCAATCGCTCTGGCTGCCTCCTTCGAAAAGCCCCTAGCTCTTGAGAGTCTTTCGAAAGTCTGAAGGCAGTCAGACGAAGAGCGTGGAGGTTTGGGTGTACCTTCTTTACGTGAGGTAGACGAAGAAGGTCCACTCCTAGAGGAAGAGTCCTGGGAATGTCGACCAGCCATTGCAGTACCTCTATAAACCAGTCTCTCGCGGGCCAGAGCGGAGCCAACCAACGTCAGCTGTGTCCCTTTGCGAGAGGCGAACTACTGAAGTACCCTGTTGACAATTTTGAACGGCGGGAATGCATACAGGTCGAGATGGGACCAATCCAGCAGAAAAGCATCCACGTGAACTGCTGCTGGGTCTGGAATCGGAGAACAATACAACGGGAGCCTCTAGGTTATCGAGGTAGCGAACAGATCTATGGTTGGCTGACCCCACAGGGCCCAAAGTCTGCTGCAAACATTCTTGTGAAGGGTCCACTCTGTGGGGATGACCTGACCCTTCCGGCTAAGGCGATCTGCCATGACATTCATATCGCCCTGAATGAATCTCGTTACCAGCGTGAGCTTTCAATCTTTTGACCAGATGAGGAGGTCCCTTGCGATCTAGAACAACTTCCACGAATGAGTCCCTCCCTGCTTGGAGATGTAAGCCAAGGCTGTGGTGTTGTCCGAGTCCACCTCCACCACCTTGTTAAGCTGGAGGGACTTGAAGTTTATCAAGGCCAGATGAACCGCCAACAGCTCCTTGCAATAGATGTGAAGTGTCCTTAGCTCCTGATTCCATGTTCCCGAGCATTCCTGTCCGTCCAAAGTCGCACCCCAGCCCGTGTCTGATGCGTCAGAGAAGAGACGGCGGTCGGGTTTCTGAACAGCCAAAGGTAGACTTCCTTGAGAAGAAAGCTGTTCTTTCACCACGTGAGAGTAGACCTCCTCTCTTCGGAAACAGGAACTGAGACCGTCTCTAGCGTCATGTCCTTTATCCAGTGAGCCGCTAGATGATACTGAAGGGGGCGGAGGTGGCGTCTCCCTAACTCGATGAACAGGGCCAGCGATGAAAGTGTCCCTGTTAGACTCATCCACTACCTGACTGAGCATCGGTTCCTTCTCAGCATGCTCTGGATGCATTCTAGGGCTTAGTAGATCCTTGGGGCCGACGGAAAAGCCCGAAAAGCTCGACTCTGAAGATCCATACCCAGGTAGACAATGGTCTGGGATGGGACGAGTTGGGACTCCTCAAAATTGACCAGGAGGCCCAGTTCCTTGGTCAGATCCATAGTCCATCTGAGAATCTCCAGACAGCGACGACTTGTGGGAGCTCTTAAAAGCCAGTCGTCTGACGGAACCGGACACAAGATCATGGTACTGCTGCACAGTCTGTGAACTGTCAACCATGGGGAAGCGAGGAAGTACAGCGACAACCCGAAGCTGTCTAGACTGTCTGGGTCGTACAGACAACTCCTTATCGGGTTGCTGAGGTTGCCGCACTGCGTCACAACAAGTCACTTCTGCTGGTTGTTGAACGTCTTCCCAGTGACACACTGACTCCGTAAACAAAAAATCCTCTAACAAGGACTAAGCTTGGACTGCATGTCTTGCAACAAAGCTCAAGGTCTATGGGAGCAGGTGTGGTAACAGACGGGGTTAGCGACTGAAGTGGAACCATTACCCTCCCTGGAAGCATGTTATGCTTAAATAAAAGTCCATAGGAGGCTAAGCAGCTAAAGGCTCCTCTCCAAATGACAGAGTCCTCAAGGGAATATCAGAAGGAGGGAGAATAGCACTTTCTCATCTACAGGAACCATATCCGAGAAAAGCTAAGTTCTCTCAGTGAGGGTTTCACTGGTGCAAAAGCAGCAGACTAGAAGGCAACGTTATGAAACTGCTTGACAGTCTAGTGAGTTGGCAACAACCAAAGATGTGTGACTGAGGAGCATGCGGTAAGGTATGCAGAGCATGCTGTATGTAGAGCATGCTGTAAGGTAAGCAGAGCATGTTGCATGGCGTGCGGCTTATGCTGCATGGGATGAGGCTCATGCTGCATGGGATGAGGCTCATGCTGCATGGTATGAGGCTCATGCTGCATGGGATGAGGCTCATGCTGCATGGTATGAGGCTCCTCATAGCATGAGGTCCCTGCCTCATGGGTTGAGGAGGATGCCGCATAGCATGAGGCTCCTCATAGCATGAGGCTCCTGCCTCATGGGTTGAGGAGGATGCCGCATAGCATGAGGCTCCTGCCTCATGGGTTGAGGAGGATGCCGCATAGCATGAGGCTCCTCATAGCATGAGGTCCCTGCCTCATGGGTTGAGGAGGATGCCGCATAGCATGAGGCTCCTCATAGCATGAGGCTCCTGCCTCATGGGTTGAGGAGGATGCCGCATAGCATGAGGCTCCTGCCTCATGGTTTGAGGAGGATGCCGCATAGCATGAGGCTCCTGCCTCATGGTTAGAGGAGGTTGCCGCATAGCATGAGGTTCCTGCCTCAAGAGTTGCGTCTGCCTCAAGGGTTGAGGAGGTAGCTGCGCAGAGAGAGGCTCTTGCCTCAAGAGTTGAGGCTCTTGCCTCAAGAGTTGAGGTTCTTGCCTCAAGAGTTGAGGCTCTTGCCTCAAGAGTTGAGGTTCTTGCCTCAAGAGTTGAGGCTCTTGCCTCAAGAGTTGAGGTTCTTGCCTCAAGAGTTGAGGCTCTTGCCTCAAGAGTTGAGGCGGTTGCCGCATAGCCTGAGGCTGCTGCCTCAAGGATGGTGGAGGTTGCTGCAACGCATGAGGCTGCTGCCTCAAGGATGGAGGAGGTTGCCGCAACGCATGAGGCTCCTGCCTCAAGGGAAGAGGAGGTTGCTGCAAAGCATGAGGCTCCTGCCTCAAGGGTTGAGGAGGTTGCCGCATAGCAAGAGGCTCCTGCCTCAAGGAAAGTGGAGGTTGCTGCATAGCGCTGGTACCTGGCAACTCCCAATGCGGCAGCTCACGCATGGAGGCAGGAGGAGCCTCAACATCATACGTCTGGCAGGGTGGACTGCGCAGAGGTGGAGGAGCGCTCGCAGGAGGAGGTGTGCTAACCTTCTCTGCCTGAAACTCCTGCATCAACACCGCAAGCTGAGACTGCATTGTCTGCAGCATAGACCACTAAAGTCTAAGAAAGACAACAACAAACGGAGCTACTGTCCGTTGAGACTGAGGGTCTAAAACAGCTGGTGCGGCAACAGACGGAGTTACTGCCTGTTGCGGTACCACCTTGCCTCTCTGGGAGGTGTGCAGTTGTCGTACTGCAGCAAGTCCGAACTGACCCAGTGCTAAAGGCTCCACCTAGGAGTTGGACTTGCGCGGAAGGGACCGACTTGCACTTTAAAAGCTGCAAGATTTGGTCCATGGTTTCTGCGAGAAAACCTCTTCCGCAGACGAGGAATAAATGGGCTCTCTCGTCTTTGTGTGGGTGGGGTGATCACGTCGGCTACGTGAGTTGGTTACACCCGAAACCACGGAGGGAAACGTCTGTTCATCGATCAAGGCCTGATGAACCCATAAGTCCTTCGACGTTACTTCTCCCCTGCTTGGGAGCTTGTAAGAGGTCCCAGACTAGGCGAACAACTGGCACGAACAGACGAACCCTCGAACGCAACACTGTAACACTTTGCGCTTATCACTTTATCACTTTTGATTTTCTGTTTGCACTTATTTCACTGAACTCGAAACTTTAAGTGGTTTGTACCTGAAACACGCAATTCTATCCTTCATTAAAAGTTAGTAATTGCGAAAACAGTATTACAATGTAACAGAAAAACATAATGAAAGATAAATAATTCAGTGGCTGGAAAAGAGACTAAACACTAGATCAAATAAACTACGTTTAAAATCTCTCACCGCATAAAGCCTGGGAACAAGAATAAAACTCTAGAAACGTTTACCTTTTTCCCCTAAAGAGACTAGGGAGAAGAGCAAAAACGATAACAACGTTACCCGCTTGAACGAAACGTTTATCCTCCTCTCTCTCCCTCCGTCTCTATCTCTCTCTCTCTCTCTCTTGACTTAGAACCTGAGAGATGAGCCCAATTATATATATCGTTAAAACATATTATTGTTAAAGGAAAAAAACTGAAAGATTTCCCAAATAAAAAGTTCCTTTATTAGAATTAAAACCATTTAAGCTAAGAAAGAATGAACAAAAAGCTAGAATCGGTTTACTCTTACTGCAACGGGACACCGTGAATACTCTCTCTCTATTGTAACGATAGAGCGCAAGTTGAACGTTCTGAACGTCAACAACTGCAGAGACAAAACAAAACGTTAGTTCAACTTTGAAAACAGTACGAGACTATCAAAGAAATTCTTTCAAAAACATTAAAATAGCATAATATGTTAACAGGTAAAAACAAAATGACGGGCTCAATGTTAATTAACTTCGGTTCCAAGAAAAGACCGCCTACTATTAGGAAAGGTCGAATATAAACAAATATAAAAATTAATTTTAATAAGTTTATAATAAAAGGAAATTAATCGAAGAGGCCTAAAAAAGGCGGAGAGATATAAAATAAATCTATAACTTTTGTTAAGCAAAATTAAGAAAGAGAGTCTATACTCTCTTCGACACCAACACTTCCGTCTAAGGGAAGGGTCGGCCATTAAAAGTGAAAGAGAGTTCATACTCTCTTCGTCACCAAAATTAAATCAAAAATTAAATCAAATTAATTCCAAAAACTTGCTAAGCTAATGAAAAAGCTTCCTGAATAGCGAAGGCTAAACTCTAGAGCAAATACATCACCAAATCGTGAGCAATAACTCCAGAATCAACAGCGTATCCATGTAAGTCTAGCCGGAGGCACGACAGAGGAAAAATTGAGGTGGTGTTGACAAGAAGTACTGGAGTACCTGACCACAGATGGCGCTGTTGTGTTCACCCCCACCTGTATAGCGATCGCTGGCGTATCCCGACCGTAGATTTCTGTCGGGCAACAGAGTTGACAGCTACATGATTATCGGGTAAGATTAATATTGAAAAATGTAAAGATTTCACTATGTATTCTGTTGTTACAAGAAACACTATGCATATAAATATGCATGGCACATGTGTTGGTCTATTATGCAGAATGTCACCTGTGTAGTTAGAACAGTCTAATAGTGTCAACACTAGACACATTACTCACATGATATACCTTAAGAGTCTATCATGTACACCCTTCACTATAAAGTCCCAAATAGTGCACTGTTCTTTGCAGAGGTCAGGTGGCAGGTTTCAGAACACTACCTGCTGCCACCATGAAATGTTTAATTTCCTGTAGTTGCTTCGCGCAGTGTTTGAAGAAGACTCTGGATGACTTTCATCCAGTATAAGCGCGAAGGCTTTCAAATGACATAGTCTGAAAGAAATTAAGGGACGAGGTGACTTTCCTCGGATCATGACCTGCGGGTGTACTGTCTGGATCCGCTCTGCAAATAAAATAGGTGATTTTTGCCCTTATCTGTTTCAAGGATAACGTTGAACCTGATGTTTCTCCCCTGAAAAGCTGACCTCCCTTAAAGTCTGAAGTTCGCCGAAGATAGACCTTTAGGCATTCCACTGGGCAGAGGGATGCTTCTTCCTTCAGAGGGCAGATTCTCCAGGGACCCCATCTCTTAGTGGGCAGCTTGTTCTTGGCGAGAAATGTTGGGTCCGGAAAGAGGTTCAGTTCTCCGCAGTCTGTGAACTGAATGTGGCCCTCATCCCTCGAGAGGGGCACTATTTCGCTGACTCTGGCTCCCGAGGCTAGTGCAAATAAGAATATCACCTTTTGAGTCAAGTCCTTTAGTGAACAATCTTCATTGTTCAGAGTTGATACTAAGTGAAGAACCTTGTCCAGAGACCATGAAATGGGCTTAGGAGGGGCTGCGGGCCGAAGTTTAGCGCAGGGTTTGGGAATCTTGTTGAAAATTTTGCTACAGAAGTGTACATGGAAGGCATAAAGCACTGGTCTGCATAGGGCGGATTTGCACGTAGTGATCGTATTGGCTGCTAGACCTTGTTCATGGAGATGGATGAAGAAGGACAGGCAAAATCCGTAGAAATCTCCTTAGGTTTCTTTGCCTTGACGAAGGCGACCCATTTCTTTCAGGAAGACTCATATTGTCTTCTTGTTGACTTCGACTTGTACTCTTCTAAGAAGTCGATACTGTCTTTTGAAATCCCGAACCTTTTCTTGACTGCCAAGGTGAGAAAATCATGAGATGAAGGTTCTGGGACTTCAGTGATGAAGCGGAGACAGTCAATTTCTGCACTTGCTGAGTCAGAACTAGGTCCGGCAATGGGATCAGCTTCAGGCGTAGTTCTGTTACCAGGGGGAACCAGACACTGTTGGGCCATTTGTGGGCCACTATTGCTGCTATCCCGCGGAAGGATCTCAACTTGTCGAGGACTTTCAGCAGAAGGTTGGTTGGAGGGAACAGGTAAATCTTGGACCATTTGTTCCAGTCTATAGACATCGCGTCCGTTGCTTCCGCTAGGGGATCCTTGTACGGAGCTACGTACCGGGGTAGCTTCTTGTTGTCGCTCGTTGCGAAGAGGTCTATCTGCAGTCCTGGGACTTTGCGTAAGATGAAGGAGAATGATCTTGCGTCTAGGGACATTCCGACTCTACTGGGTTGAACCTGGAAAGAGCGTCCGCTGTCACATTGCGGAATCCTTGAAGGTGGACTGCTGACAAGTGCCATCTCTTCTTCTCCGCTAAACGGAGGATGGCCAGTATTAGCTGATTCAGATGAGGCGATCTCGAGCCCTGTCGATTGGGGCATCTCATTACAACCTCGCTGTCTAGGACCAGGCGAATGTGGATTGAGCAGTGAAGTTTCAGTTTTTTCAGCGAGAGAAAAACTGCCATGGCTTCCAGAAAGGTGATGTGGAAGGTTCGGAAGAGAGGAAACCAGGTTCCTTGGACTTTCCGATGATAAAAGTGGCCTCCCCACCCTTCTCTTGAGGCATCCGTGTGAACGGTGGCTGATGGTGGAGGTGGTTGCAAGGGTACCTTCTTCTTTAGGTTCTTGACCTCCGACCATGGCTTGAGTAGGGATCGCAGACGATTCGGTACGGGCTTCTTTAGATCTCTTCGAGCGTTTGATGCGTATTTTCTCCAAACTCCTGATGCATCTTTTAATTGTGCTCTCAACACTGGATCTGCCACTGAGGCAAACTGAAGGGACCCCAACACGCACTCCTGTTGCCTTCTTGATATCCGGGCAGATTGAACGAGTCTCTTTCCTCTTCTTTGATGGAATGGAAAGGCAGTGTGACTGTAAGTCCCAGTGGACACCCAGCCACTGGAACTTCTGAGCTGGAGAAAGACGAGACTTTTCCAAGTTGATCTTGAATCCCAGGTGTTCCAGGAACTGGATCACTTCCTTGGAGGCTTGCGTGCACTCCTCCTTGGATGCTGCCCACCACCAGCCAGTCGTCCAGGTAGGCTGCTACCTGGATTCCCTTTAGGCGTAGTTGATGAATGACTGCATTCGCAAGCTTGGTGAATACCCTTGGGGCTATGTTTAAGCCGAAGGGCATGGCTCTGAAGACGTATTGTCTTTTCTGTAACTTGAACCCTAGGTAGGGAGAAACCTGACGGTTGATTGGTACGTGCCAGTACGCATCCGTCATGTCTATGGAGACTGTGAATTGCTGTTTGGGCAAAAGGGTCCTTATGTGTTAAAGCATCAGCATTCTGAACTTGTAGTTCACTATGAACTTGTTGAGTGGTGATAGGTCCAGAATGACTCTGCGCTTTTCCGAGTCCTTTTTCGGAACACAAAATAGCCCTCCTTGGAATTTGATGGACTTCGCCCTTCTTATAACCCTCTTGTTTAAGAGTTCCTGAACATATTCTTCCAATATGGGGGTTGAGTGTTGGAAGAATTGAGGGAAGTTGGGTGGAGTTGTGTTCCAACTCCACCCCAGTCCATTCTTGACTAGGCTGTGGGCCCAGGGATCAAAGGTCCAACGATCCCGGAAGAGAAGAAGTCTCCCTCCTACCGGTAGCATCTCACTTGGAGTGCTGGTTGGAGGATTTACCTCCTTGTCCACGTCCACCTCTGTTGCCCCTGCCTCTGGAGGGGTGCTTAGAGGATCCTCGAAAGGAACCTTGAGACTTCGGCCTGAAAGTCGTTGACTGCCTTTCAAAAGCTGGGGTGAAGGCGGGCGACTGTGTTGCCACCGTCTGGGGAACCAGCTGGAAGGTGGTGGTTGGCTGTGCTACAGTCTGTTGCACCGTGGCCATGGGAAGCTGTTGTTGTCTAGGACGAAAGGGCACTCCTGGTCGTTTCGTCTTCCTTTTCGGCTGGGGACCCTCGTCAGCGGAAGACTTCCTTTTGGAGGACAAGCCCCACTTGGAGAGGAGATTCCTATTCTCCGAAGCGGCTTTGTCCGCGACCTCTTTGACCACTTCGCTTGGGAAGAGGTCTTTTCCCCAGATGTTGGAAGCTATCAGCTTTCTCGGTTCGTGCCTCACTGCAGCCGAGGCGAACACGAACTCTCTACAAGCCCTACGGGCTTTGATAAAGTTTGGTGACCGTCGCCAAATGAGCCTTGGCGAAGACCATGTACATATCTGAGGTTTCCGATATGCTTGCCATCGTTTCTAGTCCCGTCTGCAGAGACATAGAGACGGAAAGACGTTCTTTTGTCTCCTGCTCCCTGCGCAGGAGAAAGTCCGACAGCTTGGGGAGGTCTTCACCGAACTGACGTCCGACAATGTCTGCCTCCAGCTTCCCGACTGTGAAAGTGTTATGCACATCTTTCCAATCCTTGTCATCCGACGGAAAAGCAAGGGAGAAGGGTCTACACTCTTCGAGTGTAGGACAGGGTTTCCCTGCCTCCACTGCCTTTAAGGCAGCCTTAAACCCTTTGTCCATAAAGGGAAAGGCATGAGAGGGATCAGCAACAAAGGAAGGGTGCTTTTTGCTGAGAGCCGGCAACTTGGAATTAGTAAAGGCCCTCTCTTTCAAAGTGTTTGAGAACAAGGCCTGGGCCTTGGGGAGGTCAAAAACAATGACCTCTTTTGGCTCTGTCTCCTCTTTGGACGAAGGCTCCGTCCTCAGACGGACATAGCAATCCGGGTAGGCCCCTTTGCTGGGCCAGAACTCTACATCGTCCACTGGAACAGTGCCCAGTTTCTCAGAGAGGAAGATCTTTCCCCCTGACATCGGCATATGCTCAGCATATCTCCAAGGATTGACGTCAGAGAAAGCAGGAAGGTCCTTGATGTTTAGCTTCTTCGGGGCTAAACGCGTCGCCACGAACTGGTGCATCTCCGTCCGAAGAGAAGCCTCCTTCTCCGACGACTTCTTTTGCATGTCCTGGAACATGGAAAGAAGAGAGTGCAGCGTGCTCGTGATCGAATCCAATTGGGGGGCAGAAGAAGAGGTCGAAGGCACCGGTTCGGCCACCGTCGCAGAAGAAACTGAAATCGTTTCGGCTTTCTTGGTCTCGCCTTCAGGGGGTACGTCATCCTCCTGTCCCAATTCTTCAATGAGGAGATTATGCTCGGTCTCCTCTGAGACAACCGACATGTTGTCCTTAAGCTGGATGCCCTGCAAGGCATCCGAAACGACAGATTCTATCGGAATCTGGACGAGGGGAATCTAAGGTTGAGCCAGGGGAATAACTGCATCCGAAGATGCCCTAGGG
Organism: Palaemon carinicauda; assembly: GCF_036898095.1. Classification (NCBI taxonomy): domain Eukaryota; kingdom Metazoa; phylum Arthropoda; class Malacostraca; order Decapoda; family Palaemonidae; genus Palaemon; species Palaemon carinicauda. The sequence goes on along the minus strand of NC_090745.1, from coordinate 60,151,811 downwards.
AACAGACAAACCCTCATCTTCTCATTAGTAAGATATGGGCCAGAGGTGTTCTTCTGAAAACCCTTGACCTATTTGCGCAGCGTCTCTCTTGCTGCATCCCTAGACTCTGTAGACTTTTGATCATCAAAAGCCTCTTTAACCAGTTTGTCACAAACAGTACATACCTGTGGGTCCCAGTATTTAAGAGATCCCTTCGTGACTGCGCAGCGAGCGTGGGCCCTGCACATGTCATGGCCGCAGAAGTTCCTACTGCGGACCCTGCAGAAGTTGTTCCCGCACTCGGGATGCTCCTCCCGTAAAGAAAGAAAAGCATATAAGTATTCGGTGAAATTCTCAGATTTCATCATACATATTTATTCAAAAATATATAGCTTAGGATAGGGTAAGCTAGACACCTACTGTGTCTCTTGTCCAGCCCATGGCTGGGACCTCCCTCCCTCCTAGGCTAGTAGCCTAGGAGCAGTGAGAATCGTACACCGAAACTCTCTCGTATACTATCTTGGAAGAGGAAAATTGAATGCAGTAATATCTTAAATGTATAAAATATTGCCTGAACTTCAGTAAAACTTTACCAGGAAGGTTATATCATGCATGAAGTGTGAAGGTGCCTAGGCTAGGAAGCCTAGCACTCGTGAGGCTCAAAATATTTAGCCAAATTCACGACAAGGACATAATATAAAAATCCCTAGCTAAATTGCTAAATAGCTAAAGTTAAGAAGCAAGCGATGCCGGGAAAGTCGTTCTTGGCTAACTAAATGTACAAAAGAACGACCGCGTCCATGACGCCATCCGGCTAGCAACAGCTCTTGTTACGTTAATTACGATCTCAATCGAAGAGTAAAACTGGAAAGAGCTTACATTTACACAATTTAAAGATATTACTTAACTTTCCAGAGGCAGATGAAGCTGGTGAAGACATCATAGCAGCGAAATAAATCCAAAATAGCGAGAGATAACACGGGATAAACACCGGTCAGCAAAGCTACAAGGGAAAGAATGGCTAGATGGCGCCATGAGGCGGCGGGGTGGCGCCTATTTACAGTACAGTAGGAGCGTTGCCTTAATAACGGCTCTCCTATATTCTTGCCACTTTTTCCCCTCGAAGCGAAAAAGCTATTAGGGGTGTAGATAACTATGAGACGTGACAAGAATACGTCCTCTGATTTTATGCGATATCCCTTATTAAAAATCTTCAAGGGATATTCGCTCCAGGAGTTAGAATTCTGGATACCTTTGGTAAATTCTCTGGGATATATCACTGTAGTCAAATATAAATTAGGAAGCTACTAACGAAGGAACTTCCATCAGCACGACATGGCCTGAGCCCAAAAACCTTCATTACTAATTACCTGCAGGAGTATACAGTATCCACAAGTCCTTGGTCACGTTCTCCTTAAGACCTGTGGCAGCTGCTCAACAGGTACACAAATGTGTAGGAAACCTAGCTCCCTCAAGGAACAAGAATGCAAGGTAAGAATATCAAGCTCTTTTTCTTATTTTTGTTACCCTCCTTTGGGGTTCTATCAGTCGTGCCGTTATGGGGATTGGACGATCGATGCAAATAATCACTTGTCTTTATATTTATTTGTATTCAAATTTCTTCACCATCCTTCCTTATCAGGGGAAGGATGGAGAGAATGTATACATTCCCATTGATCATATAATGCCATTACATTCGGACACTCAATCCTAAGGTGTTTAGATTTTCCTAAGAATGTCATCTAGTCCCTAGTGGAGCCTAATTCAGCACCTCCGACATCGCTATGCTTAGGTAGTTAGGAGGTTGAACAAGAGTCATGAATTTCACTCACATACAGCACCAAAGTACATTGACCATTCCTGGGTCAGTAAAACCAGCCAGTTTGGTAAAATTATGACTTCTTCACCTCCTTAGGAAAAGCCTCCTATTAAAGGTCGAAGGTTTGCCTTACGTATAGGAGCAAGTCACAAATTTTTTTCTCATCATTTTGTATTTTTTCTAATCATACAAACCTCAGACCTTGAAGTTTTACTATCCACCTCAACCACACTACTTAACTACCGTTTCCCGTTTTACTTGAGTCACACTCCTATTAAATGACTCAGGTTTGTATGGTTAGGAAAAATACAAACTGATTTTAAAAAAGTGTAATATTTTAATAGCTTTCAGAAATAAGATACTGTAATGCTTTTGAAGAAGATAGCTCATTAGAACTAAGCTCTTCCTCAATGTTTTCTTCATCCTCATCTTTCTGTTCTGTAGGATGCTTTAAGAGATTACTTACATGGTCTTCCTATTTACTTATATTGTTTACCTTGTATGGAAATGCTGGGCATTTGTTTTTCAAGGGACTCATTTTGACAGTTGAGGCACTAGCGCCTAATTTTACAGTGTTAAGAGGTAACCTATGATGAGCTAATGGGTGAGCTTGCAAGTGAATGATACGCACTGCCATCCGAAATCTGATGTACCATATCAGCTTTTGCCAAAACTTCAGCACACAAATTTTGTTCTAGTAATCATAAACTTTACCACGTCATCTACATATGAAATACCAAGATGATTTAGAGGGCTTACTTAAGCAAGGGGATGGGTATCAGGATCCAAGCTACCAACTCTGTTTCCTGCCTCATAATCTAGTTGACTAGAAGAGCGGCTAGGATTGTAGGAAGGCAAGGATTTTGCAGCCAAAGTTACTAAAGTCAGTTTAATGAAGACCTCCCCAAGCTCACCGACTACCTCTTGCGTCGGGAACAGGACACGAAAGAGAGGCTGGCTGCCTCTCTGTCTCTTCAAGTACAACTTGAGACAATGGCCGGGGACATTTGGGTCCCAGGCTACTACATGGTTCTTGCAAAGACCCACCTTGCGACCTTGCTGAAGGACTTGTACAGCTTCATCAAGGCCCGAAGAGCCTGTAGAGAGTTCGTGTTTGCGGACGCCACCGTTAAACACGAACCCCGGAAACTGATTTCCTCCAACATCTGGGTCAAATACCTCTTTCCAGTAGACCTGGTGAAAGAGATTGCGGACAAAGCCGCCACTGAGAATCGGAACCTTCTCAATAACTGGGGCATGTCCCGAAAGAGGAAATCTTCTCAGGATGAGGGTCCAGAGCCTAAGAAGAAGTCCAACAAGCCCAGACCCAGCAGCGTCAGGCCAAACGCAGTTTCCGGCACCTGCTACTCACCAGCTAGTGGCTCAAGCACAGCAGACATTCCAGCTGGTCCCTCAGCCGGTGGTGGCCCAGTCACCAGTTTTCACACCAGCCTATGAAAGGCAATTCACTACCTTTCGCTCCAAAGGTAGAGGCTCCGGCAAGGACTCCTCTCGACGTCCATCCAGAGGGAGAGGAGGAAGGAGAGCAAGCGGCCGAGGTGGTAAACCCTCGGGAAACCAGAAGCAATGAAGTGCTTCCGGTGGGAGGAAGACTCCGCCTCTTCCAGGATCGTTGGACCTTCGATCCTTGGGCCCACAGCATCGTCAAGAAGGGACTAGGGTGGAGCTGGATAAAACCACCTCCAGTCTTTCACCAATTCTTCCAACCCACAACCCCCATCCTGGAGGAATATGTCCGAGAACTCTTGAACAAGACGGTAATCAAGAGGGTAAAGTCCACCAGGTTCCAGGGAAGACTGTTTTGTGTTGACAAGAAAGACTCAGACAAACTCAGAGTCATTCTGGACTTGTCCCCTCTCAACAAGTTCATTGCGAACAACAAATTCAAGATGCTGACTCTTCAACAGATAAGAGCCCTACTGCCTCACAAGGCTTACACGGTCTCAATAGACCTGGCGGACACATACCTGTACTGGTACATTCCAATGAATCACCAGGTTTCCTCCTACCTAGGATTCAAGCTTCAAAGAAGACAATACCCCTTCTGGGCTATGCCCTTCGGACTCAACGTGGCCCCAAGAATCTTCATGAAGCTCGCAGACACGATCGTCCAACAGCTACGCCTTCAAGGCGTCCAGGTGATGGCTTACCTAGATGATTGGCTGGTCTGGGCGACATCGTCAGAAGAATGCTCGCGTGCCTGCAGAAAGGTGACCCAGTTCCTGGAACATCTGGGTTTCAAAATCAACACCAAAAAACGGATTTTGAGCGAAGCGAAAAATCTATTTTTGGGTGAGATAGCCATGGCGTCCTGATGGAAGGTTCCTTTTTAGTAGCTTCCTTGGGTATATAACTACTAGATATTCCCAGAGAATTTAACCACAGGTTTATCACAGAATTCTAACTTCTGGAGCGAGTATCCTAAAGGTTTCCCTTTAAGACATCGTATATCAACAGGGGACGCATGTATTAACGCGCCACATAGCTATCTGCACCCCACATAGAGTTAACACTTCGATGTGTAGGGGCGGAGAATAGCTGGGGAGCCGTTCCACAGCTAATCTCGTCCGTGGCTACTTTTGGTACTCGAGACGTAAACAAACAGGCGCCATTGCTAAATGACGTCACGTCCGTCCTCATCCTGAAGCCAGTTGCTTGCCGATCACCATGATACAGCAGAACAGGGTGGGACCTGAAAAAAACTGGACGAAGTAGCAGGGAGGGTCCATCAGGACGCCATGGCTATCTCACCCAAAAATAGATTTTTCGCTTCGCTCAAAATCCGATTTTTGGGCTCAAGCCATGGCGTCCTGATGGAAGAATACCAGAGAATCAATGTATCGTGGTAGATTTTTCCCCTTGAAGAGTAAGTGCCGAGGGCTTTGAACAGGTTAGCATAGTAATCTCAATAGAGGAACCGTAGGGAAGAAAACTTCCTGCCCCCCTGGCAGTGAAGTCCCAACGGACCATGCTGAAGATCAAAGTGGTCATGGAAGGGCTACCCACCTTGCTGGGAGAACATGAAGAACTCGGAGACAAGACTGAATGGTTGGTATTCATATAGGAACATTCTCAAAGGCAGACAAGTGGTGGTTAGGCACTGTATGTGAAGAGAGAGAATCGTCTGGTCTCGAAGGCATGATGTAAGTAAGTATTCGGGTAGGAATATTACATTGCAGAGGTGAGTATATAATAAGGATTGAATCCTTAGTAATCTTCATCGTATATAAGGGGAAGGGGATAATAAAACTATGACAGTCATGTATTTTATAGTATAAGTAGGAGCGGATTGAGACGCACAAGTAATAAAATATAAATTTTATTTCACAATTGCAGAATATGGTAATTAAATGCAATAAATATGTAAAAGTAATTTACAACAAATTATAATGTACATAGTAATGACAGACTTGCTCTTGAATCTGAAAGGGAATTTCAAATTATTAGTAGGCACTCGTTCCAGAGGAACATCAGTCTTTAAAAGAAAACACATCACGCTCTAGGCATGCGGCACTCATGTGACGACTATGACATTTCACCTGGGATAAGAACAGTATATGAAAAGCACTAAGTGTCTTTGAAATCACTACGTATCACACGAGGGTCAACATAGGCACCCGAGGAGTTAGAGTCCCAAGTAACTCACTGTTCTATGCAGAGTTAGGTGCAGGTTTCATAACACTACCAGCGGCTACCACAAAATGTTTGACTTCATGCACTTGTTTCGCATAATGTTTGAAGAAAACACGCGAGGATTTCCAGCCTGTGAAACTCTTAAGGCTTTCGAAATCCATACTCTGAAAGAAATTCAGAGACGATGCAACTTTTCTAGGATCGTGACCTGCGGGTGTACTGTCAGGATCTGCTCTGCGAATGAAGTAGGTGATTTTCGCTCGTAGTTGTTTCAGTGACAGGTCGCTGCCCGATATTTCTCCTGTGAAGAGTTGGCCTCCAAAAAGGCCCGAAGTTCTACGAAGATAGACCTTGAGGCTCTCTACTGGACATAGAGAGGCATCTTCTTTCAGGGGGCAGATTCTCCCAGGGCCCCATCTTTTGGTGGGTAGTTCGTTTTTGGCGAGAAACGTCGGATCCGGGAAGAGGGTAAGGTCTCCTGAATCTGTAAACAGAATGTGACCCTCGTCCCTTGATAATGCCACTACAGTATTTCGCTGACTCGGGCTCCTAAGGCAAGAGCAAAAAGAAAAATAACTTTTTGAGTCAGATCCTTGAGAGGGCACAAATCATTGTCCAAATTGGAGGCAAAATGGAGCACCTTGTCCAGGGACCAGGAGATCGGTTTTGGTGGGGGTGCTGGGCGTAGACGAGCGCATGCCTTCGGCAGTTTATTGAAGATGTCGCTGGACAGATCAATCTGGAAGGCGTACATTAGTGGTCTAGTCAAGGCCGATTTGCAAGTAGAAATCGTGTTGGCTGCCAAGCCTTGTCCATGAAGGTGAATGAAGAAGGACATGCAAAAATCGATGGTGATTTCCGTAGGATTTTTTGCCTTGACGAATGAGACCCATTTTCTCCAGGATGATTCGTATTGCCGTCGTGTGGATTCGGTCTTGTATTCCTCGAGGAAGTCGAGACTCTTCTTCGATATCCCGAACCTTTTCTTCGCGGCTAGGGAGAGAAAATCATGAGATGAAGGTCCCTGACTTTCAATGATGAAGCGAAGACAGTCGACTTCTGTACTTGCTGGGAGAGAACTGGGCCCGGGAGAGGGATCAGCGTAGGTTGTAGCTCCAGGACTAGGGGGTACCAGTTGCTCCGAGGCCACTTGGGAGCCACTAGGGCTGCTGTCCCTTTGAAGGTTCTCAGTTTGGAGAGGACTTTCAGCAGAAGGTTGGTGGGAGGGAACAGGTAGATCTTGGACCACCTGTTCCAATCCAGTGACATGGTGTCCACTGCTTCTGCCTTGGGGTCCTCGTACGGGGCCACATATCGAGGAAGTTGATTGTTGTCGCTCGTTGCGAAGAGATCGATCTGAAGTTCTGGGACTTGGTGAGAGATGAAGGAGAATGATCTTGCGTCTAGAGACCATTCCGACTCTATCGGGCTTGTCCGAGATAGAGCGTCCGCCGTCACGTTGCGGAATCCTTGTAGGTGAACTGCAGACAGGTGCCATTTCTTCTTCTCTGCCAGACGGAAGATTGTCAGAAGCACCTGATTTATCTGGGGCGATCTTGAGCCTTGGCGATTGAGACATCGAACTACCACCGAGTTGTCTAGGGTTAGACGAATATGGATCGAGGGAGGCGGGGAGAGTTTCTTCAGAGTTAGAAGGACCGCCATGGCTTCCAAGATGTTGATGTGAAACGTCTTGAATAGGGGAGACCATGTTCCTTGAGCCTGTTTTTGGTGGGAGTGACCTCCCCAACCCTCCAGCGAAGCGTCCGTGTGGATGTTGAGTGATGGAGGTGGGTGTTGAAGAGGGATGGACCTTTTCAGGGCCTTTGCTTCCGACCACGGCTTTAGGAGCAGCCGAAGTCTGTTTGGGAGCCGTCTCTTGAGGTCTCTTCGAGCGATGGATGTGGAACGTCTCCAGACTCCCGCGGCATCCTTTAGCTGTGCACGTAGCACTGGGTTTGTCACTGAGGCGAACTGTAGAGAGCCTAGAACTCGTTCCTGCTGACGTCTTGAGATCCGTTTGGATTTCAGCAGTCGCTTGACAGACCCTGCTATTTCCTTCCTTTTCATCTGGGGAATGGAAAGGCGGTGTGACTGAAGGTTCCACTGGATTCCTAACCATTGGAACTTTTGAGCTGGAGAGAGGCGAGATTTCTTCACGTTTATCTTGAATCCCAGGTGTTCTAGGAACTGGGTGACTTTGTTGCAGGATCTTAAACAATCCTCGGGCGATGGAGCCCAGACTAGCCAGTCATCGAGGTAGGCCATCACCTGGACGTCTCGGAGGCGAAGCTGTTGTACGATGGCGTCCGCCAGCTTTGTGAAGATCCGAGGGGCCACATTGAGGCCGAAGGGCATGGCCCTGAAGGCGTAGCTTTTCCTTTGGAGTCGAAATTCTAGGTAGGAGGAAGCGTGGTGGTTCATTGGAACGTGCCAGTAGGCATACGCCAGGTCTATGGAGACCGTGTAAGAACCTTGAGGCAGAAGGGTCCTTATCTGTTGAAGAGTCAGCATCTTGAACTTGTTGTTCGCTATGAACTTGTTGAGGGGGGATAAGTCTAGAATGACTATGAGCTTGTCGGAGTCCTTCTTGGGGACGCAAAACAGTCTCCCTTGGAACCTGGTTGACTTTACCCTCCTTATCACCTTCTTGTTCAAGAGATCTAGGACATATTCTTCCAGAAGGGGGGTTGATTGTTGGAAGAATTGCTGGAAGGTTGGGGGTGGTTGAGTCCAACTCCAGCCTAGACCCTTCTTGACGATGCTGTGTGCCCAGGGATCGAAGGTCCAACAATCCTGGAATTGGCGGAGTCTTCCTCCCACCGGAAGCACTTCATTGCTTCTGGTGTCCCAAGGGTTTACTGCCTCGGCCGCTAGCTCCCCTTCCTCCTCTGCCTCTGGAGGGACGGCGAGATGCGTCTCTGCCTGCACCTTTGTTTGAGCCTCTACCTTTGGGACGAAAGGTAGTCGTCTGTTGCTCGAAAGCAGGGGTGAAAACCGGCGACTGTGACAAGACCGGTTGGGTGACCAGCTGAAAGGTCTGCTGTGGCTGAGCTGCCACTTGGGGAGTAGCGGGTCCCGGAAACTGCCGTCTCTGTTGACGTTGCTGGGGTCTCTGCTTGGAGGACTTCCTCTTAGGTTGAGGGCCGTCGTCCTGAGAGGATTTCCTCTTCTTCGACATGCCCCACTTGTGGAGAAGGTTCCTGTTCTCCGTGGCGGCCTTGTCGGTGATCTCTTTCACAAGGTCAGAGGGAAAGAGGTGCTTACCCCAGATGTTGGAGGAAATCAGCCTCCGGGGTTTGTGTCTCACTGTGGCACTGGAGAACACGAATTCACGACAGGCTCTACGAGCCTTCATGAAGCTGTACAGGTCCTTAACTACAGTCGCCAAATGCGTTTTGGCGAGCACCATGTAGTGATCGGGGACTCTAGTGTCACCGGCCATGACGTCGAGCTGTACCTGGAGGGACATAGATGCGGCGAGCCTTTCCTTCGTGTCATGTTCCCGACGAAGGAGATGGTCATTAAGTTTCGGGAGGTCTTCGTTAAACTGACGTCCAGCAACGTCAGGATCTAGTTTCCCCACCACGAAAGTATGCTGGACATCTTTCCAGTGTCGAACATCGGGGGGAGTAATCAGGGAGAAGGGTCTGCACTCCTCCAGTGCAGGGCAAGGTTTCCCTTCTTCCACTGCTTTGTGTACCGCAGCGAAGGCCTTTTCCATGAAGGGGAGGATCGCATCATCTGGTGCGACGTAGGTAGGGTGCTTCTTGCTCAGCGCCGGAAGCTTTGAGCAGGTAAAACCCCTACTTTTAAAAGCGTTGGCCAGCATAGCCTGGGCCTTCGGGAGATCGAACACTATCACCTCCTTAGGTTCGGTCTCTTCTCTAGAGGCAGGTTCGGATCGAAGTCGGACATAACAGTCCGGATAAGCCTCAAAACTCGGGAAGAATTCCACTTCTTCCAGGGCAACCGAGCCGACCTTCTCACTGACGAAGTTCCTGCCCGTTGCGATAGGCATGTGCTCAGCATACCTCCAGGGGTTGGCGTGCGAACATGCCGGGAGGTCCTTAACCGAAATCCTTTTCGGCTCCTTTGAACTTCCCATGGTCCTGATGTATTCGTGTGTCTCACGGAGTTTCTTGTCCATAAGAGCTTCGAGCATACGGAACATCTCCTGGGCGCTGGATGGGATGGGGTCCGGGGTGGCGGAGGTAGACGGGAGTGATACTTCCGTCGGTGTAGGAGTTGGGGCGGGGGTGGAAGGCGGAGCGACCTCTTGCTCCGACTCGGCGTATTCCACTCGGTCTTCCTCATAGTCCAGTTCTTCGGCCATGAGGTTCCTCTCCGTGGTCTCCGACACCTCCGACATACGTTCCGCGTTGTCGGTATCCAGGCGACACTCGTGCATGGACTGGGCCATGACTACATCGGGTTCCACCGTGATCTGGACGGTGGGGATCTGATCCTTGGGGACCACAGAGTCTGGGGATGCCTTCGGGAAAAGCAAGGCCCTCAAGTCTTCAGTGGCAAGGTATGGTCCAGTGGCGTTCTTCTGGAAGCCACGCACCCATTTGCGTAGCTTCTCTCTAGAAGCGTCCCTAACCTCCGCTGAGGGAGGATTATTGAACGCCTCGACCAGGCGGTCCTTGCAGACTGTACAGTTCTGCGGGTCCCAAAACTTCAGATCGCCTTTCTTGTTGGCGCAAGGGGCGTGGGTCCTACACGCCGTGTGCCCGTAGAAGTGCGGGCACTTCACTGCACAGAAGCCGTGATCGCACTTCACGTACTCCTCCTGTAAGAGAAAGAGAACATGAGTATGGGGCAGTCATAAGAATGACATATTCTAAAGTTTAATCTTTAACTTAATATTAAGTGATATAAACAATGTGACGTTTTGAGAGTGGGCGGAAATGAAGGAGATAGACACATACTCCGTGTAACCCGCCCGGCTGGTTACCGTAACCTTATCCATAGGCAATTTGTTTGTGACCGAGGGCACAGGGCCGAATTCTTCATAGATTGCCAGGAAGGCAGGGGGAATTCTAGAGGGAATTGCCAAGGATATAAAACTGGGACTGAGGCCACTCAGATCATAGAATTGGGAACGTAGACGATCCCATAGGGTAACGGTTTCCGGCAACCAGCCGTGCAGAGATACACACAGCATGCTGGAAATTTGTGATATGCAAGAAGACAGCATGGTTATTAATAGAACGGTAAGATAATCCCTATCTATTTATGTAGTCAAACCATCTGGTTGCAATGTAGGGCTATCAACATGAGATGATAGCTAGTAGAAGGGGTGCAAGTCGCTTTGACGCCTCCGGAAGGCTCCGGCAGACCGACGGTACGCTGGAGGCCGCTCCAGCAGAGTTTCTGGCATTAGGGAAGACAAATATATAAGTCAGGAGTAATGACAGGATGGCGGCCGCCGGCACAACGGCGGCACGCCGGCGGGAAACGGCGGCTCCGCGGCTTGGTGACAGGGACAAGGAAAGGGCTATAGCAGAACCGGACTGCCGGCAGTGGATGCCGGCACTCCGGGGGCCGGACCGATGGACGGACGACCGAGGCTATGAGGTATGAGGGAAGGCCATCGGCTGGACGCCGACGGGAGGCGGCAGTCCCCCGGCACACGGAGGACTGACGGCCCAGGGGGCAAGGAATGTGTCACCAAGGGTGGGAGGTGGGTATCACCGACAGGGGAGGCGGCAAGGGACCGGCACCAGGACAGTGAAAGAGACAGAAGGAGGGATGTAGGGGTACGGACACGGACCCCAAGACATCCCACCTGAGTGGGTGTACCCATGATAGAGGCTAGCCCTATCACCCAGTGGCAGGGGCCGCAGGCGGCCGGGAGCCAGGGTAGCCCAAGGGAGGGCTAGGGAACACCCAAGAGGGGGGAGAACCCCTGCGGACAAAACGCATCCAGTGGCTAACCCCATAGGACACTATGAAGGGTATATGTACCAGAGCGGACTGCACACAGGGGCTCAAGGTAGCCCTATCACTCCACCCTAAGGAGGAGTTGTAGGACAGGGGACAGATGGGTATAGACTAACCTAAGTATAGGCTAGGCCATACAAGAGATAGGAGGGGAGGGGAGAAGAAGAAGGGTCTTCTATAGGGGAGGCTCTGAACCAAAGCGGCCACCAAGGAAGGGAGGACGCTCCCTAGCCTAAGGTTAGGCAGCCTGTCTGAGAACGGTGCATGGGTATCGTTTCAGCAAGGCACAGAACTAAATTAACTCCCCCCAAGCCTAACCTAGAGCAGGGATGTTACACCCTGAACTAGGAAGGATGGAAGACGTATCGCTATTGCAGGGAAGGTCGGAACCTAGCCCCAGCAATAGAGGAAGGGCATGCCGTTCCTCATTCTCGGACGCAACCTTAAGGGGGGATCATTCCCTTAGGGAGGACAGAGAAGCGATAGATACTCTGATATGAGCTTGATCCCCTTACGTGGTAGGGGGAGCAAGGCTACACAGAGGGGATGCCCTAAGGCAGGGGGTGAAGGAAGCATATAGGGGTCCTACATGTAGGTTAGGTTAGAAAGGCACACTATCAACCTATCCCCTATATGGTCCCTGAAGGCAAAAAACATTTGCCTCACAGTCAACAGTATCATAAAATAATGCCACTATCTTCATAACTAAACCTAGGATCACTGAAATATATCATGCATGAACACTGATGACAGGCACTCTGGCCTAGGGGCTAGACTAGCGAACTGGTATGGGTTCAGTCGATGACCAATAACAGAGCGTCAAAACACGATATATAAAGTTCCTAGCTATGAAGACTAAATAACTAATAGTATCGATTAGTTAAAGAGGCCAGAAAACGCTGTTGAGGCTAGCTAAATAAGGCATGCAAAACAACAGCGACACCATAAAATGGCGGGTCTGGTCGAGGCACAGCTCTGCCACAAAACATAAAATATCTCGAAAAGTAAAAGTTACTTTATGGTCAGATTTTATTTAAACAATACTGGAACCTTGTACTCAACTTTCCAGAAGAAGGCGAGGCCGAGGGTAGAGACATGGCTAAGATGCAAGTCGATAAGATACGCACATAGAAAAATCCGTCTAGTAAGGCAAGCTACTAAGCGAAGGATGAGGACGGAAGTGACGTCATTTAGCAATGGCGCCTGTTTGTTTACGTCTCGAGTACCAAAAGTAGCCACGGACGAGATTAGCTGTGGAATGGCTCCCCAGCTATTCTCCGCCCCTACACATCGAAGTGTTAACTCTATGTGGGGTGCAGATAGCTATGTGGCGCGTTAATACATGCGTCCCATGTCGATATACGATGTCTTAAAGGGAAACCTTTAGGATACTCGCTCCAGAAGTTAGAATTCTGTGATAAACCTGTGGTTAAATTCTCTGGGAATATCTAGTACAGTAGTTATATACCCAAGGAAGCTACCAAAAAGGAACCTTCCATCAGGACGCCATGGCTTGAGCCCAAAAAGTCTCGACTGTCTCCAGCTCAGAAGTTTCAATGGTTGGGAATCCATTGGAACCTTCAGTCACACCGTCTTTCCATACCTCTGAAGAAAAGGAAGGAAATAGCCGGATCTGTCAAGAGACTTCTAAAATCCAAACGGATTTCAAGACGACAACAGGAACGAGTGCTCGGCTCCCTCCAGTTCGCCTCAGTGACAGACCCAGTGCTACGAGCACAGCTAAAAGATGCATCGGGAGTCTGGAGACGAAACGCATTCATCGCTCGAAGAGATTTTAAGAGACCTCTGCCAACCAGGCTTAGCTCACTCCTCAAGCCGTGGTCGGAGGCAAAGAACCTGAAAATATCAGTTTCTCTTCAACCACCACCTCCGTCGGTCATCATCCAATCGGATGCCTCGCTAGAAGAATGGAGAGGTCACTCCCACCAGCGACAAGTTCAAGGAACATGGTCTCCCCTATTCAAGACGTTTCACATCAACATCTTGGAGGCCATGGCGGTTCTTCTGAAGAAACTGTCTCCTCGTCCTTCGATCCACATCCGTCTCACTCTGGACAGCGCCGTTGTGGTCAGATGTCTCAACCGTCAGGGCTCACGATCGCCCCAACTCAACCAGGTGCTGTTACCCATCTTACGCTTAGCGGACAGGAAGAGATGGCACCTCTCGGCAGTTCACCTACAAGGATTCCGCACTGTGACGGCGGACACTCTATCAAGGACAAGCCCCATAGAGTCGGAATGGTCCCTAGACGCAAGATCCTTCTCCTTCATCTCCCGTCAAGTCCCGGAACTGCAGATTGACCTCTTCGCGACGAGCGACAACAACCAACTTCCTCTGTACGTGACTCTATACGAGGACCCCAAAGCGGAAGCGGTGGACGCCATGTCCCTGGATTGGAACAGATGGCCCAAGATTTACCTGTTCCCTCCACCCAACCTTCTGCTGAAAGTCCTCTCCAAGCTGAGAACTTTTAAAGGGAACAGCAGCCCTAGTGGTTCCCTCTAGTCCTGGAGCTACAACCCAAGCTGATCCCTCTGCCGGACCCAGTTTTCTCCCAGCAGGTTCAGAAGTCGACTGTCTTCGCTTCATCAAAGAAAACCAGAGACCTCCATCTCATGATTTTCTCTCCCTAGCCGTGAAGAAAAGGTTTGGAATCTCGAAGAAATGTTTAGACTTCCTAGAGAAACACAAAACAAAGTCTACCAGAAGGCAATATGAGTCATCCTGGAAGAAGTGGGTGTCTTTCGTCAAGGCAAAGAATCCTACGGAAATAACCACAGATTTCTGTATGTCCTTCTTCATTCACCTTCATGGACAAGTCTTAGCAGCCAATACGATTTCCACTTGTAAATCGGCCTTGACAAGACCACTACTGTATGCCTTCCAGATAGACCTGTCCAACGAAATCTTTAACAAACTTCCGAAGGCATGTACTAGACTCCGTCCTGCACCTCCACCGAGACCCATCTCCTGGTCTCTGGATAAGGTGCTCCATTTTGCCTCTAGCCTGGACAATGAATCTTGCCCTCTGAAAGACTTGACTCAAAAAGTGGTTTTCCTTTTTGCTCTCGCCTCGGGAGCACGAGTCAGTGAAATAGTGGCTTTATCTAGAGAAGAGGGCCAGATACAGTTCGCCGAAACAGGGGAACTTACCCTCTTCCCTGACCCAACGTTTCTTGCTAGAATGAACTCCCTACTAAGAGGTGGGGCCCATGGAGAATCTGCCCTCTGAGGGAAGATGTCTCTCTATGCCCAGTAGAACTTCAGACTTTGGCGGAGGACAACTCTTTAAAGGAGAAACATCAGGTGGTGATTTGTCACTTGAACAACTAAGGGCAAAAATCACCTACTTTATTCGCAGAACGGATCATAACAGTACACCCGCAGGTCATGATCCTAGAAAAGTCGCCTCTTCCCTAGATTTCTTCCAAGGAATGGATTTCGAAAGCCTTCGAACTTTCACAGGCTGGAAATCCTCAAGAGTGTTCTTTAAACACTATGCGAAGCAGGTGCACGACGTCAAAAGATTCGTGGTAGCCGCAGGTAGTGTATTGAAACCTGCTGCTTAGTGCTGCGTAGGACAGTGAGTTATTTCGGGACTATAACTCAACGGGTGCCTGTGTTGACCCTAGTGCGATACATGGTGATTTTAAGTGCCACTTAGTGGCACAGACTGTTCTTCTACAAGGTGAAGTAACATAGACTTGAACACATGTGCCATATGTTTATTTGGACATGAAGTGTATTGTGACTTAGAAGACTTTTAGTTCCTTTGGAACCCATGTGTGTAATGGCAAGTTTTCCTTTTCAGATTCCACACCCTTGTCTTATGTAGTCCTTAGTCTATGCTTATTATTTAATTTGATTGTAAATTATTTATCCTATTTCATATTATCACGAATATTTTCTTGAATAAAATAGAATTTTCGCTACCATATGGATCTTGATTTCGCCCCTCTATATGAAATACACTACTGTTACTGGATTTTATTTGCCCCTATTTTAACCTCTATTATATTCATATTATAATATTGCTCCTGTCTGATATAAGCTCACCTAAGAAAAGTGGAATATTTGTTCCTACACAAATACTTAACTTTCCTGATCTGTCTACGAGACCGAGAAGAGCCTCATCTACAGGTGAGTTTGTCTTCATCAGGATACTTCCAGATGTTCCTATCGTCCGAACAAGACTTCCCTGCCAGGGGGGCAGGAAGTCATGTCATAGTTTATGCCATTGGTAGTGACATGTAACGGAGATGTCACGGTCTCTAAAGTCATCAGACCAAAGGAATATTGTTTGAAGTAGAAGGCACTACCGAAACGGGGAAAATCTACGATACACTAATTCTCTGGTACACTTCCATCAGGACGTCATGGCTTTAGCCCAAAAAACGGATTTTGAGTGAAGCGAAAAATCTATTTTTGGGTGAGATAGCCATGACGTCCTGATGGACCCGCCCTCGTTCTCTATTCTGGCCCGTCTGGCCCCTCCCTTTTTTATTGTATCATGGAGGCTGACAGATACGCTAGATAGAATCAGGAATGAAGCGCACGGATGTGACGTAAACTAAGATGGCGGCCAGCTATAGCGGCTGTTTGTTTACATCGCTAGGTACCGTAACAGTAACGCAGGAGGAGAGTTTTGTAACGGCTCCTCCTGATACTTGCCACACTTCCCCCTCGAAGCGTAAACGCTATGTGGGGTGCAGATAGCTATGTGGCGTGTCAAGCATACGTTCCCTGTTATTATATGATATCCTAAAGGGAAACCTTATGGGTACTCGCACCAGAAGTTAGAATTCTGTGAAACCTTTAGTTTAATTCTCTGGGAATATCTACTGTAGTCATATATAGGCTCGGGAAGCTACTGAAGGAACCTTCCATCAGGACGTCATGGCTATCTCACCCAAAAATATATTTTTCGCTTCGCTCAAAATCCATTATATTGCTTGAGGGTGGAGCCGCTGCCTTGTAGTCATGGGGTTAGCTGTAATGCATACTTACATTTTTCATCAGCATCATATATTAAACATAAAAAATTACTGAAACATAATGTAAGCATGAGATTCTTTTATCAGTTTTTATTACTGTATTAGAATTAATATACAACAGGTTTATCGCTGAATAGTTTATATGTCTTACCTATGATGTTGGGCTATTCTACTTTGCCTGGTCGCCTTGAAAACATTGGCATGCGAGAGTACTTAAGGCAAAACCGTGAATAGGTGATTTTTCTTATTGAACATGTGATACGGTTGCCTGTATGGCAAATGACCGAATCCTCAAAGATCAAACCGGCGAATATTGAAGCCCACTATCATTATTGCATAATAGTTAATTAATGGTTGTAGTGTATTTTACATTTAGAATACAATTACATTTCTTAAATAAATATCAACAAGAGTGGAAAAACTTCCTTAAGAGTTTTTGTTGCTTATTATCCATGGAATTATGCTACCATGGAATATTTTAGAACATAATGACAATAGACAAGGAGGTTTTGCAGTAACTTAAATAATAAAAACCACCCTCTCTGGAAATAGTATACATTGATATTATATAACACCAGGTCGATTAAAAGACAAAGGGGCTGTAGAACACTCAAGCTGAGAATATTATCAAATGCCAGATTATCTCAAAACTATACTAGAAGTGTAATCCTATAGGAAGGAAAAAAGCAGGAAACATTGAGAATTAGGGCACATGTCAATATAAAACCAAGCTTCAAAAGAGAAGCCTTGTGAGGATCAGTCAAATTTCATAAAAACATTTACCCACCTTTCTTCCTTATACAAATTGGGTAACTAAACACTTAGCTTCTAGCTTCACTGCCAGCTTTGAATTTGTAATTCTAATATATCACCATTATTCCAAATTACAGTTAGCATTTAAAAGCAAACTGTATAGTTAGCTATGTTTTTTTTTTTTTTAAATGATTGATATCTTAGTCAAAGGAACTGATTAAATATTCAACATCAAATAAAATTGGTTTATTATATAATTGATTACATAAATGTACCTCAAAACTATAATGCATAACATCTTAATACACCAAGCAAAAAGTAAAAAATTCAAATTTTCGGCTGTTTCAAGATACTGTATAGAATAATTTCTAAGAATTTGACATGAATAATTTTATTGTTTTGCTAAAATTCACAACTTAGGATTTCTATCTATATAACTAAAAAATATTACACAAAAGGTACATAAATAATAAAACCTTAAGAAATCTGGTGTTAAATACAAGAGATCACAGAAAAAAAATAAATAATATACAATAAGGTACTCATTACAAATCTTAAACTTAGTAAAGTTCATCACTTCTAAGCTAATTATTCTTATTTTCATTATATACATCCATCTTCATCATATTCATGCAAATTTCTATGTAGATATAAGCCACGGGGTGAATTGCCAATCAATAGATGAAAGGCAAGGAAATAATTTGAGAGGTCTTCTAACCCCAGTGGAAATTCATCTACTTTCCCTTCTTTGCAGCCTGGGTGACCTAGTGAGAGCTGTCTAATATAACCAATAAATTTGCTGGGAGAAAGTCAATAAAGCTTCAAAAAAATATCTGAAATCAGTCTCTTTACAATAGCCAAAAATCTTCATACTTATGATGAAAAGAAAAATTTCCTTGTCAATTTCTCATTCTTGGGCTAGGAAAATATGATTTTACCCAGATCTAGCATCTAGCATCTTTAATGGTTATCATATGTTACATTGAGAGTAAAAGGATTCCAGTTACGTACCACATCATAGTCTTCTTTGCCAAATCAGTTATGTATTATCTTCAAGTCCAATAATAAATGACATGCAAACATTTTAGAAGCCAAAGACTTATATCATAGCAATAACATTAAGCCTCATGGACATTGGTCAGCAATTACTTATCGATAAACTGCAGCTCCTGGGTATCATTATAGGGTTTGACATGATTAAAACAGACTTCTGTTCTTTTTCCAACAAAGGATGAAGAGTAGACTGCATCAAAAAATCTCTACATTCTACATTCTGGTCAGTAATCTAACAACATTAAATTGTCCAAGATAGAATCTTTGTCATTTAAATATTGACTGTATGTTACATTCTTATACCACAGATATTGGAGTCTGAATATGATTATTCAAGTGCTCATATTTTAATTTGAAAATGGCTGCTCTTCTACAGGCAATATAACTTGTCCAGACCTCATATCACTGATGAATCTACAAAAATATGCACAAGTACATATTCTGAATATCATGTCACTCAAAACATCCTTCACCATTTAAAAAACTTATGTTTGCAAGTTTCCTTTACTTAATGGGGTGTGAAGAAAAATAAGCCAACGTTTTCATTCTAGTATTCTAATATTTGATTCTGTATTTCTTGTAACCTAACCCTTAACCATAGTTGCATTGTAATGTCCAACTTTGCAATCATCAATTGTTTAATATTTTTGGGTTGTTCACTAGAAGTGACCATGCTGAACAAGTACCTTAGTTTTCCAAGTAAAGTTACTTACATAATTTTTAGTCTTGCTTGCATGAACATCTGACCATAATCACCCAATAATATTTCTTTTTTTTTCAAATCAATAAGTACCCATAACTTAATTCTTCTAGCATGGCATTATCTTGGAAGATGTAAATATCATGGCTTACATTAATACTGAACACTAATAAAATGAAACAGGAATAGTTGTAGAATTGACAGTTAACAAGTGTAGATAAGACTTGCATATTCTCCAAATGGGATCAAAATTTCCTATACCCGGAAGAGTAGACATTCAGTACAAAACAAATTTGTTTTTCCAAGCATTACAAAAATAGTGAAAGAAGAGATTTGTCTATAGTGAAGAAATTTTCATAAGTTCAGACGATAACAGGCTGTGATTTAATTTATATATACACTGGGACTATAATTGATATGGGAAGCAATAATACAAGAGATTTCCTGAATAATACATAAAATTATTCAGAAATCTTGAGATCTTTGTTTAATAATTAAAAGATATATTTAGTTACTATCATATGTGGAATATAAATACAATTTCATTTCAACCTACGCAGAAAGCTATCATGAAAGTGTCCTTAGTGGTTGTGTGCTCTTACAGCTAAAATGTGCAATTGACTAGACTGACAAAAAACTGACAGGAACATGTCTGAAATGCACGAGGCTTACGAAAAAAAAATGTTTTGAAAATACCACACATTTACATACAACACAACTGATATACACATTTCAACTTATCTAGGAATAACTCTACATCACATACATAATAGCATCTTAAAACACATAAAATTTTATTGAGTAAACTCTTAATTCCTTAATATAAACAATCCCCAGTGAAAATAGTACTATTTTTTATTAAAAATATCATTGGCTATCCAATCATCTAAGCAGGATACAAAATTAATTTGTTCCACAGTGGCTTTTGAAACATGAATTTTTTTGTATAACGAGTCACGTTTTACATATAAATTGCCTAATCCGTTTCAACCTCTATGAAAAAACTACATTAAATTTTACAATAAAGGTAAAATCAGAATGAAATCGAGAAAAATGCATTTGAATCATTCAATATACCTAACCTAACTGGTAATACCTGTAAATGAAGTAGATATTAGATCATACTGCATTAAAAAATGAAAAATAATAAAAAAATGTGGAACCTTACCTTTTGAGTGAGGCACTGGCCTTGTGGCAGATTACCGTCATGGTAATTGTGTCGCCAATGATTTCCTTATCCTTAATCCAGAGGAAAAGAAATCTCCCCCATCTCATCGTGGACATGACTCCTCCTACTAGAGAGGACAATCATGCTCTTAGAAGGTGTTGCTGCTTTGATATCTTCCTTCTGCTTAATGATGGTTCCTATTGTCGATGGATTTCAGTCATACTTCTTAGCAATATCACTCAACGCATGTCACCCTAATACTTCCTGATTACCTCCAGTTTTGTCTCAACAAAATGCATCCTCTTCTTTCCATAAACATCAGCAACATTCTTGGGACCCATGGCTATAGAATTACGGGTTGAATAAATCAACACAAAAACTATATGTTCGAAATTGAAATCACCAACAAGAATTCAATCTGAACGATTGCAAACGTTGAAACTAAATGGTCGAGGGATGACGGCAGATGCATGATGGATAAGATACAGACCAATAGGAGAGCAGGACGATGATGGTGAGTTGAAGGTTGAATAAACAGGCAGCGTGCAAATTTTAACATTTTCAGCAGCCGCCGGAATCTATTTCATATCTTGATTATTTTTTTGTATTGTGAGGCGAAAAAAGATTCGTAGGTCGTTTCATAAAAGGAATTTTTTTGTATACCAATGCTTTAGTATCTATATATATATATATATATATATATATATATATATATATATATATATATATATATATATATATATATATATATATATATATATATATATAGGTAATATGCTGGCCACTAGAGAGTAAAGGGGGCCTTTGACTGACCAGACAGTACTACATTGGATCCTTCTCTCAGGTTTTGGTTCATTCATTTTCCCTTTGCCTACACATACACTGAATAGTCTGACCTATTGTTTACATATTCTCCTCTGTACCCATACACCTGACAACACTGAGATTACCAAACAATTCTTCTTCTCTCAAGGGGTTACCTACTGCAACGTAATTATTCAGTGGCCATTTTCCTCTTGGTAATGGTAGAAGAGACTCTTTATCTCTGGTAAGCAGCTCTTCTAGAAGAAGGACACTCCAAAATCAAACTACTGTTCTCTAGTCTTGGATAGTGCCATAACCTCTGTACCATGCCTTTCACTGTCTTGAGTTAGAGTTCTCTTGCTAGAGGGTACACTAGGGCAGGGATTCTCAAACTTTTTTCAACCAAGAACCACTTTTATTACAGAAAATAAGCTGAGGACCGACTCACATTTGTTCCCCTCGGTAAAATAAATATATAGTGGTAAATCTACATACAAATTCAATCCGTTCCACAACCGACTTCGGACGTAGAAAATGTTCGGATGTAGAAACGAATTTTCCCATAAGAATACATTGAAATAGGATTAATCCGTGGTTGAGCCCAAAAACCTATGATAACTCCTTAATAAATTACTACACATAATTACACATGACAATATGCACTCTAAATTAGATAATAGACATGTAAAAATCGGATTTTGAGCGAAGTGAAAAATCTATTTTTGGGTGAAAGAGCCATGTCGTCCTGATGGAAGTTCCTTCATTAGTAGCTTCCTAAGTTATATGTGACTACAGTGATATATCCCAGAGAATTTACCGAAGGTACCCAGAATTCTAACTCCTGGAGCGAGTATCCCTTAAATTTCTCCAAGGGATATCGCGTAAGGACGTATCTTGACACATCTCATAGCTATTTACACCCCGAAATAGCCTCTCACTTCGAGAGGGAAAGTGGCAAGAAAAAATAGGAGAGTCGTTAAGAGGTAAACAACTTGACTCTCCTAATATACTGTAAATAGTTCGGCCAACCGCCACCGCAGGGCGCCACCAAACCATTCTCCGTAGCTTTGTAAGTATTACAGATACAGTACCAAAGGGAGGGATTAATATCCTTTTACCCAAGGAGGGTGGGTCCATCAGGATGACATGGCTCTTTCACCCAAAAATAGATTTTTCACTTTGCTCAAAATCCGTTTTTTGGGCTTAGGCCATGTCGTGCTGATGGAAGTTTACCAGAGCATTAATATATCTGTGGATTTAATAGTGCCGTTATCTCGAATTGACTATTTCCTAATCGGTCATAAAGACCAAAGACACTTGATGTTACCGTAATACATCAACCAACTGAGCATACCATATGCCAGCTCTTCCTGCCCCCTACAGGGAAAAGTCTGTATCGACTCTAGGAAAAAACCCGAGAATTGTGAGTTCAAGGAACAATTAGCAAGCAGTAGTATATCGTGTCGTATATACGTAAAGTGTAGTTTGTACTAATGCCCTGAATAGAGTACTGTACCTCCCAGGTCTGGATCAGGCAGACAAGTTTATGTTCACGTAAGAATCATAATACAGTAAACAAACATAGCACAACCAAACTTACCTGTTTGCATGGTAAGGGATACTTTGTCCCACAAAGTCCATAAGAGGATCAAGGATGCTCCGAATATAATCTAATAATCTTAAGGCGAAAGAGACGCAAAGATTCCTTCTATAGTTTATTTACAACAAACACAGAAGTTATGATTAAATAATGTATTTATGCTAAACATAGACATAACACGCATAACAGTAATAACAAAATAAATAAGTTTCATCTGAAAGAGAAACATTGCCACTCCATGAAATTAGGAAATTTCATTATATATGTTATTACTAAAAAACATGCATAAATATGCTGGCACTCATATCAAAATATTATGCTTAAGGTCACTTAACTAGGTAAGACAGTTCATAATGTATCAACACTAAAATATCATGATATACCTAAGTCTATCATGCACACCCTTCACTAACATTCCCAATTAGTGCACTGTCCTTCGCGGTAATCAAGCTGCAGGCTTTATTACACTACCTGCAGCCACCACATGAAATTTGATTTCTTGTAATTGCTTCGCATAGTGCCTAAAAAATATTCTGGAAGACTTCCAACCAGTATAAGCACGCAGGTTATCAAACAACATAGTCTGAAAGAAGTTTAGAGCTGAGGCAACCTTTCTCGGATCATGACCTGCGGGTGTACTATCAGGATCCGCTCTGTGAATAAAGTAAGTGATTTTCGCCCTTATCTGTTTCAAAGATAACGTCGAACCAGAAGTCTCTCCCCTAAAAAGCTTACCTCCCCCAAAGTCTGAAGTTCTACAAAGATAGACCTTTAGGCATTCCACTGGGCAGAGGGATGCTTCTTCCTTCAGAGGGCAGATTCTCCAGGGACCCCATCTCTTAGTGGGTAGCTCATTCTTTAGAAACGTCGGATCCGGAAAGAGATTCAGTTCTCCATTCGGTGTAAACTGAATGTGGCCATCATCCCTCGAGAGGACCACTATTTCGCTAACTCTGGCTCCTGAGGCTAGTGCAAATAAAAATATCACTTTCCGAGTCAAGTCTTTCAGCGAGCAATCTTCATTGTTCAAGGTCGAGGCCAGATGAAGAACCTTATCCAAAGACCATGAAATGGGCTTTGGAGGGGCTGAAGGCCGAAGTTTTGCGCAGGCTTTCGGAATCTTGTTGAAGATTTCGCTGAAAAAGTCCACTTGGAAGGCATATAGAATCGGTCTAGCTAAGACAGATTTACACGTCGTGATCGTATTAGCTGCTAATCCTTGTCCGTGAAGATGGATGAAGAATGACAAGCAGAAATCCGTAGAAATCTCTTGAGGTTTCTTCGCCTTAACAAAGGCCACCCATTTCTTCCAGGAAGATTCGTATTGTCTTCTTGTTGACTTTGACTTGTATTCTTCTAAGAAATTAATACTGTCTGCAGAAATCCCGAACCTTTTCCTGACCGCTAAGGTGAGAAAATCATGAGATGAAGGTTCTGGGTTTTCTCTGATGAAGCATAGACAGTCGAGTTCTGTACTAGCTGAGTCAGAACTGGTTCCGGCAACGGGATCAGCTTCAGGCGTAGTTCTGTTATCAATGGAAACCAGACACTGCCTGGCCACTTGTGGGCCACTATCGCTGCCCTCCCCCGGAAGGATCTCAATTTGTCGAGGGCTTTCAACAATAGGTTGGTTGGTGGGAACAGGTAAATCCTGGACCATCTGTTCCAATCTAGGGACATTGCGTCCGTTGCTTCCGCTAGAGGATCCTCGTACGGGGCTACGTACCGGGCCAACTTCTTGTTGTCGCTCGTTGCAAAGAGATCTACTTGCAATCCTGGGACTTTGCTCAATATGAAGGAGAATGATCCTGCGTCTAGGGACCATTCGGACTCTATCGGGTTGAACCTGGATAGAGCGTCCGCCATCACATTGCGGAATCCTTGAAGGTGGACTGCTGATAAGTGCCATTTCATCTTCTTGGACAGATGAAAGATGGCTAGTATCACATGATTTAACTGAGGCGATCTCGAACCTTGTCGATTTATGCATCTCATAACCACTTTGCTGTCTAGGACCAGACGAACGTGGATTGAGTGGCGAAGTTTCAGTTTCTTAAGGGAAAGAAACACTGCCATGGCTTCCAGATAGTTGATGTGGAAGGACTTGAAGAGAGGAGACCAAGTTCCTTGCACTTTCCGATGATGAGAATGACCCCCCCCCCATCCTTCCTTTGAGGCATCCGTGTGGACGGTGACTGCAGGAGGAGGTGGTTGCAAGGATACTTTTCTTCTTAAGTTCTTCGCTTCCGACCATAGCTTGAGAATCGATCGCAGACGATTTGGTAATGGTTTTTGTAGATCTCTTCGATCGTTGTAAGCGTATTTTCTCAAGATCCCTGATGCATCTTTTAACTGTGCTCTCAAAAGTGGGTCCGTCAAAGAGACAAACCGGAGAGACCCCAACACTCTCTCCTGTTGTCTTCTTGATATCCTTCGAGATTGAAGAAGACTTTTGACGGCCCTTGCTATCTCCTTTCTCTTTGCTTTTGGCATAGAGAGGCAATGTGACTAAGTCCCAGTGAATTCCCAGCCACTGGAACTTTTGAGCCAGAGACAGCCGAGACTTCTTCAGGTTTATCTTGAATCCTAGGTACTCTAGGAATTGGATCACTTTTCTGGAGGCTTGCACGCATTCTTCCTTGGATGCTGCCCACACCAGCCAGTCGTCCAGGTAGGCCATCACCTGAACACCTTTGAGGCGTAGTTGTCGAATAACTGCGTTCGCAAGCTTTGTGAATATTCTCGGTGCAATGTTCAGACCGAAGGGCATAGCTCTGAAAACGTATTTTCTTTTCTGGAGCTTGAACCCTAGGTAGGGGGAAACCTGACAGTTGATTGGTACATGCCAGTACGCATCCGTCATGTCTATGGAGACTGTGTATGCCTTTTTTGGCAGAAGGGTCCTTATGTGCTGAAGCGTCAGCATTCTGAACTTGTTGAGTGGAGATGAGTCCAGAATGACTCTGAGCTTTTCCAAATCCTTCTTCGGAACACAGAATAGCCTTCCTTGAAATTTGATGGACTTTGCTTTCCGTATTACTTTCTTGTCAAGTAATTCCTGAACATATTCTTCCAAAACTGGGGTTGAGGGTTGGAAGAAATGAGGAAAGCTTGGTGGAGTTGAGTTCCAACCCCACCCCAGTCCCATCTTGATCAGGCTGTGGGCCCAAGGATCGAAGGTCCACCGATCCTGAAAGTGTAGAAGTCTCCCTCCTACCAGCAGCATCTCATTTTGAGTGCTGGTTGGAGGATTTACCTCCTTGGCCACGACCACCTTTGTTGCCTCTTCCTCTGAAGGGGCATCTAGAGGAGCCCTGAAAGGAGCCTCGAGACTTTGGCTTAGAGGAAGCCGATTGCCTTTCATAAGCTGGGGTGAAGACTGGTGACTGTGACGCCAGTGTTTGGGGCACCAGTTGAAAGGTGGAGGTGGGTTGTGCCATCGTCTGGGACACCGTGGCCACGGGAAGCTGTTGCTGTCTTGGCCGAGAGGGCAAACGAAGCCGCTTTGACTTGTTCTTTGGCTGGGGACCACCTTCAGCGAAAGATTTTCTCTTCGAAGACAAGCCCCATTTGGAGAGGAGATTCCTGTTCTCCGAAACAGCCTTATCTACGACCTCCTTGACCACATCACTAGGAAAGAGGTCTTTTCCCCAGATATTAGAAGCTATCAGCTTCCTAGGTTCGTGTTTTACAGAAGCGGAAGCAAACACGAACTCCCTACAGGCCGTACTGGCTCTGATAAAGTTGTACAGGTCTTTAGTCACTGTAGCCAAGTGAGCCTTGGCAAAGACCATGTACATATCTGGAGTATCAGGAATGCTAGCCATCGTTTCTAGCCCTGTTTGTAGAGACATGGACGCAGCCAAGCGTTCCTTAGTCTCGTGTTCTCTCTTCAGGAGAAACTCTGACAGCTTTGGAGGTCCTCGTTGAACTGACGTCCAGCGATATCGGCCTCCAGCTTCCTGACTGAGAAGGTAACATGAACGTCCTTTCAGTCTTTATCATCTGAAGGGAAAGCAAGGGAGAAAGGCTTGCTTTCTTCTAGCGTGGGACAGGGTTTTCCTGCCCTTACGGCCTTCAGGGCTGCTTTAAACCCTTTATCCATAAAGGGAAAAGCACGTTGAGGGTCAGCAATAAACGATGGATGTTTCTTGCTTAAGGCCGGCACCTTTGAGCTAGTGAATGCCCTCTCTTTTAATTTAGATGTAAGCATCGCTTGTGCCTTAGCGAGCTCAAGGAGAATTACTTCCTTGGGCTCCGTCTCTTCTTTCGATGCCGGTTCAGTTCTGAGCCGTACATAACAATCCGGGTAGGACGCTCTGCTGGGCCAGAACTCAATTTCCTCTACTGGTACGGTACCCAGTTTCTCCGAGAGGAAAATCTTGCCTGCTGACATAGGCATATGCTCCGCATACCTCCACGGGTTAACGTCAGAGAACACAGGAAGGTCCTTAACATTTAGCTTCTTCGGGGTTAAACGCGAAGAAACTAACTGCTCGATCTCCGACCGGAAAGTAGTTTCTTTCTCGGTAGACTTCTTCTGTAAGTCGTGTACCATGGAAATCAGGGATTGAAGAGTGTTCGTAATTGCCTACAATTGAGGCGGTTGCGAAGAGGTTGAGGGTGCTGGTTCAGCCACAGCCGCTGAAGAAACCGAAACTGCTTCAACGTTCTCCACATCACTAGTAGGAGGAACAACTGCCTCCTGTTCCAACTCTTCCACGAGGAGATTCTTCTCGGTCTCCTCGAAAACGACAGACATATTGTCGTCCAGGTGGATACTCTCCAAAGTATCCGCAATGTCAGGTTCTCTAGGCTTCTGAACCTGAATCTGCACCAAGGGGATTGGAGGTTTCGTCTGGGGGATGATGGAATCATCACGAGCTCCGGGGAAGAGACAGTCCCTCATCCTAACATTAGGAAGGTATGGGCCCGAGGTGTTCTTCTGAAAACCTCTTACCCATTTACGCAGCGTAGCCCTAGCTGCATCCCTAGACTCCGTAGACTTTTGTTCATCAAAAGCCTCCTTTACCAATTTCTCACACACGGTACATACCTCTGGGTCCCAGTACTTGAGAGCCCCCTTTGGTGATAGAACAGCGGGCGTGAGACCTACACACGCCATGTCCGTAGAAGTCCTTGCTGCGGACCTTACAAAAGTTGTTCCCGCACTCAGGATGCTCCTCCTGTAAGGAAAAGAAAAGCAAATGAGTTTTCTGTGAAATCTTCAGATTTCAACATAAGTTATTATATTTAGCTTGGATAGGGTAAGCTATAATGTAGGAAAGACACCTACATGTGTTTCCCTTTCAGCCATTTGCTATGACCTCCTCCCATATTGAACTAGGAAATTCATAAAGAATTAAATAACAGAGGAAATATCCAAGATATATAGTGTCTTCTTGACACATCTTATAATGTTCAATATAGTGGATAATTTTAATGGACATAACCATTAATATAGAAGAGAATCATCTCTCTATGTGATGGTCTCACAAATGGCTGCTCAAGAACCACTTGCAGGTTGGAAAAAATACTATATTTTTCTGGGTACAGCAGTTCCCGGCGGCAGTATGCCGTCAGTATTGCTGGCCCCGCGGACACTGCTGGCCCTGCCGACACTGTCGGCATGTTGGGCTAGCCGGCATATGCCAGCAGGCCAGCGTTTGCCGGGCCTGCCGGCAACTGCCGGCTATTATAATTAAAATTATGGATGGAAGGCATAGGCCCGCTGCCGACAAGCTACTCAGTTGCCGGTAGACGGGCTTAGAAAAACCTTACCAATGGCCACCGATCAACGATGTCCAAGGTAAGGGATAACAGCGAACTGTTAGCCTAACCATCCAGAATTGCCGGCAGAATTAACTGCTTATGATAGGCAGTAAAAGAGAAAGATAATGATAGAAGATGACAAAGGATCAGCTATGTCGTCTACATCCTGAAAGAGTGTGCCAGTGGAAGAGGGAAATAAATTCGGGCTTCCACTCAACCATATCCCATCTTAAGGCATATGGAAGGAAGTCCAAGGGAGGACTCTAAGGTACACTCAAAGATATGAGGTTATCTGTCAGCAGCCTGACTAGCCGCAGACAGAAAAACACATGCCAGGTCTACAGACGTCCACAGGAGCCTATGTAGAACCACAGCCATAACGGTGTTGGTTCATTCAACACGAAAGAGATAGCGGGGAAGGGGTGAATAATCTGTAAGTAAAGTAATACCCTAGGGCATTACCTAACCTGAAGGATTCTGTCTTTATAGTAACCTCAAATAGGGGAAGTCAATTTCCCAGGATGGGTTAGGCAATGACAGAACGTCCGAAAACGAACTCAAAGAGAACAGAATCTCGTACCAGGGATCAAAACAGGGGAAGAATCCTATCTTCCAGTTAAGAACCCCTAATACAGGACTGTCTGCTAGACCCATAAAGAGGAAATTGTAAAACAATAACCTCTACAAGATCTAGGGAGGCTAGCCTCCTGAATAGCAACTAGCCCTACTGGAATACCAACAAGCTAACTCAGTTGCCGGTATAAATCCAGGTAGTCAGATGCCTAACACAGACTTACTCTGATGTCCCGTCCCCAACTCCAAACTCAATGCTGACAAGCTACTCAGTTGCCGGCTCAGAGAAAAGGAGAGAGAAACGAAACGCCCCAGAAAATTTACCCAACCACAGGTTACATTAAATTAACTGAGGATAGCCTAGGCTGATCAACGGGAAAGGGAATTACTCTTAGATCTCATAGAGATAGTATTGATTTAAAGGGGTATATGAGATATCTATCTCCCCCCAAAAGACAATACAAGAGTAATGGGAACATATAAAGTATACTAAAGCACTAAAGCTATTAAGCTAAAGAGCATAGAGAAACGTTCTACGTAACTCTAGTATACTAGTATGGCAGAGGAAAATAAACAGTAATATCTCAATTGTAAAAAATATTGCCTGAGCTTCAATAAAACTTTACCAGGAAGGTTATATCATGCATGAGGTGTGATGGTGCCTAGGCTAGAAGCCTAGCACTCGAGAGGCTCTAATTAATAGCTAAATTCACGACAACAATGACATAATATAAAAATCCCTAGCTAAAATACTAAATAGCTAAAGTAAGCCGGGAATATCGTTCTTGCTAACTAAATGAACAAAAGAACGATCGCGTTCATGATGCCATCCGGCCAGCAACAGCTCTTGTTACGTTAATTACGATATCAATCGAAAAGCAAAACTGGCAAGAGCTTACATTTATACAATTAAAAGATATTACTTAACTTTCCAGACGCTCATGAAGCAGGGGAATCCATCACAGCGATGAAAAAACTTCGAAAATAGCGAGATAACACAGGAAAATTACTGGCCACCAAAGCTACAAACGAAAGAATGGTTTGGTGGCGCCGTGCTGTGGCGGTTGGCCGAACTATTTACAGTACATTAGGAGAGTCGAGTTGTTTACCTCTTAACGACTCTCCTATTTTTTCTTGCCACTTTCCCTCTCAAGTGAAAGGCTATTCGGGGTGTAAATAGCTATGAGATGTGTCAAGATACATCCTTACGCGATATCCCTTGGAGAAATTTAAGGGATACTCGCTCCAGGAGTTAGAATTCTGGGTACCTTCGGTAAATTCTCTGGGATATATCACTGTAGTCACATATAACTTAGGAAGCTACTAATGAAGAAACTTCCATCAGCACGACATGGCCTAAGCCCAAAAAAGAATAATTATCAAGAAATAATAAATAAGAAACAGGTTTTTAGCGTCACTTTACCTTAGAAAGTCCAGCGCAGGTGTCGGTCTTGGTACACAGAGTGGAGACGGATGGGCGGCGAGGAGGTAGAGAGGGTGACTACGATAAACGTACACTACCGTAGCTTATTCCAACTTACACTAAGTGAACTTTAACCTAACTTAGCTTTTTAATTTTTTTTTATTTTTATATTTTATATTTTCTTTTACATTTTCTTTTTTTCTTTTTGATGATTAATTTTAAACACTTTCACTCTCTACACTTAAAATTGATTTAATTTTTTTCTTTTCACTCTTTTCCGTTTTCTTTGAACCACTTCCTTCCTCTTCATCACGAGTTCGCTTCGTAGTTTTTTAAAGAAGCTATCGATAGAAAGTTGCTTGGTACGGCTTTTCAGAACGTTCGAAAATGAGTTAGGCAAACATCATCGAACTGCGCAACTACATGACAAACCTGCAATTTTTTGGATGGTATTTGTCGATGAAGTCGACCACGTCTTGATATTTTCCTAACATCTCTTTTATTTGCGCCGAACCTAACACATGTTCTACCACCTCGATCCCTTCCTCGTCATCACTCATGTGCTCAGACATAGCATGGAGTTCCTTGAACTCCTCTGTAGTAAGTTCGTTGTGATGTTTGGCGACGAGTTCCGTGATGTCATCTGCGTCGACCTCCAGACCCATGGACTTGCCAAGGGAGACGATTTCCTCTACATCTTCCGCTGCACCCACCACGGGATCAGGTTCGGGGTCAAAACCCTCGAAATCTCGGGGAGAAACTGCATCAGGCCACAGCTTCTTCCAGGCAGAATTGAGGGTTCGTCGAGTTAATCCCACCCAAGCCTGATCTATGATCTTCAAGCAGTGCACGATGTTAAAGTGGCTTTTCCAAAATTCACGCAAAGTTAAGTTTGTGCTTTGCGTGACATTAAAGCACTGCTTGAATAGGTGCTTGGTGTAGAGCTTCTTGAAGTTCGAGATGACTTGCTGGTCCATGGGCTGGAGGATAGAGGTGGTATTCGCTGGAAGATACAGTACCTTTATGAACTTGAATTCTTTGAAAATATCATCTTCAAGTCCGGGAGGGTGAGCGGGTGCATTGTCAAGGCATAGCAGGCACTTTAAAGGCAATTTCTGCTCATGAAGATACTTCTTCACAGAAGGACCGAAAACTTGGTTAACCCATTGGACAAAGAACTGCCTAGTGACCCAGGCCTTCGAGTTGGATCGCCAGAAAACATGAAGCTGGTCCTTATCCACATTCTGTGCCTTAAAGGCCCTAGGGTTCTCCGAATGGTAAACCAGTAAGGGCTTGGCTTTAAAGTCCCCGCTAGCGTTGGCACATAAGGCAAGAGTCAACCGATCCTTCATTGGCTTATGCCCAGGCAATTTCTTCTCTTCGGCAGTGATGTAGGTTCGACTGGGCATCTTCTTCCAAAACAGCCCGGTTTCATCACAATTAAACACCTGCTGCTCTACGTAGCCTTCTTCCTGCACGGTCCTTTCAAAGCTCTTCACAAAGTCAGCTGCAGCCTTTGTGTCCGCACTAGCAGCCTCTCCGTGGCGAACAACTGAATGAATCCCGAACCGTTTCTTAAATTTTTCAAACCAGCCACGAGATGCCTTGAAATCGTGTGAGGAAGGTTTGGTTGAACTCTCCCCAGCATCACCCCCAGAGCTCGCCTCCTTTAAGTCAGTGAAGATGGCGTGCGCCTTCTCGCAGATGATAGTTTCGGTGATGGTTTCGCCAACAATCTCTCTGTCCTTGATCCAGATTAGCAGAAGTCGTTCCATCTCTTCTATGACAGGGCTACGACGTTTTGAAATGATGGTGAACCCCTTAGAAGGTTTCACTGCTTTAATGGCTTCTTTCTGTTTCAAGATTGTCGAGATCGTCGACATATTTCGGCCATATTCTTTTGCAAGTTCACTCATGCTTTTCGATAATTTCTTGCTTTACTTCTAAAGAAAGCATTTCCTTCTTCCTTTTCTCACCACTACCACTACCACTTGCGAAACTAAGCCTTTTAGGACCCATGCTTTACGTAAAAAACCGTAAAAGGATGTACGTAAAAAATCACGATTAAAATACAGTTAATAGCAGAACGCACCGTGCACAACCACACAAAGCCGACAAGAACAGAGGAATGACCCAAGCCACGCTAAGTGAGGGTCCCTCCGAGGTCGAAGTGCTGCCTTCTATTGGCGGAAATAAAAAATACATCCGGCGCTATGAGTACCATCTACGCGTACGGGTAT